>NW_022991584.1:1265465-1726778 GCF_902827175.1 Gymnodraco acuticeps
GCTCAGGAAAACAACAAGGCTATCCAAGGATAGAAATCTTGTACGGACAAAGACAGAAGTGTTTGTAGATATATGGTTGGGCGGGTTTAATTATTGGATGTGTATGAATGAAGGAGAAGGAATAGAATCTGCCTCTGCCTAAGCAGCAGCCCACAAAAGTCACAATGTTTCTCCAGTCCGAGCATAGATTTATGTCAGTATAAACACCATTTGTCTTGATTATATGGAAAGTGCAGCTGTTACATGGCATTATTATCAACATGCGCACTGTTAACATGCCTACAACAAGGATAATTCCTGGAATTAACCATTCAGATTTTACTTTTACTTGCCTGGACAGCTGAGGGTCAGTTTGACTTACATGCTACTTTGTGATCCAAAGTCATTTGTGTTTCTTCTCAGTTGTGACAGTTGTTTGTATGGGTGTTGTTCAGGGTCACAACACTCACCTGGCTATGAAAGGAATGCCTTCTTGTTCTAACAGGTCTCTGTTGTGTTGGGACCTTGACCGTCTGACAGACAACCTCCGGGGGCGATATGTTGGAGCACTCGGGTCTCACAGGTTAACAATTACACCATAAACACCAAGTCTTAACAGTGTCACAGTCTATGGTTCTAACCTTAAACCCACCCTTTGTGTCTCTTCATGGCCGATCCGTGGTACACCCGTTGGTCGCTGTAGTTGGCCGCTGTCCCACTCTGGCTCACAAGTTTATACAAAGTTTACAGCTCCCTTTAGCTAATGGAAAGATGGGCAGTTTTGTGGACTAATATGGTCAAAGGAGGGCTTTGAATTACTTCATCCTTTCATGCTAGAATAGATGGTGAGTGTGAAGCCAAGCAGCTGCTGCGGAGGCCTCTGGTAGTCTATTTAGAAAAGTCAAGGATGTGTCAAAATAAATACACTAGTCGGTGTGTAAGGAAGGGTGGGCTGCTGTGTACTTTATCCCATGTGTGGCCCTAAGGCACCTTGTCCGTATATTTTGCTAAAAGCTCTTTATATATGAATATCTATTTGATGTATTTATTTAGAGAATACTGACTATTCTGGTTATGGAGTAAAGTTGGCTATTATTTGTTTTGCTTGACAGTTTGCCCAATTGTTACTAGTTTGTTGGGCACCAAGAGACACAAGAGGTTATATTGACTAATACCTACCATTGCAACAAACTATCATTAACACATTTACCTTGGAACAAGATGTTAGGTGATTATATTCATTTTCGCGATTTACTTATTTTGTTTTTGTTGGCATCAGCATATTAAAGAGCATTTAAAACAAAGGTTATGACAACTTAGAGGTTATATATATATATATAAATATATATATATATAAAAAGCCAGACAGATTCAAGATCTTCTGTTGTTTGGAAAAAGTCTCCAACAGCCCTAGTTGCTTTTCCAAATTTGAAAAGTACAGCTGCTGGATGGCAGATGGACCAAAAAATTTACTAAAATGGGAAAATTATGGCATCAGGCTTTATTTAGGTAGACCACAAAATGGATTTTTAGTGTCTCTACTTAGACAAAGTTGCCACAGGAAATGTCCTCACTTTCCCTTTTTCCACTTTAGCTGTCCACTAACCATAGTGACACGCAATCTTCGAAAACAGTCACGTATGGTTGGTGCAACATGACCAGGTTACATTTTGACTGCATCACACAGTAAATTATATATTTAGATGTATTTAAAATGTCCTGGTTCAGGATCCTTCATACAATTCTTTCTGGGCGCAACGTCTGACTTTTAGAAAAACACTGGGAAAGGTCAAGAAAACTTGGTTATGTTCAGCGGGATGTGGGTCAACAAGAAAAGATGTCCAGAAATTTCTGCAAGTCAGCGCAGCGTCTCCGTGGTTATGATACATGGCATCAAATTGCTCGGCACATCAGGACGGAAACTGTCGAGCAGTTTTGGTGACATGTGGCCGGCTTGTCCTTGTGGATAACTGAGCACCAGGTCTTTATTTGCCAAGCTTTACTCCATTACTCCTGCTTGGCGTGGAGCCAGCAGGTTTGAGAGCACGCACTGCAGCTGTCTCCGCTCTTACTATGTTTGTGTAAATTAGTAGTTACAAATCAAACGTGTTTATGTTTTCACTGGTCGGAATCTAGGTCTGTCTTTCCTCAAACTGTAGTTTTTTTAGCTTTAGCAACAAGGTAGCATCTCTCTGAATGTTTGAATAGCTGTAACCAATATGTTTTATCTGACCTAAGGGTTGTTACATTAAACAAGAATAACAATCAACAGCCATACTTTCTGCTCTGTGAGGATGTACATGCTGTTAGCTAAAGCTAGCATATGCTAACGTGAAGATGTTTAACTTGTTGAATGTTTACAATGTACCATCTTAGTTTGATGTTAACACACTAACAGTTAGCTTATTAGCACTAAACACAACCTTAAAGGGATTTCATAATTTTGGCTATACACCAAAGTATTACAGAAATTGGAATTCCTATCTGATGGTTGCTATAAATGAGTAGAACATTGATCAATCATCATGATTCATCCTCACAAGAACATGAATGTCTGCACAGAATGTAATCCATGTGGTTCTTAAGATAACATTGCTATGCCTAGATTTCTGCTGCTAGCTTGACTTAAACCAGCCTCCAAATATTCTTTAGAAGTTTTTTCCCCACATTAGTTCTTCCCTTGGCTCAATGTGATGTGCTCAACCCTCCTCATCAATGCTGTTCATTTATGACAGCTGACCTCTGTGTATTTGTATCTGTGATATAGAGGCAGGGCAGATGGTAGCAACAGAATCGCACACATCTCTGACAATACTGGTAGAAATACTGCAGCTGGAGAGCTGTGTGTATCATGTCTGCAGTCGGAGAGCCAGGGAGGGAAAGTCTGCCGCTGATGGTTATCGGGATGATGGAGGCAGTGTATGTTAGAGTTTGACATGCTGTAAATCTCACCTGTCATGGGAACAACATGCAGTCTGACTTACACTTATGAGGGTTTAACAAAGAAGGCCTGTTTCTGCTCTTTACCCATGATGACCAAGCCAGTCCTCCAAACCACAAAAGGCCCCTCACACCTCTCACCCCGGTCATTGTAAACACCCCCCTCTAATCACTCCTCTTTAGGTCTTTAGAGGAAAGCCGATGCTGAAGAGGAAGGAAGGGCAGACGAAAAGGCCTGAATACACTAATCCAGGCAAATGATGGTCTCCATTTCAAACATCACACTCTCACGGGACCCATTCTATCAACAATATCATGAACACTTTTGGTGTTTGGCCTAACTGATACAGTGCATTGTGCTTTCCTTAAAAAATGGTGACCTTACTTACATCATTAACCATAACCCGGGGCAGTAGGTTAGGTCATAACAGTGGGAAATTGTTGCCTTCATAGATGTTATGTCCTCTAGCTGCTAATACGTAACAGTTCTTCAACATGTCGGAGCCGGTTTGTCCTGGTTGTTGCTGTAGGGATTTTCATATAATGTGAAAGACGGAAGTATTCATCTCTTTGTATTCAGTGGAATTTGTTGGGTATGTCTTAGTACTTGGGTACCATGTTATGTTCTATCTCTAAGAAAATGTGCTTAAGGCCAGTATAAAAAGCAGAAACCTCTTTGCAAAGACTGAAAGGTGACCTATCATGCAAAATGCACTTTTGTACGTCTTTTATACATGAATATGTGTCCCCGGTGTGTCAGGGAACTCACCAAGTGTCAGAAAACACAACCCTCTCTCTTTTCCTCCATACCCAAATCTCTAAAATGGGGCTGCAACGGATCTGATACAGACTGATACAGATTTGAAATTGTTCTGACGTCAGAAACGGGGTGCTCCGCCTATATGGGCATCTCTCCACCTATCAGGGGAATGAGAGGTTGCGTGGCATGGTAACATGACGCTCGTGCCTCGCCCCCCTCCTTTGCAAGGGGGCGTGGTCAGCTGCAGCTCATTTGCCACAGAATCAGCCCTTGTGAAGACAGGGCTGGAATAGAGCAAATAGAGCGAAATGAGGCATGGCTAAAATGCATGATCTGTTTGGTATTTTGAAGAAAAAAACTTCACAGACATGTTTTATAGGTATGGCCCTACAATATATTATTCAAATATAGCATGATAGGTCCACTTTAACTTTAACTTTTAACTTTAAGATTTGGTTGTGTTGAAAAACTCACCATGTCCCCTCTCCTTGTCCACAGTACTCTCTGACGGAGGCCAAACTCTGAGGTGGAGGAGGTTGTAACGAGGCCCTGAAGGAGCCTCCCCCCCTCCCTACCTGACCAGACGGACGCATCGGACAGCCATGGCTCCTCGGAAACGTGGCGGCGGCGGCCGCGGTGGCCTCTCCTTCATCTTCTGCTGTTTTAACAGCAGCGATCACCCGGAGATCACCTACAGGCTGAGGGAGGACTTCGCCCTGCAGGCCATGGAGCCCTCACTGCCGATGCCCGGATACGACGAGCTGGACGGCATGTTCTCCGAGTTGGTGGTAAGACTTTTTTTCTATTCTTTTCTATATCACTTTGCTGCTGTGAATACTCACACGATCACCAAACGCTTATTAATCTGCAGCTGAAAATAGAACCCATCAAATGTTTGTGTAATGTTTACAAAAAACTAAAGTGCCCTAGAAATATTTACAGTTAGTTTAACAAGGTTTATGTTTCGATTTAGTTGGAGACAAGCAATCAAACAAGTGAATTCAATATTTGTGTTAAACATCTTGCATGATACTTCAAAAACGTATGAAGATGTCTTCTAAATATAATCTTACCACATTGTTTACTTGCTCATTTAAGACATTCCCAAACTAACTTCCTCCCAGTTTACACTATCTTGTAAGCACCGGGGCCGAGCAACTATTCTTTCTTTTGTCTTATTGTCACTTCTAATTTGTCGTGCTCTCCTCTCGCTCCTGCCCCATTTCCCCCTTCCGTGGTTGCCACAGTAATCTAAGCATGACATTTTTGCACATCAATGGACCTCATTCAGGAACTGTTAGTGTATCGACCTCCTCCGTCTGCTAATTGCTTGTTTTGTCTCCCACCCTTTATGAAGACATAATTGAGTGAGTTGAGTGTGACTACAAGGAGGCTTTCAGTTGCTCAGTTTACCCCAAAACAGCCACATGCTTTCTCTTCATACCAGTATGAGCCACCATGTGCGTGTATAATCAGGATTGGCTTGCTGGAAAAAGACTTTGTGGAATAAGTTGGGACCACGATCAATTAACCTTGACCTTTGAACTTGAGATTCATTGGGGAAAGTTTTCCAGGAAAACCTGCCTGTCCAGGTGAAGCTTCAATTCCCTTCCTACATTATAAACAACAAATCTGTTGCAGCATTACAATAAGCAATACAAACATGAATTAGTTTCCATTTCCCTGTCAGAGATCAATAGGAGTCTACACAACCATGTTAGGACATTTGATCATTGCACATATTGATTCCCAGGGCTTAATGGCTTTAGCAAAGAACATCTCGGGCTGAAACATTTTGCCATCAATCTGTTGGTTAAACCACATTAACTGAATCCCCATTGAGAATAAACCTGTGTTCACACACTTCCTATTGTATTGTCCCTGATGTATTTCCTTAAAACCCTTCTTGTGATTTTCCACATGAGGCTCATTAAACCATAATTGCTTTAGGATTTGGCTAATGTGGATTAACACATGAAACGCCACCGGAGTTAAACTTTCAGCACAAATCTATAATGACCGTGCTGGGATGTAGAATGCTTCAAATGCTGATATCCAACCACCATTTTAAGGTTCTTTTTTATTCTTGAACTATACCTTGTTAATATGTTTTCTCTGGTATTTATCCTTCCCAGCAGCACCCTTTGTGTGCCTCCGTGAATCGTCGGTTAGACAATGTGACGCATGTTGTCTCCAGATGTTTGTTACCACATGTTGAGCAGACAGGCCACGCCTTATCTCTTTTCCCATTACTCACATGTTTAAAGCCTGCAAGACATCTGATTTGACTTTGTCATATTGAAGATGACTATGAGAACACCCGGTGATATAGACCTGATCATAAAGAGATTTAGCTCGAACCTATTTCAAACGTACAGCAGACCGCTGGAGAAACTCTTCCGGGCACATGTTTTTGTATTTGGGGAAAAACAGAATTGATTTATGTGGATATTTTGTTACAGCATGATGATTTGATAGCTTGTCTGTACTCTGTGAGCTGAGGATGATTTTCATTTTGTATACATTGAATAGTATCTTATCCACACAAGCATGAAGAGATGTAAAAATAATTAGACCTCAACTATTCAATTAATCGGCAACCATTTTCACATTTGATTGATAGGTTTTTATAATTCTTAATAATCTCCAAATAAATATGAGACAATATATCCTGGTGTATTAATCTTTTTATGACATAGACAAAACAAGACATTGGAGAACATTTCTGACTTTTTATACACCAAACGACTCATCAATATATCCAGAAAAGAATCGACAATTAAATCAACAATAAAATAAATCTGTAGTTGCAGCCCTACATTTATCAACAAATGATTTTGAAGACATAATATGTGAATTGTTTCCTTTTCCTCTGAACCCTTCTCACCCACATTTCTTAACATTAGTTTTCTTTTTTCCTCCATTTTATAGGACGAGCTCGACCTTTCAGAGAAACACAGGGAAGCCATGTTCGCTCTGCCTGCAGAGAAGAAATGGCAAATCTACTGCAGCAAAAAGAAGGTAGGAGACCCACTGCATGATGCCAAACTCCACAACATCCTCCGCAAGCTTGCTGCAGACCAGCTGAATAATATCCGCTGATATCCTGCCAAGTTTGTGTAATCGCCTCCCTCATTGATTTGTTGATACCTGATGCTGTGAGTTTTCTAAAAACACAGACCACACAACCATGTACCTCTGTATTCCTCTTCTCACAACAGGCAGGAAAGTGTTTGAAATGTGGTTCTGTGTCATTTCCATATGTAAAAAACACCAATTGACCATTTATAAACACATTTCTAACCAGTTTTACCTTGAATCTTTTTAAGAGATGTGTTGTTTTCACATAAATGTAGCAGCACACTGTAGAACTAAACCTCCTGGTGTACTGTAATGGAAAATATCCTATTATTAAACATATGATATGCAGAGGATTACCTACACATGTCCACTCTAGTGCCAAGAGCACTTCCTAAAGACCCCAGTTTGTTACTTATCTCTACCCTTTCTACAAAATAAGTCTGCGCTGCTTCTTCAAAGCTCCCCCATGAATAACTCACCCAAGTGAATGTTACACAAGGTGGATATAAAAATAGTGATATGTAGAGGGAGTGACACAAACCTTAAATCCAACCTGTTCCATTAGATGATCCAAAGAAGGCGGTGTCATGAATTATGAGTAGTGAAATATAAGACTGAATACGAAATAAGAGTCTTTTCAGAGTGTGTTTTCTCCCCTTGTCTCATTGTTCTATTGTCCTCCCTAGATTAAAGAGTTTGAATCCTGCGGCCTCTCCTTGTAGATAATACACCCATCAAAGCATTGGTGTAGCCAAAACATTCTGTACCACTCTGAGTCAAATTTAATTATGTCTCTCCTGCATGATGTAAGGTCTGTCAGCTGTCCCTCCTTTCCCCTATAAATTCATTCCTCTCGTACATGCAGGAAAACGCAGATGCCTGGTCTAGTTTGGATCAGCTTTAGCTTTCTAGCCTCCACTGCCCTCACATTTTAACAGCAGTGGTTCTGAAGGCCGTACGTATGAGTGTGTGGGATATCCTGTCCTGACTCATGCAGGCAGGGTAAACTTTACCTACGTCCGGTTAGCAACTGGAGGTGAGGAGTGTTGGGATTTGGTGTGAGGGATGGATAGTTTGCATGTCAGTGTGCAGAACAGCTACTCAGGAAACACAGCTGCAGAAATCCATCATACATGCAAACTGTTGCACTGGTTAGAGCATGTTTATGAGCAGCGTTTATCCATTTTTGTGTTGTTTGAATTAAGCAAAGTGAGTCTTTTACTGCGCTTTTGATTTCACATAATGGCTCCAAAGAATGTTTGGTCATACCGAAAAATCTATGTATTATTAAAGGAATAGTTTAACATTTTGGTAAAAGATTAGGTGAGTTTAAGAAGTGTTGATAGTAGGGCTGCATGATTATGGCTAAAATCATAATCTCGATTATTTGGGTCAATGATTGATATCACGATTATTAAAAACGATGATCCATATACTTTGAAAACATCAATTTATTGGAGAAATTCTTTTTGAACAGTATGTTTTTAACAGTTGATTACCCTGAACTTTAAGTGTAATTCAACTGAAAAACCAATAAAAAAAAAATAAAAAATCGTTTTATTTCGATTACGTTGTTTTCGTAATCGTGCAAGCCATAATCGTAATTGCGATTAAAATGCGATTAATTGAGCAGCCTTAGTTGATAGGTCAACCTTTGGATGGAGCCATGCTAGCTTTTGCCTCTGCTAATCTTTATGCTAAGTTGTTTCCTTATATTTACCATACAGTCATGTGGGTGTTATAGATGTCTTCTTGTAATTCTCAGGAAGAAAGCTTATTCCTCAAATAGCTAAACTTCTCTTTATAGATCCATAAGTATGTGCTGATATTGTGGATTTTAACCCCATTTTAGTACAAAATTGAAAATGTTTCATCACCAGCCACAATGAATTATTCCCTTTGCTGAAAACTCACTTTGTTTAAGTATTGATGCACATGCACTTATGACTTTGGCTGCGCACTGCGTCCAGTAGCCAGCAGCAACAAGACCAGAGAAGGTGGTGAAAATGGAAACAGCACGGTGTGTGCTCCCATTTCTCTTCCGTGTCCCAATTAGTGGCCTCATTACGAGTCGTCTCGGAGCCAAGGTAGCCTCGTAAAGCATTTTGAAAATGAACCCCTGAATGTTCAGCTTTTCAGAGATCAGGCAAGGTTGTTTCAGTGTTAGTGTGAAGGTGGAAACAAATGTTAATGTGCCGTATCGACCCGCAGACGGGGGAAGGAAGCAGTGACAGAAAGGCATCAATATTGCTGACTCGGCAGCAGGCTCTGGCCCCAACCCAGACAGATAGGAATATCTAAGTGTGTGTGGTGGTGTTGTGTGTGTGTGTGTGTGTGTGTGTGTGTGTGGGTTGTGTGTGTGTGTGTGTGTGTGTGTGTGTGTGTGTGTGTGTGTGTGTGTGTGGTGTGTGTGTGTGTGTGTGTGTGTGTGTGTGTGTGTGTGTGTGTGGTGTGTGTGTGTGTGTGTGTGTGTGTGTGTGTGTGTGTGTGTGTGTGTGTGTGTGTGGTGTGTGTGTGTGTGTGTGTGTGTGTGTGTGTGTGTGTGTGTGTGTGTGTGTGTGTGTGTGTGTGTGTGTGTGTGTGTGTGTGTGTGTGTGTGTGTGTGGTGTGTGTGTGTGTGTGTGTGTGTGTGTGTGTGTGTGTGTGTGTGTGTGTGTGTGTGTGTGTGTGTGTGTGTGTGTGTGTGTGTGTGTGTGTGTGTGGCAAAGGAAGCGGCCGGTTGTCCAATGCAAACAGGAAGGCTCCGCTGCCACAGGTGCAGCTTTTGTGTGTCTAGTAGCGGGGATGATGATGATGAGGAGGAAGGTGGGGTCATAAACAGGGCGCTCTGGGCGATGAGCAGGCTTTTTTTTGCCAGGGGTTGGTTGGCTTCAGAAGTCGGGCCTGGGGAGATAAGTCAGTCAGAGCAGCAAAGCTTCAGCTGTTTGCTTTGGCCGGGCACCTGAGCCGATGAAATCACGCTGCTGAGCTTCCTCCTCCTCCAACAGGCAGATTTACTGATCCGGTTGTTAGCAGAGATTTTTGCAGTTAGGCTTCAAATTTCACCCGAATAATAAACCCCTTTCATTTGTGAGAGGACAGAGCTACAACGTCTCTTTCAAGCAACCTCCAAATAACTTGTCTCCCTTTATGTGCCTTTGATCTTCACTTTCTCGAATGTGGAAAAAATAAACCCCGAGAAAAATACACTCCCAGCTTTTCTCTCTCATCATGACCCTAAATAAACCGTCAGCGTTTGAAGAGGGCTGACTTCCGAGATGAAAGATGGACTTTTTAAGATGCAAAAGGAAGTGGTTTTCACCTCTCAGCTGCTCCTCGAATGGACTGAACTTCTTCCAGCACCCTGTTGGTCAGGCTGGCAGCAGCCATGAGAGAAACAGACCTTACAGATCTGCTCTCAGACCAGCCAAGGCCCACAGCTTCTATCAGAGACAAACTCTGCAGGCCGCTTTATTAACTGACGCCCAATTAGTTTCTGATGGTCACAGCTCACTTGTGCTTAATGGAGCTAAAGTTCAAATGAAAGCTGGGGCCCTTTTATGTGCAAGCCAAGTTTGCGGTCAAGCCCTTTTACTCCTCTGTTTTTCCATTGAGGTAGAAAACTAAATCATGTCAGAAATGGCGTTTTTTCTCCACTTGATATACAAACGTGCCTGTCAGGGGATTAATCTCTGCCATGTCCTTAATCCGCAGTTTAAACTCTCATTTGCTAATCTCAAGATTTTCTCAAGCAGCTGTGCTCTCTTTTCTGCGCTCCTCGCCTCCTGCTGAAACTCAGTGAAGCGCTCCTTAATAACATAGGATATCTGTGCCGCCCTACTTTGAGTTCCTGCTCCATCTTTTGGCATCTGGCTATTTACTCCCCGGACCTTGTGTTCCCCGTGTGTTTGTATGTTTCATGTCCCTCAAAGTCAATGGGTGGAAAATGCATGCAACTAAAGTTCTCCATCTGGTTTCAGTTCAACTTTAATGTATTCAAACATGTGATCCAAATAACATCTTGTCCACCCATGTGACTTTATTAAATGTCAAAACAACAATTGTATGTAATGTTTTTAACTTCCAAACACTTAATATTCATATGTCAAACACATTTTCTTTCTATATTACTTATCTTGTTGTTTCAATTATCATTCCTGAAAAAAAAAGCCTTCAAAGATCACCGCACAGCATCGTTTATGCCTGTTATTCTCTTTTCATCCAGGAACAAGAAGAAAACAAAAGTGCAACTAGTTGGCCAGAATACTACATTGATCAGCTTAACTCAATGGCAGCTGTAAGTAATAACATTAACTACAACAAATAACATTACTTTTCAGTTCACATATTTCCTTTGTGTTGGCTGTAAATTGCCAGGCTTCAGACTCTTCATGATGTTTCATCTTTTTCCGACAGAGAACGACGCTCCTCGCTCTGGAGAAAGAAGACGAGGAGGAGAGGAACAAAACCATCGAGAGCTTGAAGACGGCTCTGAGGACACAACCTATGAGGTGGACGAATACTTTATCTCCTTCGTGTCCTTTACACAAAACCTCATCCGTCAGCACATCTCCTCTCATTTGACCTCCTCTCACCCTGCCTTTGACTCCTTATAGTTCCTCCCAGCACAGTCACTGCCGTTTTAGTTAAAGATTTTTGTATTGACGGGAATGTGCATCAAAGCATTTCCGTTCGGAGAACCTTTACAAAGCAGATGTTATGAGTTATTCATGACATTTACTTAAAGGTGGGGTAGGTAAGTTTCAGAAACCGGCTCGAGTGCACTCAAATTTGAAAGTACACAGCCGAAAAGAATCCGCCCCTTCCTTCAGACTTCCTTACAGAGCACCTCCTCCAACACACATGAACGCGCACATGACGTCAGCAGACTGGTGAAAGTGGCCGCCTGTTGCTGGCGAGTCATTGAAGTACTGCTGCAATGCACGCCCAATGACGGCACGCCCAATGAGGGCACGAGATACATTTGTGCGTGCACGAGATGGAAGGCTGACAGACAGGGCGGCAATCCAATCCGTTTAGCCGGGCCGGCTCAACGGATTGGAAACATATTTAGCTATTTGTTTTATGAGACGACAGTATAATTATATTTCTAATCAAACTAGTTTTCCAAACTGATACGATTTCTCTCCTCTCAGGTTTGTGACGCGTTTCATTGACCTGGACGGTCTGACATGTATCCTAAACTTCCTGAAGAGCATGGACTACGAGACCACCGAATCGCAGATCCACACGTCTCTGATTGGCTGCATCAAAGCGCTGATGAACAACTCGCAGGGCCGCGCCCACGTCCTCTCTCACACCGAGAGCATCAACATCATCGCTCAGAGCCTGGCCACGGAGAACATCAAGACCAAGGTGGCCGTGTTGGAGATAATGGGCGCCGTGTGCCTGGTGCCTGGCGGACATAAGAAGATCCTGGAGGCCATGCTGCACTACCAACGCTTCACCTGCGAGAGGACGCGGTTTCAGGTGGGTGGGAACAAGCTAGGTGCTGAGTTATGGTTAGAAAGTAGTTTAAAAGCAACGTTGGGTGAAGATATTTAACTCCTGTAATGACCTGTCATCCTGCAGACTCTTATAAACGATCTGGACCGGAGTACGGGGCGATACAGAGATGAGGTCAACCTGAAAACAGCCATCATGTCCTTTATCAACGCTGTGCTGAGTCAGGGCGCTGGAGAGGTGAATTATACACATTAGACAGCTTTTATGATTCTCTTCCCACCCGTAGGTCATATTGTCCCTAAGCCACTCTTCCATGCTATACTTTCTGCTAATTCATATATTTTTCATCACATACAGACAAGTTTGGAATTCCGTATCCACCTACGATATGAGTTTCTCATGTTGGGGATCCAACCTGTGATCGATAAGCTGCGCTCTCATGAAAACTCCACGCTAGACAGGTGAGATAAAGATGATGTCTCCACCTAGAATATTAACAACATACAATTATAAAAAAAATAAGGGATTCATTTGCAAGATCTTTTTCTTTTTTTTTGTTTACAATACGAACTTAAAGAAAATAACATGAGACCATTACTCAAATAGATAAATAATTAAACCAAATGTTAAATATTTAAATACTTATTAAAAACGTAGCTACATAAATAGATAGCGTATGTTGTTATCTTGTTACCCTTGTATCTTGCAATACTTAAAGGGGACCTATCATGCAAAATGCACTTTTGTACGTCTTTTGTACATGAATATGTGTCCTCGTGTGTCAGGGAACTCACCAAGTGTCAGAAAACACAACCCTCTCTCTTTTCCTCCATACCCAACATCTCTAAAAACGGGGCTTTAACGGATTTGATACAGACTGATACAGATTTGAAAATAGTCTGACGTCAGTGACGAGGAGCTCCGCCTATATGGCCGACTTTCCACCAATCAGGGGAATGAGAGATTGCCGTGGCATGGTAACAGCATGGTAACAGCATGGTAACAGCATGGTAACAGCATGGTAACAGCATGGTAACAGCATGGTAACATGAACTCGTAACTCGGCCCCCTCCTTTGCAGGGGGGCGTGGTCAGCTGCAGCTCATGCAAAGACAGGGGTGGAGGAGAGCAAAACGAGGCATGGCTAAAATGCATGATCCGTTTGGTATTTTCAAAAAGAAAACGTATAAATATACCTTATATAGGTATGGCCCTACAATATATTATTCAAATATAGCATGATAGGTCTCCTTTAAGACATGTTTTCATTTGTCATAAAGTGAAATAAATGTTACCAAATATAATCAAAGGCCTTCCATATACCTTTACAAATATCAGTGATCTTCTCTAATGAGTCTCCTTATATCTTAAAAGATACAAGAAACATATGAGACACTAAGCATGGAGAAAGCAGATTTTAATTAAAGCATTTCCTTTTATTGGGACAATATTTTCCATTGTATAAACGACAGGTAAAAACAACTTAGTGTTAAGATTGTTTTGCGTTTGATACCTAACTCCAAAGCTGTGAGATTTGCATTCAGAAATAGTTTTTTCTAAATGTACATATCCATACATTTTTGTAATCATGCAAAAACCAGCCGATCCTACCTACAACACAAACTCTATTTCAACTCTAGCTTCCAGAGAGATTTTAAAGTAAATCTGTGGGTATATAAATGCATCACACTTGCCTCTCTAATCCATCCCTCTCCCCCCTCAGGCATTTAGACTACTTTGAGATGCTGCGGAACGAGGATGAGCTGGCTCTGTCCAAACGTTATGAGTCGGTAAGGAAACTGACCTGATTCCTGCGTATTATTTCTGACTGTGAAATATTCAGCAGAAGCATTTATGGGACTTGTTGTTTCCTTTCTTCTCCTCCAGGTACATATAGATACCAAAAGTGCCACCCAAGTTTTTGATCTCATCCGCAAGAAGATGAACCACACAGACGCACACCCGCACTTTATGTCTGTCCTGCACCACTGTCTCCTCATGCCACGTAAGAGTTTTCTAATCATGACTAGATTATGAAATTGAAATGTTTAGACTCCATATACTTTCTGCTGTAAAAGCGATTTGTGTTTAAAATATACTGAAATATAACGAGGCTCCAGGTAGTATTAGTCCTCCTGGTTTCAGGCCAGAAAGATAAGGAGTTGTTGACTTTTTCCAGATTAGTCACTCCAGAAATTGGATCAGGACATTCCCGAAGTGAAGGCTCTATTTTCTCACAGCTGAAGACTGTTTTAGTTTAATACCTTTTTTTCATGCAAAAGGAAATGCATCAAGGCAGATTAAAATGAGCTAGTTTTCATGTCATTTGTCTTGAAAACAAAAGGTCACCAAAGGACAAAGGAGTCTTTTTCTTCAACACTTACCTCCTCCTATAAGTGGCTTTTTAATGAGACCACCCCCCGTCACTTCCTTGAGGCATTAAGAGCATAATAACCACTTAAGCCTCAAATCCATGTGTGGCCATTATGAGTTAATAAAGTGCTAGCTTGTGATGGCACTTCATTAGAAAGAGGAAATTACTGAGCATGATGTGATGATTCATATTATCCTTGTAAAGAGCCATATCAGGATGTTTTCTATGGGGGCGGTGGTGGCGAAGTCGATAGGGACTTGGCTTGGCAAACCAGACTTGGCTTGGCAAACCAGAAAGACCAAGTGCTACCGAGGTGTCCCTGAGCAAGGCACCGTTCCCTACACTGCTCCCCGGGCGCTGTTCAAAATGGCAGCCCACTGCTCCCAACACTAGGACGGGTCAAATGCAGAGAAACAATTTCCCCACCGGGATTAATAAAGTATATCAAATCAAATCAAATCAAATCACTTATGTAGCTTAGTGTGTTTTTTCACGCTAAATAACATCACTAAAGTAAACATGTTGTCCCCTATTATGGATGCAGACTAACCAATCAGTAACACTGTAATGTGTAAACATGCTGTAACCATAGGTCTCTTTATCTTCTCATGAGCAGCTAGAATACTCATTTTGGACAACAATAAAAAGTCATTCATATTCAAACCATTGCTGTGGATCCACATTTTTCTGTACTTTCTGAGATATAATAGAGATACGATCCCTCTGCTCTTTATGTGACTGTTCATTCGTCTCTCCTCAGACAAGAGAAGCGGTAACACGGTGCAGTACTGGCTGCTGTTGGACCGCATCGTCCAGCAGATGGTCCTGCAGAACGACAAAGGTCACGACCCCGACGTCGCACCACTGGAGAACTTCAACGTGAAGAACGTAGTCCGGATGTGAGTGCCTCTGAAACAGCCCAACGAGTGCTCGGCTGCCAGATTAAAGAATGTAGAACAAATTGGTTTTACAAGACATAAAAGCCACAATGCTCAACGGTGCTGGCTTAAAAATAACTTTCAAAGTTCAGAGGAACAATGACTGGAGCTGTTCACTGAATATGTGTGTCGTCCTCTCTGTAGGCTGGTTAATGAGAATGAGGTCAAACAGTGGAAAGAGCAGGCAGAGAAAATGAGAAAAGGTTTGTAACACTTAAATGTCAAATCAAATCGTGGTTTTAGTCAACTCTTTATGGCGAACATAACTGTGACTTTTCCCCACAGAGCACCACGAGCTGCAGCAGAAGTTTGATAAGAAGGAGCGAGAATGTGATGCAAAGACTCAGGAGAAGGGAGGACATGATGCAGACGCTGAACAAGATGAAAGAGAAGCTGGAGAAGGAGAGCACGGAGCACAAGAACGTTAAACAGCACGTGTCCGAACTCACCGCCCGCCTGCACGAACTCAGCCTCGTACGTTCCCCTTCGTATTCACTGCGCCACTTTATTATAAACACATGATGGTAAAACCTGTAAATAAAACCAAAACAACCATCACTGAGTTCACATAATAGACAACGACCCAGATCAGAGTCAAAGTCAACTTTTTTGTTAATCCTTTGTGTGTGTGGTACAGACAGGCTGATGGACATTCTGATTCTCACCATCCCAAAGAATACAAAAATATAAGAAATATATACACACACATACTAACTTAGACATAGACACATATACACACATTACGAGGTATACATAAAAAGAAGGAACAGAAAATATACAAATATAATGGTCACTGGTGTGATGGGAATGAATTTTAATATATTACAACAGTACAAATATATACAGTATTGCAAACAGCTGTCCATAGCAGATAAAAAGCAGATATCCAAAATTAGAAAATCCATGTATTATTTATTTCATTTTGGATATTGATTTGTTACTTTACGTTGCTGTTGTCTGAAATAGTAGCACTTTCCCCTTTATTGTAATGTCCTACGTTTTATATTTCGACATTGACAGTCTTTAACATGTTTAAATGATTTAAATGTATGACGCATTTTCTCCTGTAATATTAGCAACATGTTCACATTGTGTAACTCTCTCCCTGCAGAGACAGGCAGCGGTGGTTCCTGGAGGTCCGCCGCTCCCCCCCGGCCCCCCCCGGTGGTCCCATGCCTCCTCCGCCCCTATCAGCTTTTGCGGGGCTGTGCCCACCTCCCCCGCCTCCCCCCGGGGGCATGCCTCCTCCGCCTCCCCCACCCCCTCCTCCGGGTGGACCCCCGCCTCCTCCTGGACGCATGCCCATGGGAGGCATCCCACCCCCGCCGGGAGGCCCCCTGGGACCCTCCCTGAAGCAGAAGAACATCCCCCAGCCAGCCAATGCGCTCAAGTCCTTCAACTGGTCCAAGTTAGCTGAGGTAGGAGCTGGATGTGTAATATTTAATGACATCATGTTTGTTTACAACACCAGATATTCATGTGTTGTTGTCCTCTGCTCAGAATAAGCTGGAGGGCACTGTGTGGATGGACGTGGACGACGCCAAGGTCTTTAAAATCCTGGATCTGGACGACATTGAGAAGACCTTCTCCGCCTATCAGAGGCAGCAGGTACTGAGGGCCAAGCACTTCCTCTCCACAGCAACACACGTCTTGTATCAGAGGGCGGGGGGGGCTGGTTCAGTGGCTCAGGGCTCAGCTGCTCGTATTGTTGGATTTAGAATTGGCTTGAGATTTTCTGCAAATTCTCCCTGTTTTGCAACTTTTAAATTCTGAAGCAAAGCTGGGGAAGGGAAGAGGGGAGAGGTCAAGTAAACAAACTAAAGCCAGCTTAGTCATAAGAGCAGTGGGGGGAAATTGCCAGATATATATGGGGGTTTATAGATGCAAAATGTTCATGCTTGAATCTTAAACGCTTTTTACATTTGAATGGAATGCTATTTTTGTTTGTGGTTTGGATCATTTTGCCATATGTGATTGAAAATACATGAGTGAGCTGCTCAGAATTGTCTTTTTTTAATGTTTGCAATTATTTTAGTTCTAGATATTCACAATAAATAGTGTCTTTATTAGTTGCAAACAGTGAATGAGCATGTCTTTAAAATGTACAGAAGCATGAACAACATCAATAATAATAATAATAATAATAATAATAATAAGATGTAAAAATAATTAATAATTAGAATTGTCTCTTTTCACAAACACAAAGACAACATGTACTACATTTACATCCTCCATGTTGACCTGATTAGTTCAAACAGAAGTATAATTTATTAACGTGCACAGCATGTGAACTATTGGCACGTAATGAACACCCGAACACCCACTCACGTCTCACTGCTGCTCACTTCATTACTCCGTCGTCGTCTAAGTGCTGAATGATCTGTGATTCATCTGCTGTTTGTTTTGATGGGCTGCAATCACGTAACTGCTTTACTTATTCTAATGAGTGCTTACATCTTCCCTGCTTCCTGCCTGCATTTTAGGACTTCTTTTTGATCAATAACAGCAAACAGGTGAGTCCTCTTACAGTACAGTAGATATACACTCTGGATTTGTGTGTCACTCCTTAGACTTTATGTATGTGTCGTATATGTCATGTACTGTTTTAAGTGAATGTGTGTCCAATAGATTGTACGGTCTGTGATGTGTGTGGGATGTTTGCATGTACTCATGTATGTCTGTTTTCAAAGTCTTGGTAGTTCTTGTCTGGGATTTAAGGGTGTTTGTCGTATTTGTGTGCCTGTGAGTGAAATGAATCGGTGCTAGTTAAAACAGCCTGGTGTTGCGCTCTAACCTCTTCATTACTTTTGCTCGCAGAAAGAGGCGGAAGACGACACGCTGAGCTCTAAAAAAGTCAAGGAGCTGTCAGTCATTGATGGCCGTCGAGCTCAAAACTGCAACATCTTGCTCTCGAGGTAAGATTGTATCAAAATCATAACACTTAAATTCCCCATTGTCTAAAAATGAAGACTGATTTCTGATTCTCAAAAATATCAATAAGAGATAGGGCTGCTCGATTATGGCAAAAATCATAATCTCGATTATTTGGGTCAATAATTTATATCACGATTATTAAAAACGATTATCCATTTACTTTGAAAACATCCATTTATTGAAAAAAAACATTTGAACAGTATGTTTTTAACAGTTGATTATCCTGAACTTTAAGTATGATTCAACTGAAAAACCAATACAAAAAAAAGTTATTTGAAAAAAAAAGTAATAATAAAAAAATAATCGTTTTATTTCGATTACGTTGTTTTCGTAATCGTTGCCAGCCATAATCGTAATTGCGATTAAAATACGATTAATTGAGCAGCCCTAATAAGAGATGCTAAAAATAAACACTTTAAAATATAAATAATAGCATGAAAACACACAAAAAATCCCATATATGCAAAGAAAGCTTCAAACCAACCAAACTGCCAGGGGAAATAAAGTGAAGTCAATGGTACCTAACAGAGAAATATATAAACAGGTGAGAACAAAGATATCAAAATAAAAGCTGAAGATAAATACAGTTGCAAACATAAACAGGTACATTTGAGGAAACGTTATGCAAAAGACAACATGGTAATTATGTCTTAGTGAGTTTGATGATTTCAATGTGAGTAGTCCAAGATAAAGTAATGCTTATATTTGTGTTGTGCTGCAGGCTGAAGCTTTCAAACGAGGAGATGAAGAGAGCCATCCTCACCATGGACGAACAGGAGGACCTTCCCAAAGACATGCTGGAGCAGGTACTGACGGAGGATCAAATCTGCCGTCATCTAGTGATTGGCTGCTTCCTAAAAATAGCAGCATCGGGAATTCATGACACTTTCATGTTTTTAGAGCCTTTTATACAATGGTGCAAGGTAACAAACATCAGCATGAGATTTTCTTGATTTTGTTTTGGAGAAAGACAATGAGATGCCAGTCGAGTTTAATTCTAGCAATCTACTATGGCAGGCGTAGACTCCATGTGCTTCAAAATCAAAGCATGATAAAAATGCAAATCCATACATGATGAACACATTGGGAGGGATGAAACCCTCTGTAATGGTCACACATGCAGAGCACACAGCACACACAGTGAAATGTGTCCTCTGCTTTTAACCCATCCTAGTACCAGGAGTCTAGTACTAGGAGCTAACTATTATATTTAAAAAGATCAAAATAAATAAAGATTATATAATAAAGGTTTTACCCAATAACAACACACTGCAAACCTAATTAAGAGCTTGCACAAATATATAACAACTTGCTTTCACAGACAGAACAGCACACAGGTATGTTTGAAATATTAACTGTTTTCCTGCGTCATCAGCTGCTGAAGTTTGTGCCAGAAAAAAGCGACGTGGATCTCCTGGAGGAGCACAAACATGAGCTGGACCGAATGGCAAAACCCGACCGCTTCTTCTACGAGATGAGCAGGTACGGGTTTTTTCTCATGTGTTACCTTTTTAAATTCTGTATAAAACACATTCAGCTTTAGATCAGTGCAGCACTCTGTATATCGGCGGACAATGACCATTGTTTGCTCTGAGTCAGGGCAGGGAAATGACACATGGGTTTCCACTTACCCCAGGAACAATAGCTGAATGTGTGAATCACTCTTAATTGTGTTGGTGAATACATTGCTCCGTAATGTAATAACTGTAATGTGATAAGACCTGTAACATGGAAGGAACAAAGGCAACATGTTGCAACTCAACCACTGACTGCATACATGGCCTGCTAAGCGAAGATTAGAAAGTAACTGACTTCAGTATAGAAACAACAGAACGTTCTGTTAACTTGATAATTAGCTTTACTTTGCCAGTATTTGCCATTTGGAGCTGACTGAGAGCAGTAGGACTGGAGGGACAGATGTCACTGGTATTCATTAGCCGCACAGTTTACGGTTTATACGCTGAAATGTGAAACGCTGCCAAAGATAAGCGTCATTACCACAACTTTATATGTGCCATTTAGTAAGCTTGAACTTCTATTTTTCTTAAGCACAATGTCCATGTTTGTGGCTTTTGTCTAAACCGTTGGGTTTCCTTGTTTATAATCTATTACTTTTGTCTATTTCTGTTCTCCTCTTACACACATTTTCCATCCTCCAGAATAAACCACTACCAGCAGCGGCTGCAGTCTCTGTACTTCAAAAAGAAGTTTGCAGAGAGGATAGCTGAGATCAAAACCCAAAGTTGAAGGTAGGGAACGTTTTGTAGTTTTATACACAACTGACATTACCTTAAACATGTTTAGTTTTGTATAAATAACTGAAAATTATACTTGTATTCTGTTTATTTTAACCATGGAAAGCCATCTGTGTTATGTGGGATGAGCATTCTGAAGCATGTAGTCCTTCCTGTTAGACTCTTAAACTCTAATGCTCTGTATTTTCAGCTTTTTATATTGGCCTAGCTACCTAAAATAAATCTGTCAGCACCTTGAATTACCCTCTAACATTTGTTTACTTGTTGCTTCTCTGTCTCAGCTCTGAGCAGGGCGTCTAAGGAGATTCTGCACAGCAAGAACCTGAAGCAGCTGCTGGAGGTGGTGCTGGCCTTCGGGAACTACATGAACAAAGGGCAGAGGGGCAACGCTTACGGCTTCAAGGTGTCTTCACTCAACAAGATCGCTGATACCAAATCCAGTATCGACAAGTAAGAAAAACTATCAATTGTAAGGAGAGAAGGCGCGTAAAATGCATGAAAGTCACATCTGGAAGAGGGAATGTGATATAGACGAACGTCCATATGGTTATTTATATCTGAACGTAAATAACAAAAGCCATATATATTGCACATTTGACAAGTTTACAGCCTTGAGTCGGTTTGCCTCAGTGTGTCTGTTTCTGTTTGCAGGAACATCACTCTCCTGCACTACCTGATCACCATCCTGGAGAAGAAATACCCCAAAGTCCTGATGTTCCAGGAGGACCTGAAGAGTCTCTCCGAGGCAGCCAAAGTCAAGTAGGTGGAGCTGCGGAGAACCTGCTGTTTTCTCTACATGTTGTATTTATAAGGCGCGCTCCATTGTTTATACCAGTGTTAAATGAATGAGCTGTATCCCTAAAAGTGACTGGGATCTTAGTTTTATGGGTAATGTGGCGGCTCAATCCCCATTTAAATTTGAGTGGCCAAGAGGCTAAGCTTGGCTTTATGCCGTGACACATTTTCAATGAGAAAGTCCATACTGAAGTTTAAGAAACGGTTGATGATATTTAATAAACTAAATCAAACGCACAATAACTCGGAAGGACCAAAACGGTCAACAGAAAAAATGTCAGCGCAAGCTCACCCTCTGTCATCCGCACCCGATATGTAACAGGTGACCTAAATACACAAACCACGCCCATGTGACGATTGCCGGAAGTGCTCAACAAATACAAATAAAAGTGACATAATAATACAAATAATAAACTCAGGCAAGTAGCATTTTGGCTCCATCAGGATTGAGCTAAACATTGCTTTCCTTACTTACAAAACTAAATAAATACATAGATATAAATGAGTAGTTATTTATAAATTAAATAATAAATTGTACATTTTCTAAAAATCTTCTATTTTAATCTTTTTAAATGGAGCTACAAATTAGTCAAACCTTAATCAGTAATTCAAATTCCACTATATAATGTAAATAAATATTTTCACTCATACCCGATCAACCTGTTTGAGTCATCCCTAAGCAGATGTATATCTAACTGGATGTCTTGGTGTTTTGTTGCATAACCTTAAACTGAACCATTGTTTGTTTTTTTGCAGCATGACTGAGATGGAAAAAGATATCGGCAACCTGCGCAGCGGCTTGAAAAATGTGGAGAGTGTGAGTCACAACAGATCGATTACATAATACATGTTATGGATTGGTCATGCTGTTACACAATGCTCCGAGCAGGTCTTTCTGTGCTTTCTCTCTAACCTACTTTTCCTGGCCTGGATAACTTTCTCTCGTAGGAGCTGGAATTCCAGAAGAATCGACCGCAGCAGCACGGCGACAAGTTTGTGTCGGTGGTGAGTCAGTTCATCACCGTGGCCAGCTTCAGCTTCTCCGACGTGGAGGACTCTCTCATCGAGGCCAAGGAACTGGTACGTCCTGGTGATAAAAACTGAGCGTGTGCAGACGATGAAAGCTCGCATCCCATTTCTTCTCTCTGCACATTGACCTCATCTGTCACCTCTGTAGGAAGGCTAGCAGCAGGAGAGAGTGTTTCAGCTTCCTGTCGCAGCACCTCTGACGTTTTATCGGTCATTCTGCTCGCTGCCATGTGTGCAGGTCAAGAGACAGAACCAGGAGCAGAGGATATTATTTTACACCACATTGTTTGACCTTTTTTATATTGGGAATATTTTCTGTAAATGCAACATACTCATACATTTTAATGTGGGTGGCTTTTGAGTACATTAGAGTCTCATTTCCTCATTGCTAAAGTGAATGTTTCACTGCCAGAAACCTGAGAGTATTCACCTTTCTGAGGAGCGCTTGACACCCTGAATTTATGTGTCTGCCCACATTTATTGCTGCAGGCTTTTTATCTCAATCTGGTGTTTTTTTACCCCACGGTGTGTGCTCATTGTGCTCGGCTGGTCACATGGCAGCCATTAGTTTCTGTGAATCATTTACGGTGTCCCACAGTGAAATATGTGAACGTGTTTACAGGAGTTCTCGGTGCTCATTATTGGGAGCCAGAGAACATGCTGACCCTTAAAACAGCTCCGTGCATCTGGATTGTGTGTCGCAGGGCATACATACCAACATGTAAAGAGGAAAAGTGACATTTTCCTCACAGAGATCGTGTTTCATTGAGGGAGTCAAAATAAATATCAAATCTGAATGCACTAATGAACTTTATAGCTACAACGATAAGTCAAGTTATCTATTAGTTGATCGACAGAAAGAATATACCTATTATTTTTGACATTCGATTATTTTTTAAAGTTATTTTTAATGCAAAAATGGCAGAACATTGAATTTCCAACATCTAAAATATGGAGATTTCCTGCCTTTCTCTGTTTTGTATTATAATAAACTTGAATATATTTAGATCTTTGAGAACGTAGGATGGCTTTTTTCACTATCTAATGTCATTTTATAGATCAACTAATACGTCTACAAAATAACCTGCTAATTATTGATATTTTAAATATTCATTAGTTGCAGCAGTAACAGATTAATAATTTAACTGACTACAAATAATTGGAGTAACTCATCATCTTTGCTCCCCTTCATGTGTCTGATTTGTTGAAAGCATGCGTGTCATGTACAAATTTCCACACATCTCAGAAGGTTTATGTTCTCACATCTGGATGTTGTCCTTTTTAACTCACTGTGGAAAACCCTCCAGACATGTTGCCTTAATTTGTGCTCTGGCTCCAGCCTCTGCCCTCGGCTGTAATCAGTAGTTGGTCAGATCTGGGTTAACACCGGCTTCAAAGCCCGACCACTGGTACCCTGCTCTTATTTCAAAGAGGGGGGACGTAACGACTCTCCTGTAAAACAGTGGAAGACGGAGAGTAAAACACAGTGCTGCTGGGTCCCGCTGTAAATCTAATCCCATGTGCCCCCTTCCCTTTGGTCCCACAGTTCCTGAAGGCAGTAAAGCACTTCGGGGAGGACGCCAGCAAGATGCAGCCAGATGAGTTCTTCGGTATCTTTGACCAGTTCCTGCAGTCGTTCGCTGAGGCGCAGCAGGAGAACGAGAACATGCGGAAACGCAAAGAGGAGGAGGAGCGCAGAGCCAAAATGGAAGCTCAGGTGTGTGATTGATTTCCTGTTTCCATACGACAAACAGAGACACAGTTATACAACACCAGAGTTGGGTGTAACGCGTTACTGTAATAATATTACTTCTGTCGGTAACGGAGTAGTGTAACGCGTTACTTTTATAATTCGGTAATCACACTACAGTTACTAACATTGCCCCGACACGCGTTACTTCGTTACTTTTATAAAATAATCACACTCACTGACAGACAAGAGGGGTTTCCGCCGCAGGTTTATATACATGTAGGCCTATGTAATCTGCGCGATTTGCGAGACCACATCTCCACGTGCAGTGCTGCATAAACATGGCTGAGTCTTTTCATCTGTGAACTCCCTCAACGGGGCCGCTCGCTCTCTTTTGTTGATCGCCCTCTCACGGGTGAACAGTTCAATGCCCCGCTTCATTGTAGGAATTCTGCCATGTCTCTACCACTTTAGTTTGACCATCTCTGTTACTAAGTTATGGAATACTAAATAAATAAGTAATTAGATACCTTACCGTTATGCGCTCATAAAGAATGATAAGAATAATGCGTCTTGAACTGGTTTCATTAATTAGTGTCTTGACGTTTCACAGACTGTTCGCTTGTTGTGGTAGGCTGGTAGCCTATTTTAGAGCATATCAAAAGAAAGACTTGTGTTATGTCTTCCTTAATGCAATAGTAATTGGGGGGCAAGTGGAGTCTCGCAGAGGCAAAACTGTGGCGCGCACACTGTAGGTGCACCGCAGTCTGCGTGATCTGCCTGTAGGGGCGGGCCGGCCCTGCGAGTAAAGTAACGAGTAAAGTAACGAATAAAGTAACGAGTAAAGTAACGAGTTACTTTATCTAGAGAATAACGAAGTAGTGTAATATATTACTTTCTTTTTTTTAAAGTAATATGTAATATATTACTTTTTTTTTAGTAACGACCCCATCTCTGTACAACACCCATAGTGTATTAATTATGGAGTATAATCTGCAATATTCTGGAGACTCAGAAATGAAATCAGAGTTACAACAACACTTTTGAAAGAAGGACACAACAAAATGATATTATATATATATTCCTTTTTACAAATTGATAGTTGAATTCAGTTCAGCCTTGACAGTATCAAGTGTTGCTTTCAAGGAGTGGTTTAGCTTTAGTAGCTTCTTTGGTGAATGACAAGATCCATTCCATGATACGACAAAACCGCTCAGTATCTTGTCATCTATCTCTTGACAAGAAACCAAAATGTATTCTCCCCTAAATGTTGCAATGCTTAACAAATTCAGAGGGGATTATGTGTCTAATAAATTGACTTTTAACCTCTGTGTCACCAGCTGAAAGAGCAGAGGGAGAAGGAGCGACAGGCCCGGAAAGCGAAGGCCAACGGGGAGGACGACGGCGGCGAGTTTGACGACTTGGTGTCGGCGCTGCGATCGGGCGAGGTCTTCGACAAGGACCTCTCCAAGATGAAGCGTAACCGCAAGCGCATCAACAGCCAGAATACGGACGCGAGCAGAGAGCGACCGGTCACAAAGCTCAACTTCTGAGCGGGGCGTTTGTTTCGCTCGCCCATCATTAGTTTCCCTCTGGGTCAAACTGACATGCACATTCCTCCGCACCCTCCTCCCACCCAGCCTTGCATCACCGCTGCAGAGCCACACAAGGCACACCACATTCAGACCTTTCATCCTCCGAGGAGTTTGATGTTAAACGGAGCAGAAGCCAAAAAGTTGTTTTAAAAAAAACGACCAAATCAGATAATTCCCCCCCTGGAGGATCGGTGTGGTCACATGAAATGTTTTTAGACGATTGTCTTGCATGAGCAGGCTGATGGAGAAAGTTTCCCTCCGAGGTGTAAAAGATGCTCATGCTTGTTTGTTAGGAACCTATCTGTGCTGTTTTTGTACGTCAGAATCTATGCACAGAGTGAAATGTGCAGCTAGCTTCTCCTTCAGGAAGATGATTCCATTAAAGACACAAGGGGCCATTTTATACGGAGCGGTTTCATAGATTGAGAGGACCTGCGCTCACGCCGGGAGTCGTCCAAGAGCGTTTTCTGGAGAAAGACTGAGTCTGAACCTGCAGTCAGGACCATCACAGGACAGAGCTCTGCGTTGTGACACAGACGTGGTTCTGACTGCGAGTGATGCATCTCAGAAGTTTGTTTTCTACCCATCATTATTGACGTGCAGCATTTATATATCCCATCACTGTATGTTTTATTTTTCCTGTTAAGAGCTGGCCTTAACTGTTGTTTTAATTGTTGAGTGGGTACTCTCTAAGGCCTGGGCCTAATCTGCAATTTCTCAACATGTGTGGACACTCGTGTCATAGACTACATATATCTATATATAAGGTTGCGTGCTTGTTACACATGCACATATACATTCATAATTATGCTCAATGCCATTTAAAAATAACAAGTGGATGCAATACTATTGTCTTTCCCCTCTGAAGGGAGTGCCCTCCTTTATGTTTTATTGCATAGATGATATGTTTTCTGTACACTGGCTGGATTTACACTGCAAAAAAAAAAAGGTGCGAAGGGAAACTCTGACTTTAATCTCTGTGTGATGCACATGTGATGTTTTCATTCTTGTAGAAAACATCACATGTGGACGTAGAACCTTTGATTTGAGTTTGTTCCCTTGGCTGTGTGAATCTAACCAGTGTCAAACACCTCCATTTTATAATTTAAATATTTCCTTTCATTGTAAAATGACCTAATGATAATAAATGGGAGAAAAACATGTATGAGTTTTCGTATTTATCTAATAAGCACACATGCAATAGAGTGAATTCTCATGGCATATTAACCTTGGTTTAAAACGTCATTTGTTATCACCACGAACCCTGAAAGCGGACAGGAAAATATAATGGTAGAATTTGTTTTTGTTTCTTAAGTATTTAACAACAGAGACTCTGATAACCACCATGTATACGGCCATTGTTAGTCGTGATGGTGACCAGAGTCAGGGCTCCACCAAGTGGTAAGTAATTGCAACAACAAAAATACTGGCTCAGGAAATGTAAGGTATCACGAGTCCGAGTACAGGATTGACTTGTTGACAAACTATGTTGAAAACAAGACAAAACATAAATGTTAACATGTAAAACCGTCTTTAATAACACCCTTTAATTGAGTCTCATTTCAGCAGGAAGCCATGTGTCAACTTGTCCTCCGGCTCCTGCACGAAGCGTGAAACTCCGGTGTAAAAGGCTCTGCCGGAAACTTCCACCACGACAGCCTTGAAGTCTCCACACTTAGTCTCCTGGAGAGAAACACAGAGAAGAATCCCAAACATGCCGACGTGAACATAAGTTTGTAAGTTGTATTTTTAGAAATGAACACCCTCAATCTCAATACCAAAACATTTCTTATAAACAGTGTGACTTCTTTTAGGATGATCTTCTAGTCATGTTTATCCAGTTAAAAGGCCATAAAGACCGACATGAAAAATACATTTCTACAATGGAAAACAAAGCCTATACTTTCTAATTTAGTGTCAATGCTCCCATCTATTTAAAGTTTGATGTTAGATTTGATTTTAAGGCAGTGACTGGTGAAACTCTGGTACCTCGACGGCTCTCCCTGTGAACTGGGACCCTGTGGCTCCACTCTGAAACGTCCTGGTCTGGTTCAGCCGGATGAGACCTCTGTGATACTGCAGAGCCACTCTGGCCGTAACACCTGAACCAGTGGGGCTCCGGTCCACCTGAAAACAGGTTCAAACCAGTTTCAGAGAGCTTTCCTTAAAGTAACAACTGACGAGGTGTGTGTAGAGTACCTGAGCTTCAGCAAACACACACATATTGGCAGTGGGGTCAGAGGAATAATCATCTTTGCCATCAGTGAGGATGGTGCCATAGAGGAAGGCCAGATCATCACTGGTTGGGTGGTACAACTTCACCTAGCAGAGAAAAACACAAAAATGTTATTAAATGTAAAATCAACAAGGGACAGTAAGAAAAATGTCAGCTGACTGCTCTTTACCATTCTCTACTTGTACAGCTTTTGGCCTGGGGATATTGTTAATGTTTTTGACATAAAAGAGCCCTGGCCATGTATTATACATTTAAGATTAGTAATGACTAAGCCAAATGCAAATTTGATGACTGGCAAAAAGTGGACACTACTGTAACTGCTGCACCACTTGGATTTTGCATTGACCTTATTAGTGTAAACTGAGTTTTTGCATGTATCCACATTGAAAACATATTCATTGATTGTTTAATACAGTCTTAACTGACCTGTAGGGGCTGCAAGCTATTTAAAGAAACTGCTTTAGTACTCTGCACTTTGAGCCATTCCCTAAGCTTAAAACAAGCCTTACCTTGTCTGTTGCAGGCTACATTTTGGCCTTTTTGATCACACAAAAACTGTCTCCCATAGAAAAGCTTAACAATGTTTTTGTCTGCACAAAACTCCATATACGAAATGGTACAAACCCCTCCAGTAAGGCATGAATCAAGATAAATATAGGCTATCCCCCGGGACAATTGATTATGTACTTGTTAGGGGAGGGGGAGAAGGAGACACCCCTGATCTCACTTTTCTAGTACACAAAAAAGTCTTTATACTTTGTGCAGTAATCAAACACACGATTTCCCGTCAGCTGCACAATACAAACTTCCTACCTGAGATTTGACAGCGTTGGTCACCGCTGTGGCTGCGTCTACCAGGTCTCGAGTCCTGGACGTGGTCACATCCAGCCCAAACCTCTTTGCGTCCACAAAGGCGTAGAAGGCTCCTCCGTAGCTGATGTCGACCGTCACATCTCCAAACCTTTCCAAAGACACTGTAACATCTGTAGAGAAGCAAGTCAGTGAATCATGCAGAATATCAAAACACTGGACACATTTTCCTTTATTGTACCTGTAGCGAATGTGAAGGCAGGCACACTGAGAAACCTCACTCCCCCAGTTTTCCCCTCAGAGTACTCCACAAACGCCTTCACCAGCCCACAGGGACAGTGGATGTTCACCTGGGTCTCTGGGGACTGGGGCTCCTTCACCAGTTTGTAGTCCACGGCGAAGCGGCCTAGTGCGATGACGGCGTGCCCACACATGGTGCTGTACCCCTCGTTGTGCATGAACAGGACCCCCAGGTCCGCCTCAGGCAGCTCGCTGTCCACCACCAGGGCCCCGTACATGTCGTAGTGTCCCCGGGGCTCGAACATCAGCACCCTCCTGAGGTGATCCAGATGTTCCCGCACGTAACGGCGTTTGGACAGCACGCTGTCACCTTTGACCTCTGGGTAGCCGCTGTGGATGATCCGTAGAGGCTCTCCACCTGTGTGCATGTCCACCACGGAGAGCTCGTCTCCCTCGTGAGGTGGGAGCTGCATTTCCATCTCTGTGCTGATTTTAAAAAAAAGAAAATGATAATAATAAGAATTTTATACAAATCTTTATCAGAAAGCCTGTTTTCTAACATATTACATATCATTATTGTTTATTGTCTAGTGCCTTATATGCCTGCAGGTGTATTATTACAACACTTGAAAAGCAGGACTGACCTCTTTTTATTACATTTGACACTTTTTCACACAAATGTTGTTATAAATAGTCTGCTGTTTTTTATTGATTATTTTCAATGGCTTACCTGTCATGTTACCCAGTGACTACAAATCAATGAAATCTGAATTGTAATTCTACAATAGACCAGTCAGACACCCCTCTTTTTTGTATTAAAACAGCTGAATTTGAATAACAATAGGTATAAATAAGAAGCACTAAGAAAAGGTGTGTCTTATTTGTGGTGTGTAAAATATAACTGTTAAAGGCCAAACAAACTGCAGAATGTAATAACAATATTCATGTCAAATTGAAAAAGCACCAAAATCCAATAGAAAGAGGTGTGTCTTATTTATCCATTGTAGAAATCAGGGCATCGAATCTATTGATACAAATCACACATTAGTTATAAAAGTTAGAACAAAGGTATGGGACATAAAACCTTGTTTTGTGTCAGTCTGGGAACATGTATTGATGGTCCCGTAGTGACACCCTGTGGCTCAGATGTGAGCTCACCTTCCTCTGACTGTGTTTGACGCTGGAACCGGACACGGAGGTTCTAATATCCAACCAAAACTAACTTTACTGCGGTTTACTACCAAACTATGCAGTATGCAAGAAATGATTTAGTTTGTCCCAAGCTATTTTATAAAGTCCATGGACCCAATACAAAGAAAGTCAAATGCAATATGCCAAAAATACCAGGTTTTACATAGCTATCATGCATCTCTGCACGTTCAATCTGGCTCGTGCTCGGCATTATTAAACTAAAGAGTGACGTCATCCGTTGTAAACCAACAGGCTCAACCAAACCAAACCAAACCAACTCAACGCATTGAACCGTCTCTCCAGTAATGTTTGAAAAGCCCTGCGCTACTTTACTAGAATGATTTAGTCAGGGCCGTATTCATGGTGTCAACATTGGGGGGGGACCAAAAATTCAATACAAATTTGAATACTAATTTCCTGCCATTCTAAAGGAAAATACATAAAAAATCACTAACACATTGGATACTTTAAAACCTGTTAAACCCCATGCCCCTGCCCGTGGGGGCAAAACACAACAATAGTCACGAAACTGTGTCTCAGGCATGGGTGTAGGAAGCATCCTCAATGTGGGTGGGACAATTTGACGGGGGTGTGGGCGGGCGGGGGACCTAACCTCCTCTAGGGGGGTCCAGGGGCATGCTCCCCCGGGAAGATTTTTTTTTAAATGTTGAAGTTAAAAGCATCAATCTGGTGCACTTTGAGAGCAACATTAGGGACTAAATCTATGGATACATCTCAACAACACCCATGTGAAACAGAACTGAACAGATTCACTTTTTCTTTATGCATATTTTACAAATCACTCAACTGTAGTATGAGTTGGAATGATTTCATACCTGTTATTCTCTTATTTTGTAAAACTATAATGATCATATAAAGGTGTGCCTTGGAAATACTTGTTTTGCATCAATCTTGATACAGGGTACTTATTATATGTTATAGTTTGGATTCCTAAAGCTTTTAGTCTACTATCCCATCATTCAAGGGTGGTTTTCACTATAAGTAATGGTTTATAATGGTTACTATCATTTACATTTTTTTACTATGTTCAATCTGAATTTACTTTAAAAACATCTATATTGATTCTGACTTTTTCTACATCCAACTCACAGGTTTATCATTGCTTTGATCTCTGAAACTGGCCCTCCCGCTGTACTTCTCGGAGACTTCAACCTCCAGACAGGGAAGATAGACTAACTAACATCTCTGTTAACCGCCTTTGCTTTCTCACTGTCTCCATCCCCACCAACTCATAAAGCTGGCGATGTCCTTGATCTCATATTCTCAAGGAACTGCGCTACTTCTAGCCTCTCTGTAAACCCGCTCCACACATCCGATCACTTCTTCATTTCATTCTCTCTACCCCTTTCCAAACATAACAAACTAATCTCTTCTCATCCTGCACCTGTCCGCCGTAACCTTCGTTCCCTCTCCCCCTCTACCTCATCGGTGCTCTCAGCCCTCCCTTCCTCTGACTCGTTCCAACTCCTACCTCCAAACTCTGCTGCAGAAACTCTCCTCTCTACTCTCTCATCCTCTCTGGACTCTGTCCTCTCACATCTCGGCAGGCTCGTCAGTCCCCTCCTGCTCCCTGGCTAAATGACGCACTGCGTGCTAATAGAACTGTCCTTAGGGCAGCAGAGCGGAAACGGTGGAAATCCAAACACCAAGACGACCTCCTAACCTATCAGGCTCTCCTCTCCTCTTTCTCTGCTTCGATCTCTCAGGCAAAAAGCACTTTCTTTCAAGATAAGATCCAATCTTCCTATTCCAATCCCAAAAAACTATTTTCCATCTTCTCCACCCTCTTGGACCCCCCCAAAGCCCCTTCCCCCTCCTCCCTTCTGTCAAGCGACTTTGTTAACCACTTTGAAAAAAAGGTTGATGATATTCGCTCTTCTTTTTCTGACTCACCTTTACTCACCGCTGGGTCACCAGACCCTCCTTTCACCCACACACTAACCTCCTTTTCCCCTCTCTCTCCAAGTGAGGTTCTTACCCTCATTACCTCTGCCCGCCCTACCACCTGTCCTCTGGACCCTATCCCCTCAAACCTCCTTCAGACTATCGCTCCTGATATTCTACCATTTCTCTCCCATTTCATCAACACTTCTCTAACTTCTGGTCACTTTCCAAACAGTCTCAAGGAGGCAAGAGTAAACCCTCTCCTAAAGAAACCCACTCTCAACCCGTCTGATGTTATAAACTACAGGCCTGTCTCTCTCCTCCCGTTCCTGTCTAAAACACTTGAACGCGCTGTCTTTAAACAACTCTCCTGTTATCTCCATCAGAACAACCTTCTGAATCCGCACCAGTCTGGTTTCAAGGCAGGTCACTCCACAGAAACTGCCCTCCTTGCTGTCTCTGAGGAACTGCACACTGCTAAAGCAGCCTCCCTCTCCTCTGTCATCATCCTTTTGGACCTGTCTGCTGCATTCGACACGGTGAATCATCAGATCCTCCTTCGCACTCTCCAAGAACTTGGAGTTTCAGGCTCTGCACTTTCCCTCATCACCTCATACCTCAAAGACCGCACCTACAGGGTTACTTGGAGAGGGTCAGAGTCCGACCCTTGTCAATTAACTACAGGGGTCCCTCAGGGCTCTGTTCTTGGTCCCCTCCTCTTCTCTTTGTACACAAACTCGCTCGGATCTGTCATTAGCCCGCATGGTTTTTCATACCACTGCTACGCTGACGACACCCAATTAATTCTGTCCTTTCCCCGCTCAGAGACCCAGGTCGTCGCACGCATCTCTGCTTGTCTAGCTGACATCTCTCAGTGGATGTCTGCTCATCACCTCAAGCTCAACCTTGACAAGACTGAACTGCTTTTCCTTCCGGGAAAAGATTGTCCCACTCTTGACCTAACAATCAACATCGGCACCTCTATTGTTTCCCCGACTCAGACTGCAAGGAATCTGGGTGTGATCCTAGATAACAACCTGTCCTTCACTGCAAACAAAGCTGCTACAACCCGTTGCTGCAGATACACGCTTTACAACATCAGGAAGATACGTCCCCAGCTGACCCAGAAAGCGACGCAGGTTCTGGTCCAGGCTCTCGTCATCTCACGCCTAGACTACTGCAACTCCCTCCTGGCTGGTCAACCTGCATGTGTCATCCGATCTCTGCAGCTCATCCAGAATGCAGCGGCTCGTCTGGTCTTCGACCTTTCTAAATTCTCCCACACCACTCCGCTCCCTCCACTGGCTTCCGGTAACTGCTAGAATCCACTTCAAGACAATGGTACTTGCGTACCATGCTGCGAATGGATCTGGCCCTTCCTACATCCAGGACATGGTTAAACCGTACACCCCAGCACGTGCACTCCGCTCTGCATCAACCAAACGGCTCGCTGCACCCTCGCTGCGAAGGGGACCCAAGTTCCCATCGGCAAAAACACGTGGGTTTGCTATCCTGGCTCCAAAATGGTGGAATGAGCTCCCCATTGAAATCAGGACAGCAGAAAGCTTACACACCTTCCGGCGCAGACTGAAAACTCATCTCTTTCGACTCCATTTCGAGCAATATAACTATTAACAAAGCACTTATATACTAATAAAGGACTGGCTTATCTAAAGCCAGTTGAGTAGCACTTGAAATGTTTTTGCTCTATGAAACCTGATGTACTTATATGATTCTGTTTTCTTCAAGGTTGTATTTTGTTGGTCCAACGCACTTATTGTAAGTCGCTTTGGATAAAAGCGTCAGCTAAATGCAATGTAATGTAATGTAATGAGAAAAAAGATGATTAATTTAACCATATATAGAAGTGAAGATATAGTCAATTGTTCTGGGAATGTCATTTTCAAACCTGAGACCTGAAAAACAGGCTTGGGGCTTAACTAGTTAACATGTTTTACCATAATGTCTAATTGTGCATTGTATTACATCGCCCTATTTTATCTAGTTTAGCTTTTCTTGTTTTGTTGTTTGTAATGGCAGATATTAGGGATGAATAAAGTATAACCATAATCACATTAAAGCATTTCAATCCATAGAAAGGTCTGTGCCACGCAATTTCAGTAGAAACAGGAACACTTTATTGCCCTTTTGTTTTACAGCCACGACCCGCACTAGCTGCTTGCCGCTCATTCAAAATCAGCACAGTTAGTATTATGTTTATAAAACGGACAAGTCAAATCAAGCAATCTGATGTTTCTTAGCCGTGATATAATGAGCGTATATCCCGGGTATAATTGTAGTTACTTTTCACAAATCAGTATCCCTCCGCGTCTGAGAACCGTTACGAAACTAACTAACTAGGCTAACTAACAAAGCTTAAGATGGAAACATTTAAGGTTAACTTCGACCTCCGGGGTGGCCTTACTATGGAGGAGTGGATTGAGAAGTGCCTATCTCCAGAAGAAAAAAGCACCTAAACGACGTCTAATATGTTCTCTGTTATTGTTGTTACATAGCAACCACCTCGCACTATGTTCTGTGCAGAAGGCAACGGAGGGACCATTTTATTTTGAACATCATTATTTAATAATAAAAACTATTTAAATTGGAGTGTGTATTTTTCTTTCACATTGCCAGCCACACGTGGTAACCGTTTTATAAATGCAATAGCTCACTTCAGGCCGTGATATACGAATATCTATATAATATGGAGTTGTCGACACTCCGCTTCGCGTCGGACCGAACCAAGCCGTAGCACAACAGTGCTGGAGCAGAACAACAGTCTGGAGGAAGAAGTGGGCCGGTCGGAAAATTCACTAGCAATCCCCCCTTCCCCCGTTGACAATTTACTAGCGATAACGAGGGCCGGTCGAGATTCCCGGGGCTGATTTTTAGTCCCAGTACGCCACTGAACGTAGCTATTATGTAAGGTGCTGGTATATATATACTAACTGTGCTTCCCCCCCTCCCCAAAAAAAGTTGTAAATCAAACAAGTGAAGTACATGCTATGTTATAAAGCCGTGGAGGGCGGGAGTTTATAAACCAAAGAGTAACAGCCCTTACGGGACGCTGTAATAAGTAAAGCGAACGCACCCGCAAGGACACCTGGCCTCCTATTGGTTGAGGGATTTTGACAGGATTGTTGCACAAAAGTTTCGAGCGCGCACAGAATAAATCTGAGAGCAGAAAAAAATCTGTAAACAGCAATATATCTGAGTGCAAGCGTACAGTTTGAGCACAAGCAGAGCAAATCTAAGTGCAAGCAGGCACTATTTGAGTGCGAGGACAGCGTTTGAGGGAAATAAATACATAAAGTATGCTCTCAAATTTAAATACCACGCTCTTGAATAAAGATAGGGAATAACCCCCATACACAGGCAGCCTGCGTAATTAAGTTCACGCAGTGGGGACCACAGTGAGAATACACAGCCAGCGGTTGTTCTTTCCTTAAAATGGCTTGTACTCCCTGCAATCGTCCAGCCATGTTTGCGGCACCATCATAAGTTTGTCCTCGGAGTTGAGACAGAGGAAGCTGTAGGCGCGTCATCACATCACATGCCATCTTGGCTATATTTTGCCCTGTTGTTGATGACACTTGGTAGATTCCCAGGAATTCTTCCTTTGGTTGTAGATCTGCATCTACAGAACGCACACATATTGACTCCTGCTCAACTCCTGATATATCTTGGGTGCCATCAATGATAATTGCGAACTGGACCACTGGCATTGATGTTATTTCCGACACCATTTCTTTGATGATTGTATTGGCCATCACCTTCAACAGTTCGTTCTGCAATTCCGGACTGGTGAAATCGAGGGGACCTTTTAGCCAAGAGGTCAGCTCTGCATCGCCCGTTGCCTTGTACTTTAGAAGCTGGCTTAAATTCCCACTCTCCTTCTGATCGCCTCGAAAAGCCAGACCTTGCCGCGCCAAGTACCTCACACCCTCAACAATCTTCATCAGATTTCTTCTTGCTAGTTGCTGCCGTCTTTCAAGCTCACGTGAAAGTTGCACATTAACAGGCTCTGGCTCCTGAATCCTAGTCATCACAGCTAATTTGTGACACTGGCTGTGTTTATGCACACTACATTTCTCCAGTGCCTTCTTCCAATTGTTAAAACCAGTCTTGACAAACGCTGAATCTGCTTTTGACGCAAGCTTAGACTTTTGTGCTGCAAAGTATTTAGCACAATAGAAACAGAGGACCCCTTTTACAGAGGGGCTGTAATGGAGCCATGTATGATCTTCAAACCACTTCTCCTGAAAGTAGAGTATTCTATTTGATAGGGTTTGACTGTAAATGACTTTCACATTTGGATGATTTGGGCAAAGTCCAAGCTCCTCCCCTTCCTTTCCTGTACCTTCATTTTCGCCTGCCTGGCTGCTCTCTCTCTCATTGTCAAACTCACTCTCCCTGCTTGATGGTATTATCTGAAATACATATGAGGATGATCTCACCTTAAATTAACATTAACATTAGACTGCTATGTTGTCATTATTCTGTCTTAACCATCAATATAGCTCCTTTCTGACTTATCTCCATGTCACCAGCGCACACTCTCCCTGTCTGGTCGCCATGCTCACATTCTCTCTCTCTCCCTCTCTCTCTTTACTCTGAACACACCAGAGTGAACATGGAAGAAATATCAGTAAACTATTGACTAGAAAGACTGTTGATACACATTATACATATGGGGGGACACAGGAGTCTGTACATTAAAGTGGACCTATCATGCTATATTTGAATAATATAGTGTAGGACCATACCTAAGGCATATTTATCCTTTTTTTTTTCAAAATACCAAACAGATCATGCATTTTAGCCATTCCTCATTTAGCTCAAATTAACACTGAGCCTGACATTTTGGATTCAGTGAGGACAGTACCATCTTTTGGCCTTTTAAATGTACTACAGCAGGGGTGCCCAACCTTTTTTGAACCGAGAGCTACTTTTAAAGTTGCCAGTCTGCCGAGATCTACCAGGCCAAATAGAGAGGCGTAGCCATTACTGACAGCCTACTACCAGGTAAATACACACTTCTACTTGTATAAAACTGACCTTTGTACGATTAATACTTCATAAAATACTGCAGATCCTTTATCTTACCTCTTTCTAATCTACACACATACAAGTATTTAACTGAAGTTACACAACAGTGTTGTTGATACAGAGTTGGAGTTTATTCACACGTCACACTACAGTGGGTAATGTTTTCAAGAAACATTGAACAGTGCTGCCACATATGACACAGGGAAAAAAGAAAAGACTCTGAACCCTTTCTTTGCCATTATATAAAAATAGTGTTGCTACAAAAGTATAAATGAGGCTTACTAATAAGACAACTCAGATCTGAAGCTACACAGGAATCTGCTGCAACAGTGCAATAAAAAAGACAACATTCATAGAATCAAACCCTTTTTTTGTTGCATTTTAGTAGAGTATAGAAATAAATGCCTTTTTAAAATAGGATGCAAGCAACACTAGTTTCTTAACCTGAATTGATAATAGACTATAATCAATTTAAGTTTGCATTCTTATACCATTTTGTACAATAATTATAATGAATAAGTTCAAACAAACTCAAACTTACAGCTGATTAATAACAGTATCTAACTTGAGTTTTTATCATATCAAAAACCTGTTGAAATGCTACTGTTATTTTTATTACGCATCGGCAGCCTCCAGGAATGCTTCTTTCACAACTTCGCGGTCTTTGAAAGACTTCATGTGTTTCGCAAGAACGTGACTGACACGATAAGATGCTATGGTAGCAGCCTTGCTCTTGTTGTTGGGCCTGGTGAAAATGGACTGCTGTGCATTTAGCTGTCCTTTCAGGCCCCTCCCCTTTTGGGAGCGTAGGGCAGAATTAGGAGAGAATTCTGTCTCGTCGTGTTTGTGCACTGTTTTGAAATGCCGCTCCTAAATGACCCTTCTTCGATAAAGCCACGCTCGCATTGCAGATGAGACAGATGGACTTTGACTTGGAATAGATACAAACATAAACATCCTCCCACTCGGAGTGAAAATTATATATTTTGGGCTTTTTTGCTTCTGCCATAATTGCGGTCTTGTGTGTGTGCGGACTGTAACTCCTGTTGACACGGACAACGTTAGCGAACTAGTGCACTGTGCACTGCCCACCAGCCGCGCCCCGACACATGGGGTCACGCCGGCCAATCAGAAAGCTTTGATGCGTTCAAGTGCATTATTCTGGCACAGGAAGATTATGATATAGGACATTAACGATAAAACAGAATATTGCTGTTCTATTTTTAGACACATCTCGCGATCGACTGGGAATCTCCCCGCGATCGACCGGTCGATCGCGATCGACTGGTTGGGCACCCCTGTACTACAGCTTCTCCAGCGCTTTAGAACGGCAAAGCACGTGGCTGTCTCCTCCTGATTGGTGGAGTTGGCCCAATAGCCGTAGCTCCACCGTCCTGACGTCAGGACGGTGCTCAATCTGGATCCGTTTTTTTCAGATCCGTTGCAGCCCCTTTTTTAGAGATTTGGGCACGGGGGAAAATAGAGAGGGTTGTGTTTTCTGACTCTTGGTGAGTTCCCTGACGCACCGGGGACACATATTCATGTTTAAAAGACGTACAAAGGTGCATTTTGCATGATAGGTCCCCTTTAACATTAGACTGCTATGTTGTCATTATTCTGTCTTAACCATCAATATAGCTCCTTTCTGGCTTACCTCCATGTCACCAGCGCCCACTCTCCCTGTCTGGTCGCCATGCTCACATTCTCTCTCTCCCTCTCTCTCTTTACTCTGAACACACCAGAGTGAACATGGAAGAAATATCAGTAAACTATTGACTGGAAAGACTGTTGATACACATTATACATATGGGGGGACACAGGTAGGGTTGCCAACCATCCCGTATTAGCCGGGACGTCCCGTATTTGAGCCAAAAGGGGCGTGTCCCGTACGGGACTTTGTTTGTTCCGGACTCCCGTGTAAAGGGAAAAATAAAAAATATTGTTCTGTTTGCGCGCAATGCAGTGTGTCTTGCGTGCCTGTGTGTTTGTGTGCTGTATGGGAAGGGCACTAGGACCGCTCAGTTGACAGGGCAGGCACAATGCTCGCACGTGTGTGTGTGAGATTTTCTCCGGTGGGCCGCGGGCGCGGCATCATTGTTTGTGTGGAATGTCAGCCTGTTCAGTCGTGTGGGAAAATGAGCGCTGCCGGTGGAGGAGGTGATAATGAAAGAGGAGAAGAGAGAGAGGATGTGGTTCTGGGCCCTGGCCCTTCTAAAAAGAAAATACTTGTGTCTTACAACAAACAGTGGAAGAAAAACACAGTTGGGTAAAGCCTGTGAGTGGAGATCTGTCTCCAGTCTTCTCTGTGTGTGTGTGTGTGTGTGTGTGTGTGTGTGTGTGAGAGAGAGAGAGAGAGAGTGTGTGTGTGTGTGAGAGAGAGAGTCAGCTGATTGATGGGAAAATGGTTGGTTGAAGGATAACATTAAGTCTAATAATGATGTACCGTGCATGTTCACATCATGTATACTTTGCATTACTTAATACCATTTTTCAAATATTTATTTTTTAACATTTTGGACAAAATAGCCAATTGTACATCGAGGTGCCCACCTATCCGATTTGAACATGCTGATGTACAATGTGATGTAGTAGCCTAATGCAGGTGTAAGATCATTGTGTTTGTATTGTGTTATAGGTATGCATAGTTTTCTATGCATTTTGAGGGTTTTGGGGGGTTTGACCCATCGAACCCTAGGGGGCTGGCTCCCCCAAAAGAATTAAATAACATAAGCCTAACCCTAAAACCGAAATAAAGTAACAAAAAAAAGTAACTAAATCCGCCAGAAACCCGAAAATCTTCGCGCGTCCGTTTATCCATTTCTGGAAGTTGGCAACCCTAGACACAGGATTCTGTACATTAACATTAGACTGCTATCATTATTCTGTCTTAACCATCAATATAGCTCCTTTCTGACTTACCTCCATGTCACCAGCGCACACTCTCCCTGTCTGGTCGCCATGCTCACATTCTCTCTCTCCCTCTCTCTCTTTACTCTGAACACACCAGAGTGAACAAGAAATATTATCAGTAAACAAGCTATCTGACTGGTAACAATACTCACTTTCTCACTGCTCTTAACTTACTTTTTTTCTTTTCTGAGGCTGCCCAAAAAACTGTCTAATGTCACTGCCACCCTTCCTCTTGCTCATGCTTACAGCTTGACCTCGGCGATCTGCAGTTGCTGATGGGATGAATACGGGTCAGCAGCGCTGGATATAAGATAATTAAACATGTTTATTAGCAATTCTGAGCGTTCTAAACCCAGGACAAGCTATGATGCACACTGCAAACCTCCTGCGTGTGAGTATCTTTTAAATGCTTCTGACGATTATGAAATACTATTTCATAATAATTGTAGAGTATTTATTATTTAATTAATTCTGGCACCTTTGGTATTCCAAAGGTGTCACACATCAGTTTTAAATCTTTCCACACCCTACAAATGACAAAATAAAATAAAAATAATCCACATGAATAAATATCTATTGGATTACATCCAAAACGACACCGTCATTTTCCACATAGCTGACACTAGCCCGCCAAACCCTGGCTAACAACTGAAACCAGCTAGCCCACAGCTAGTTGACAACTGTCACTACCCGATCTGCAGCTCTGCCCGATCTGCAGTGCGCATGTGCGAGATGGTCCGCCATATTGGACAACTCCGGACGGCAACCCAAGATGGACACTTGACACAGTGGCTTTTAGCAAAGCTAAAAAATAAAACGAGAGAGAGATGAGTTATGTTAATACAACGTGACTTCACTATTATTTAACAACTCTTTTTATGGGGTTCTTTTATTTGGGGTTAAGTACATTGTCAGAATAAGTGAGAAATGAATTTAACTTCTGTTAGACAGCTATCATACTGAATACATATTTACTGTGAATGTGTGCAAAATGTATGGCATATGGCTGTCTAACAGAAGTTAAATCCATTTCTCACTTATTCTGACAATGTAGAAGAATAAAAGAACCCAATAAAAAGAGTTGTTAAATAATAGTGAAGTCACGTTGTAATAACAATAACTCATCTCTCTCGAGTTTTCCTTTTGAGCTTTGCCAAAAGCCACTGTATCAATGTTGTCCATCTTGGGTTGCCGTCCGGAGTTGTCCAATATGGCGGACCATCTCGCACATGCGCACTGCAGATCGGGCAGAGCTGCAGATCGGGTAGTGACAGCTACTATTCCTGAAAAGTTCGGTTTTAACATCAGAACTACAAGTTACTTACACAAAGAAGCTACACCGGAGGGTTCATTAACATTACCATTACGAAATAAAATAATATAGATTACTTTAGGGCTAACTAGAAAAGATACCAGAACTGATGGAGGGCAAATTAAAACATGACTGACCTGCTTGGAGCATCAAGCTAACTGAAGGTGGACTCAGACGTGCAACAGCGAAATACACCCCCGGGTACAAAATAAGGAACCAATTTACATATGAAAAGAAATATCATTTTGGTGAAGTTCACAATAACAGAAAATATAGATTTTCAAGTATCAGTATCAGCGCCACCCTGTGTTCAGGATGCTGGAAATCTGTGTGTTCAACAGAGGTGGGAAGTAACTAAGTACATTTACACAAGTCTATTGTCGGCCTACTTTTGTACACTTTTGGGACAGTTGTACTTTACTTGAGTATTTCCATGTTATGCTACTCTGTACCTCTACTCCACTACAATTCAGAGGTAAATTGTATACTTTTACTCCACTACATTTAGTAGGCTACCTTTAGTTACTTTACAGATTTTGATTAATAATGTGAAATATATTCATTAGACAGGCACAAATTAGACTTAAGTTAAACCTGTATACAAAGTAAATACAGCTGCACTTTTACTAGCTTTAATAAACACATTAAAGCATCAACAATTATAATCAAAACATATAATATGTATTACTCTGAAATGGACCAATTTGCATAATGAGTACTTTAAATATATTTTGATGCTAATAATACTTTAGTCATTTTACTTGAGTAACCTTTTGAATGCAGGGCTTTTACTTGTAACAGAGTATTTATATACTCTACTTTTACTCAAGTACAAGCTCTGATTACTTCTCCCACCTCTGAATGCCACCCATTGTTTTCAAACAAGAACTGGCATATAGAAATTGAAAAATATTACATTTACAAATAAGTTTATTTTCTGCCTCTAATGTTAGATATAAATCATTTAAACAAAGTATTAAACTAACAACATACACTTTGACTTGAAAAGATACATGTTGAAGATTTAAAAAGGTCTGCATGTTTTCAATGCTTTTGATTCACATAAAGACTGACTTTGTTGCGTAACAGAGGAGACTAAACAACAGATGGTGAGCAGGCATGAGTTTTCATTATTCATTTCACTGTTGACAGGTTTGTTGGATGCATGCAACGTCATTTATACATGTAATATAAAATAGAATCAAATAACAGCCACATGCTTACATCCTCACAGTTCATACTCAAGCAGTCGCACAGAAAATTAGAAAACATCTTCAACTAAAACTGTAACCATGCTGCTTGTCCATGTTCATTCTCCTATTTATCTAAGCACAGTAAACAAATGTGAACGTTTGCATCGCTAAGTGCAGTGCTGGTTCATTTAGAGTTGCATAGCAGCATGTAGTAACCCATCACTTAAAATCTTCTACAGTCTAAAAGTGCGATTTCCATTACTATTAATCTTACAGTAGGCAAAAATGAAACTGTTCATAGTGAAATAAATAATTAAATTCAACATATGAGCAAAATACCTGAGCCAGAGGCATAGTTACATGAAGGAATATACACTGAGGTCGCTGCAATTGCATCATTGTTTAAGGAAAATAAATATTTCACAAGAAAACTGAGATAATGCTAAGTGACAATAAACATATTTAAATAAACCGCGATTATTGCACTCTACTCCTATTTCACATGCATGGGAATGAAGCTAAAACCATTTAAAGAGTTTGGAAAAAGTTCATTAAAATGAATGCATAGTGCAGTAACGGGTCAAAACACAAACAAGGTTAACATTTCTATTATAAAACATATGCTCCAAATATACCATAGAGTTGATTTTGTCTCACCAAAACAACCCTGAACGAGGCTTTATTATTGTAAGGCACATATCATTACCTGACAACTAATAACTAAAGAGAGGGAGACATTTATTAAACATACGTGAAAGTTCCTGCTTTCTAGAACACATTATCAAATAATAGTTAGAATAAAATGAATAAATAACATTTAAATAAATAAATAAAAAAGTAATAAAAATTGTAAAAAGATAAGGAAACTCATACAAATGATACAAAAATACTTAAATTAGAAAGAATGGAAATAATGTGACTTGACCTCAGCTCCTATCAGGCTAAAATGCTTTTATCAGCTATGAGGTACGTATCTCTGCATGTTTACAATGCTTCTAAAATGTGCAGGTTTCCAAACAATAAGTACTTTCCTAATAGTTTGTTCATTAATTGTTTCTATTTGGCATTCTCAAACATACACAGGGCCTCATAAGTGAAGACCCCTGTGTTTCTGTAGTGCTTAGTTAACGTTAAAAGGGGATTTCCTCATGCAGTCTAGTGTTTAATGCAAGTTTCTTTGGCAGCCAGAGTCCAGCAGGACATGGAAACTGGTGCTTCATCAGTTCCTCAACAGATCCAGGTTTTATGATTAGTAAAATCAAAAAGGCCCGTCGTCAACTTTGGGTGTGCCCTGCTTGGAGTCAGCGGCCGGCTCCTGGTGTCTCACTCTGGGCTTCGGGGAGGAGGTCGGTGGCAGAGAGAGTCGTCTTTTTAACGACAGCAGGCGGAGGATCTCGCTCACCTGAGACTCGAGCACCGACAGGCGGCCGCTCAGTTTCTGAATGTCTCCCTTCAGCTCCAGCTTGGCCTCGTGCAGGACGGCCTGAAGGAGCGCTTGTTCGGACACGGGTTGAACAAAAGAGTGTTTGAGGGGGTCGACCCCGAGGCTGTGCTCGAACGGGTTCCTCTCAAACGGGCTCTTTTCCATCGGGCTCCTTTCGAACGAGCTTCTTGAATCTCCTGCTCGGTCGATGCGTAGGTCGCTCTTTGTGATGCCGCTGTCACAGGAGTCAGTTTTGTGCAGGGCGCTCGTCTCTTCCTCTGTCCCCTCCGCCCCGTTGCCCCCCTCTGAGTTCCCCATCTCTCCATCTTCCTCTGAGTTCTTGTTGGGGACTGCTAACTGCTTTGAGGACTCGGACCCTTTCGGCCACTCCTCGGCCTTCTGTGGAGTCTTTTCCGGCTCAGCAGCAGCAGCAGCAGCAGCAGCAGCAGCAGCAGCAGCAGCAGCAGCAGCAGGTGCGGCTGAAGCGGCAGGTGCGGCTGAAGCGGCACTTTTAAACTTTGCCCAGCCTCGAGCCCCTTTGATACCGGCAGCTCCACCTGCAGCAGTGACCTTTGCGGGGCTGTTGACCTTCAGACATAGCTGGTTTTCTCCACCGGGCCTCGCTATCGACTCCCCGGCTTCCTGTGTGCCGCTTGGCTCCGACGCCTCAGTGTGGATGAGTGTTTGTGGAGGGGCTACCATGCTCCCTGCGGACCCCCCTTCTGTGCAGGGGGCATTATTCTGCACCGAGGAGCTGTACTCCTGCTGCTGAGAGGGGACAGACTGACACTGCGTGTACAAGTTTGAGTCGGAGTTATGGTGGTGCAGCGGCTCCACCTGCACACAGTTGTGATCGAAGTAGGCCTCCCCCGGGGTCTGAGCGTCTCTCTGCAGCCTGAACCTCTGGAACAGCTTGCGGACCGGGTGGTCTTCGGGGATGGAGAGAGTCACCTCGTTCCTCTGGCGCTCCTGCTCCCTCTTCACGTCTGCAATCTTTCTGAAGATGACCTGCAACAGATGATGTGGGACACTTACACCGAGGCTACTTTAAATACAACTATAGCTCTGCTTTGATGAAACATATATAATGCAGCTGTAGAGCAAGTATTACCATCTAGACCTGTTGAAATATTAAAGGATTGAAAGTAGCAATGCATGAGGGAAACTGTTTATGGAACGATATCTAGGTCCTGAGGGTCTCTGAATTATCTCTGAAGACAAAGAAAGGAAATTGATATGATTCTTAGCATCTCACTTGCACTATAACACATTTGTTGTGGTAATAACTTAACTATATACAATAACTTAAACTGATCTTACCACCGAATCCAACTCGCCAGAATAACAATTGCTACTGCAGTAATATTTCAAAAATATTATACCTCAACAATTAAGTCATCTATGGGTTCACCTGAACCTAAATAACTTAGATTGTATGTTTAAAGCCACAAAGAAAACCACTACTGCAAGTTTGTTGGTCATATTTTGATCTAAATGCTCAAGACCAACAAGCTGTAGCACACTTTAACAATAAAGAATCAATTGTTTTAATCAAATCAGCGTCACAAACTGCAAAAAACACATTAAAACTGAAAGATGAAAGTTCAAAATATTGCACTAGGTACATAACTCATATTCCATGTGCAGTAAATGCATATTCATGCACTTTAACCGAGTACATGAAGTGAAGAGGGCAGACAGTAAGTGTTAAAGCTAAGCAGCAACAAGCTCTTTTCTAAAGCTGCTGGAAATGAATAATAGATGACTTTGTTCTCATTGAATACATTTTAAGTACACGCCATAAATATTTCAACAAAAATCCACAATTTGCCTTGAATTTTTTTAGATTTAGAGCTCCTTCACTGTTGGTTATAGTTTGATTACATAATAGCTTTTATTTAAATGGAGCTGCATCAAACTAGAACAACTTGAGAGTAAAGTTAAAGTACATGTTACTCGAAACATTATCAAATAATTATAAACCTGCATGTTTCTGTAATTACGCTGGTAGGGCTGTAGCTGGACTATTCTTGACCTTAGATACAGAAAATGTGTCATTTTAGTAAATGTGAGGTTGTTTCATTCCGTCATCAAAGTGCATATTCTTAATAAAAACATATCTTTTAATTCCTATTCATCTGAGCTATTCCTGAACAACGAGCACAACAGCACATATAGCAGATTGGCTTTAAAGGGATTGTTCATTAAGAATGTATGTGATTTTTATCCCAGAGGATCAAATTACAGCAATATATGAGAATGTTTAAGACTTAAAACAACCAATGTGTTTGACACTGAAAACTAACCTGAATGAAAGAAAGACAGATATTTCTTCCATTAAGTGTAATCTTTACCCGTTTCCGTAGATTGCAGGTGAGGATGAGGTTGCGGGAGAACGTGTTGGCGAACGCTGTGTAAAAATCCAGCACCCTCATCAGAGCCTCTTTCCTGATGACGTGCAGATCGCAGTAAGTCAAAGCTCTGACGTTCGCACAGGCCCGCGCCTGGGTGGTCTCTTTCCAGAACACGTCTCCAAACACATCACCTTTACCTGGAGAAAGCCATACATGATCACTGGGTTTAATATAGGCAAAAAGTGTAGAATGATTGACATAACCATGTGAAGGGGAGCACAAAAACATAATGGTAAACAGATGGAATTAGAGTATACAGAGAGTTTCAGAAAGAGAACAACTTTTATCAGGAATAAAAGTGTCTATATTCAGTGCTAGTGAGTGGAGTAAAACGCATCTTTGCACTAATACAACCTTTGCTCTGGTTTTATCTCCACCCACAGGCACAGATAAAACATCACCCGGTCAACCTAATCACAGTGCATAAGATTACCTAGAATTGCGATGACCTCATCATCCTGAATGACCTCTAGTGAACCGGAGACCACGAAGCACAGGGTGTCGACGCTCTCTCCGATGTGGAAGATGAGGTCTCCAGGGGCACAGTGGGTGGTCTGAAACTCCACGGCCAGAGAGCGCAGGCAGCCGTCGCTCGCCAGGCGGAATGCAGGGTGGTCGTTGAACACCTGCCTGTTGAGGTGCACGCAAATGTCCGCCCGCATGTCTTTGGGACAAATTGAAAGAACCTGACAGAGATATCAGAAAAGTGAATATGTATTTAAGGCAACCTGTATTATCATATTTTTATCATTGGGGTCAACATTTTCCAAAGTCCAGGCTTTTGGGGAGGTGTTACAATATATTAAGATAAAACAAATGAATAATAAACGTTCTTATTTATAGCAGTCACAGCAAACCTTTAGTAGTATTTATAATCTTTAAATACTCTTTAGATCTGTGATATCAGAGCAAACTAATTGAGCCATAACGACAGTCTGAAGACCAAACAAGAAGACGTTTATGGATAGACATCACACTGAATAGTAAAGTCATTTTTGTCAGGACCAATCCTGGTACTCTTGGAGGGAAAAACAGTTTTTTGTTTTAAAAATAAATCTATTTCTCGGCCTCAGCCAAGACTTCATTCTCAATTATCAATATAACAACACACACTTGGCTTTTTCTGGGTGATTTTCCTTTTAAAATAAAGTCTTTCAATTATTAAACTATCAATCTGCTGTCACTTTTACCGTAGCTCAGCAAAAATATGACCTACTACAGCTTTATGATTACAAATAATCTGGCATCTCTTCAGGTGTGAACCCTGAGTCAACGAGGACATCTGCTGTGACCTTTGAGGCTCTTTATTGTCCACCTGCCCACCTTGCTCATATATTTTTGTATGATATTGTATAAATTAATAGCATTTGTATAGCACCAGAGCTGTGCATAAGTTTTACTTTGGACTCGAAAACCCTAGTGGCACTACTGACTTCTATCCAATCAGTGAATGGTGATCTATCAGAATACGCTATTTCCAACCAATTATATTTTATTTTTTGTATATCTTATGTAAATTAGGAGTATAGGGATTTGTTGTAGTATATTAATGATACCTTATCTGTGTCTATGCCCCTTGACATGGCCCAGGTGGAGACGATGAAGTCCATGACCCGCTCACTGAGACCTTTGGGAACCTGGTAGAGCTTCAGGAAGTCGCGCACGTTGTTGAGCATCTCGTGATATCGGTTTGTGTTGGTGTACATCTGCTGGAAGATGGTGGTGACGTTTCCAAAGATAGTCGCATATAGCAGCGCTGAAACAGAAGATGAAGACAGTGAGGTACCCAGGGGGGGAAAAAGCAGCGTAACAAACACACTGACATGCGGGGCTGATTTATTCAGCAATATGAGACGGGAGGATATGCTTTACTCCAGGAAACCATGTGGGATCATTAGAAAGTTGGTTTATATTAAGGCTGAAACATTAACAATTTAAAGAAAATGTACATTAATAGGATTTGTATTACAAAATATTCACGTTATTAATCTAAGATCTGGAGTTGTGTTAATTAATGGATTAATTACATATATAAAAATGTGTAATGGATTGTTTGAATGTTTTAAAGAGATAACTTGTATCTTAAAAGGATCACTAATTATCAATTGTGGTGCAAATTAAGTTATTTAAGTTCACTCAACATGTTTTACCTTTAAAAAGATATATTCATAATGAAATACTATATTATTTTTGTTTTCTCCTGGTTACAAAGTTCAGATGAACCATTATCTACTCCTTTTTCTCCTCAGACTCGCATAACCTTAAATGTATCATTTGTTAAGGGTAAATCCATTTACATTAAACCTTGTGCAGCCTTATATGAAATAATGATCACAAAAATGACAACTTATTCAAATATGATGTGTTTAATGAGCCTTTCAAAATAGAAAACAAATATTATGTAATTTTAAATTGCATATATGATTTTTGAAGGGTATCATTTAGCAGTGGATTTAGCGTTATAATGTAATTCATAATGCACATTTCCTCTGTAAGTTCCGCGCTGCAGTGACCTCAAAGAGTCAGTCAGTATCTCTTATCGTGAGCTTTTACCCACTGAAGAGGAAAGAGTCGTCTCCAGTCGCCACAGCAGGATCGCAGAGGTTAGGATACATATCTAACGTGATGGCTCATTGTCCTTTTACAACACTCGAGCCTGTAGGCAAACTCTCCCTTTCTTCTCTTCCTCTCACATAATTACTGTATCTGTAGCAGGAGATTTATCGGCCGTAATTGAACCCGACACAAAAGTGTAACTAACTGTGTGATCTTCGTGTTCGGGACAACACCAGAATAATGGGTGTTTAGTTTTGGAAGTAGAGACCTTGTAGCGTGGCTGTCACTCTGTGTTTGCCTCACTGTGTTTATTGCATCACTTTACATGCTGTTTTAGAGGAGTGGGCCAAAGGTTAGTGTAAAGGCGCGTCGTGACGGAGGAACTGTAAGCAAGGGCTGACAGTGGAGGCAGTGACACTGAAGGTGGAGTATTACTGTAACTGCACTGGGTGATGAAAATAATAGACACGTGCATAAAAATAGATTTCTATTTTTATGAGGAGGTTCAAAGGGATTTAAATGAGGATGTTTTGTCTTATTGTTTTAGATAGAACATGCCTGTACACACTGCCTGACTTCCACAATACAGGACATTGAGAGTTTGATCCAACTGCGAAAACACTACATCTCAAAACCATAACATAATTAAAAGGAAAAACGTATATTGTATGTTGTATTGTATTAGCTTTAAAATTAAAGTCCCGCTTTTCTTTGCTTTACTGTCACAGTTTACATTGTTTTAATGGATGAAAATAGATGTGTCCCTATATTTTTCATTAAGCATCTGTGACTTCGTTAAAAAAAGCATTCACTCCTTGAGTTCAAACAAACTATTTAAAGCAGAAAAAATGCCAAGATAATTTCAATATGAGTGAATTCACACGAAGACGATGCTTTGTGATGACCAACCTTCAGACAAACCCCCATAGAGCAGGCTGTGATGTGCGCTGAACATGTCACTTTTTATTATCGACAAAGGCGAGTCTTAAACTCTCCCTAGAGAGCAACAGCGACTCTGCAGCTATATGTAGATTACACGAGAGGAGTCAAGAGAGACTGTAAACTACTGAATACTGTGGAGAGTGAAGATGTTCACGTTTTGTGTTGCTTTTTGTTGATTCTGATAAAATGATTTGATATCATTTGAATATTTCCATTATTTAAATATTGATTTCAATAATGGGTATTAACAAATAACAATGTTGATTTCTGCTATACCACATATTCATCCGTCAGAACCCGCTTTGTGTTGATCATTTTAGGCTTGAGTTTATTTGTATCTGTCTGTGTTTGCACTTAAACACCATATGTTGCTTAACTAGCAGCTGGGCTGTGGATAAATTAACGTGACTAGCATGCAAGTGAATGCATCCAGATTGTTGCTGCTTCTGCAAGGTTGTACTGGCATATTATGAATGGATGAACGCATGAATGAAAACATCATGAAAGGATGTATCGTCTGCGGAAGAGTGATGGGGAGATTGAGAAGAGGCTAACGCTGTACAGCTGATTGCATATTACTTCCCGTCTGTAACAGCAGACATAAAGAGGAAGCTTATGTCACGATAACAAGCGTCAGATAATCTCTATTTAGACTGCTTTCAGCGTTATACTGACGAAACACTTTGTGGTAGCTAGCTACAATTAGCTCTGTAAGGCTTTGTTAAGGGAACATTTAAAAAACGATAAAACTGTGTATTAGTTTTGTGTTTGTATTGAGTTATTTTTTGATTCAGTTGATATTTGTCACATTTTAGGAGCTACAGTTTCATTGCACAACATCTTACTGCCTTTAGCAATACCATAGCAGCTGAAATAATGACATGCCTACTGGTGCATGTGTGTGTCTGTCACTGAGGTAAACTTTTCCTGTGATGAGAGAATTTACAGTCATAACTGTGATGGAGTATTTTCTTTTCTTTTTTTTTTATTCCAAGTGTTTCAGCACACACTGACTTCACACTGAATGCTACAGAAACAACGGCAGAGCTGCTGCTCTTTCGTCCTCTGCTTGGATTGATTTAGACTGTCAAGGTTGGACTGTGTGTCCATTGAAGAAGAAAAACAGCGGTCACTTTGATTTAAGCTGTTCTGAGAAGCTTCACTTTAATTTCTCTTGACAAACAGTCCACTGGCAATTGATACATGTAGGGTTTGTGCTTTTGGTAGGCCTACCAGGCTTGCAAGAGCAAGCAATGATTGGAAGCCTTGTGTTAATCGGTGTGTGTGTGTGTGTGTGTGTGTGTGTGTGTGTGTGTGTGTGTGTGTGTGTGTGTGTGTGTGTGTGTGTGTGTGTGTGTGTGTGTGTGTGTGTGTGTGTGTGTGTGTGTGTGTGTGTGTGTGTGTGTGTGTGTGTGTGTGTGTGTGTGTGTGTGTGTGTGTGTGTGTGTGGTGTGTGTGTGTGTGTGTGTGTGTGTGTGTGTGTGTTTGTGTGTGTGTGTGTGTGTGTGTGTGTGTGTGTGTGTGTGTGTGTGTGTGTGTGTGTGTGTGTGTGTGTGTGTGTGTGTGTGTGTGTGTGTGTGTGTGTGTGTGTGTGTGTGTGTGTGTGTGTGTGTGCTGTAGAAAGAGCTTGTGTGTATCTGCATTAGACGGATGTGTGACTCCATTTACTGCTCCATTAACCAGTACTCATACCAAGAAACTGTAGAGCTATGACATTATTTGTTGTGTAATATTAGATGTATGGCTGCAACTAAACATTATTTTACTAACAATTAATCCACCTGTTATTTTCTAGATTAACAAATTAATTTCAGTAAAAAAGTCAACTGATTGATTCTTCGACTAAATGTTACAGATCTCTACTGAATGATAACCGTTTTGCCAAGAAGATTTTATGAAATGTTTGTGATATTAAACAGTGTTGGAAAGTGATTTTACTTACAGCCCACCATCATCATCGCCACGGAGAAAATCTTCTCTCCATCTGTGGCCGGAGCAATGTTCCCAAATCCGATGGTGGTGAGACTCGTCATGGTGAAGTAGAGAGAAGAAATGTACAGCGTGTCCTTGTTGGGTCCCCCCTCCCACTGTCCCGTCCCGCTGGCGTTGTATCGGTAAGGAGTCCCGATGCTCAGGGCCAACTGGTAGAGCCAGCTGTCCGTCTTTATGGTGTTGGTGGTCTCATCGATGACCTCATAGTCCCCGATACTGTACCAGATGCAGGCCAACCAGTGGGCCACCAGACCGAAGACGCACACCAGCAGAAGCAGGACAGCTGCTCCGTACTCCAGGTAGTGGTCCAACTTCCGAGCCACCCGGCCCAACCGGAGCAGGCGGATCACCTTCAGGGAGCTGAACAGGCTGCTGAGACCCTGCTGTGAGAAGCGGGAGCGAGGTGGGTCAAAATCTTCCCAAATGTTTAGATGTAAATATTTTTCTTGGTTTTGTAGTCTTTTATGATCATAAACTGAATATTTATGGGACTGTTGGCCCGAGCTCAACAAACAATTTAAATCTTTGAACCTTAATTGTATTATTTCTTCAAAACATAATTAACAGATTAATTGATAATGAAAATAACCACCAGTGGGAGCCCTACTGCATTCCTTTGTACTTTTACAAAGAAGGTTTTTCTTTTCTTTTTTTGATAAACTATCAACTGACTTTGTTATATTATCTTGGTTTGCAAAGCTATTTTCCCATTATTCAGTATACCACCAATCTACTCCATTACACTCACCAACTCTGTCTGTCTGCTGTTTGCGGTGGTAAAGTGATATTTCTTTATGGGTTCATTGTCAATATACAAAGCAATTGCTCAAAGCAGCTTTAAAAAATGTCCTTACTGGCAGAAACGAATCTTCTGTTCGTGTGGTATTCCTGTGGAAAGACTCCCGAAGATTACTTGTTTGAGTAGCAGAGGCGATGATATCCTACAAAAGAACAGTCAATCAGAAATCTGTTGATATTCATACGCAATGACAGGTACCAACACACGGGCCATTTTAGCAGTCAATTAATAAAAGCTCAATCACCTCATCTACATGTTCAAAGCCGTTGATGATGTCGTAGGGCAGGCAGGACAGCAGGTCGATGACGAACCACGTCTTCAGGTAATTCATGCGTATGAGCCTGGCGTCTGAAACCACCTCCCCAGAAGGACCCACGAAGGTGGTGTGGAAGTTCAACACGATGTCAATAAGGAAGACGACGTCCACGACGCTGTCCAGCACCAGCGAGGCCAAATTGTTTTGCTTTGTCTTAAAAGAGACGTTATACGGCACCATGATGGCGGTGTAGAAGGTGAGGATGAGGATGACCCAGTCCCAGGTCGTCTTGAAGGTGCAGTAGTGGAGGATGATGTGTGGGGGGGTCTTCGGGGCTTCCTGCTTGTACTGAGGGAGGATGTCTGATCCCAGCTGGAGAGCCTTTCATTGAGAGGGAATATTTAACATCAATAGTTGAGAATCAAGGAACAGTAATCCTGTCAGAAATCTTTTTATGTGTGCAAAATCTTGGAAAGTGTCCATTGCCGTTTTAGGGTGGATTTTTCACTATTTTCTTTTAATTGGGAAGCATTCTAATGTGTTTATTGGAACAATATTTGTTTACAGACTCTACATGTTCTACTTTTAAGGCACTTTATTTATTTAGCTGAGGTATTTTAAGTAGATATATTGCCAGTGGAAACCAAACTCTTCTCTAACCCCTGGACGCTGCTCACCTCGGCCAGTCTGGACGGCTTGTGGCAGACCTCGGTGCTGCTCAGTGGAGCTAACTGCTGCACCACGTTGCGATTGTTGGTCAGAGCCCGTGTCAGTCTGGCAAACTTTGTCCATCCTGCACAGAGAAAACAAACAATAAAATAAATGCAGGAACGCAGCACAAATATTCATAAAAAGATGCCTCAAATTACGTTTTTACGACAAATAACAATGATTTCAAAGCAGTGACCAATACAGAATAGTCATCTTTCAACATTGGCAATAACAATTTAATTATAATGTTCTTCTTGAAGAAAAGACTACATTTCTGATTTAATATTAAATTAAGTGTTTTCCACTGCTTGGAAAATGTTTTTTTCCCACCAGTATCGACAAGTATGCGAGGTAGGATTACAAGATACCCTCAGTTTTGAAAGAGAGTCATTTTTCAATCCATACCATAGTGCATGAATACATCATCATGACAGACTTCTAACTGCATTTCTAAGCAGAAAGGAAGAAATACTAAAACCAAAAATGCTATAAAATTAATTTGTGCATAATTTTAAAATACTGTACTATTTAGTACATCACTCAAATACGTTTTTAAACTGTGTTCATCTTTAATTTACAACATTACATGATTCAGCATGTCAAAGAAGAGGACATTGTGATTGAACCTTCCCTTTAAAGCCTATTAAATGTTGCCAGCTTGCAATTTTTGTGTGAAAATGCAATGATATTTATTTTATCCCCTCCATTTATGATCAATATTTATCATCTCTGTGGATGGTAATGGTGGCCCAAGTGTCCTTTGTTTCTGCTTGACGTATGTGAAAGTCTTAGTGGCACACTTGATCCCCTGGGACATGGCACCCTCAGAGACCAGTGTTCACTGACCCGCACACACAACACCTGGACAGTTGTATGTTACATACCAGGAAACAAACGTCTGTTAAGTCACTCATGTGTGCTCAAGACTTTCGGGTGCACCCTCCATGGAGTGTGAGGATACATTTAGCTTTGCTTTCACTGCCTGAACCATTATGAGACATTTGACAATAATTTGATCTGAATGTGAAGTAAATGTGTGTTCTCAGCCTTTAGTGCGTGGAATAAGAAACCAAAATGTAACTCCAACAGTGACAACGCTGAAACAATGATAGCAAATTTAAACAATTTGGCTCATAAAGACGTCTCACCTTTAGTTGACTCGTCTTCTATCGGCTGTTTAAAAAGTGTAATGTCTCTGAAGGTGCAGAGGAAGAGCACCACCTTGTCGTTCTCATTTCTGATTGGAGCTACCTGCATGTAGAGCCATATTGGCAGTCCTATGGAAAACAGATTACATTTAAGCAGTGTGAAATCAAAAATTGTACATAAACACATTTTTATTATACAAATAACCGATTTGGTAAAACACATAGAATTCAATAAATGTACTCACTATTCTTTGTATAGAGCAGCACCTCATAGAACTGGGACTCGTAGTTATCAAAGGTCTGTCTGATTTTGTCTATTGTGTTCTTATCAGTCAGGTCACCATACATGAAACTGCAAAATAAGGGAGAGAGAAAACCAAGAAGCAAAATGGAGCATGTTAAAAGAAAGAAAAGAAAGGCAGAAGGTCAAAGAGAGAAGATACTGAAGTGGATTGAACACTTTTTCTTCTTCTGCTGTTGCAAATCAGTGTTCACATTTCCTTGTGATGACAACAGAGTGTTGTATTTTCATTCCTGGTCCTCAGTCCAATTTTACCACTTCCATAATTAGTTGGGCTTTTAAAAATATATCTCGTATGCATATAAAGATCAGAGATTTCAGGGTGCCTTTTTACTTTTTAACATCTAACAAGGGACACCAGATGAAAGTAAGCCTTTGGGTCTAAATTCGGCTCATTTACAGTTGTTCTTCATTCTTCTGTTGATAACTAACAATGATAAATCCTTGCTCATCAGGAGGAGCTGGAGCTGTGATCCAAATTTCAAAAGTAAAAAGATTTGCACCCTCCAATCTTTGCATCACTCATGTACGTATGTTAGACAGAGACTCATATCTTACTTGCACGAGCTGCTCCTGTGCATGACTTCAGCTCGGTGATATCCAGATAGCTTGCAGAATCCATCGTTGCTGTAAACGACCGGCCACTCCGAGATCTGTGCATTTCCCAACAGGAAACTGGTTTCTGCACCAAAATACAGCAACAATACAGCAGTGAGAAACAAAACTCATCACAACTCTACACCCCTGCAGACTCAAGTGCAGCTGTTGATCCACCTTTTGGGGGTTTTGTTGGGGAAAGTAAGGCCATCCAATCATTGCAGCGGGAGTTATGCAACTGCAGTGTCATTCAAGTGACTGATTTGGCTGTTTCTGGATTTGATCATTTCGATTTTTTGTTTGTTTTTTAAACTCTCCTACAGGTCCAGCTAACCAGTGTCATGAATAAGAGAAAACCTCTGCAAATCTGTACTTCCAATGATTGCAATTATTCAAATCACCCTAAAGCTCCACATCATTTTAATAACCATATAATGCATAATAGACACACGATCATTAATATAGAAAGAATCAGCAAGCATTGGTATTCAGACGAGTCACTGGGTAGAAATAATTGTTGATAAAATGTTTATGTTCCAGTCCTAAATATTGATGAGGAAATGCAAACTTCTCCAGCTTTACAGCCGTTTGGACAGAGCTGCTGTCGGGAGAGAAAAGACTGAGGACGTTTTCTGCTATTTACAGTCCGCATTACAGCTGTCACACTCGAAGCTTCGGCTTGTTTATCTTGAATTTAACGTTTGTGTGTCGGATTAGTTTATGCTGTAAATCAATGAGTCCTTTCTGCGACCGTTTGCAGGAGAGAGACAATCATTTCTAAACTTTAGGTTATTGTCCCCGACTGAATTTGTATAAATTATTAATTCATGGTTCATTTTCCGCCTTTACACAGTTTATACTACAGTTTGTCTTACACTGTGCACTTCTTCTGTAATGAAAACCATCCATCTCACACTTAGTCTCACTTTCATATAAATGAATGCATTTTTAATAACAGTATTACCTTTCTGTATAATAAATAATACATAATAACAAATATTAATGAATTAAATTATGATCACTAGGGTTTCATGTAAAATATAACAAAAATGGTCTGACTGACCAGCACCTCTGCAACATCTTCTGCTGAATTGTTATTATGATTTATTTATTTATTGTATAATGCACATACATAAAAGTACCCACACCACATTCTTGTTTTCACTAAAACATGTTTTCCTATAGTCCTGCATCTACAATAGCTCATCAGAAATAAAGGACATATTTATTAAAAAGAGCCTTAAATCTTAAGCAGAACATAAATGAAATGTACTTGGACAGATCATTAAACCTGTTTCTATATATAAACAAGTGAAACAATATATATTTAGGGTGACAAGAATACTCTATTATGTGAATTACACTAAACTATTTGAGTTTGTTAAGCAATTCATCAGGACATATATTTAATGTACAGTGTAATAAAGAAAAACGTGTGAAATCACCAACAAAGTGGAGCTGCTTCTCGTTAAATAACAGAAACAACATGAGAGGTTTTACATCCCGTGCAGCCCTGTGCGGTACCTTCACTGACATGCCGGATTAACATCAATTAATTATTGTTTTTTCTTTCAAAGTAAAACTCACCGCTGGAGCGCCGGACAATATTTTCCAGAAAAGTGTTCTGCGGGGCCACCAGTCCTCTCTTACCCCCATGCATTGTGAGTTTTCCGAACACACACTCAGAGCTGCTCGGTGGTCGTGCTGTTGTAAAATACCCTCTCAGATCACTGCCTGGCCGGAGCGTGCACCACCACAGTTAAACTACCAGATTTTTAATAGGAACTTCCAGGCTGAAGTTTTAAAAATAAAAGCCTTTTTCTGAATGTGACATTGTTTCAGTTTTACTTAACATAAATGGAAGATTATGAAATGTGGAACATGTGGTACATTTGATCTAATATCGCTAAACTGTTATATTTATATTTCAAATCCAGCCACGTTGGAATGTATTTGAGGCGTGACCGGGCGTGACATGAGTTTAGTCCAAAAACATGCAACATATAAGATAAATAGATCCTTACCCACTAAATAACAATCATCTTTAAGATATATCTAGTACACATCATGGGTAAAAGTCACATCAGCATATATAAATAAAAATAAAGAACATTAAATTCGATGCTTTTATTTTGAAAGGGGATGTCGCTGCTTTCGTGTGTTATTGTGGTCTCTGGATTTTCAGACCCGTAGAATACACATGAATTAGACTGAATTTAAAGTACCTTTGTTGACATATAACGTTGATCATACATACACGGACCTGATATTTCTATTACAATGTTGTAGAAATTAAGAAAATTATGTTTTTGTTTAAAATGGTAAATTATTTGGAGATGTATCGATATTTATTCGCTTTGATTTTACATTTGAGTGATTATACATTCATCATTTAACTCGTTAGGTTTTAAATGAAGGACTTTTACTTGCAATAGAATATTTTCAGTTTATTACTAGTATTTTAAGTAAATATTCTGAATACTTATTTTACCACCAGTGGTGTAAAAGTAACGTACTCAAGTATACTTAATACCATTTAGAGAGACTTCTACTTTTTTGCTACTTTGTACTTCTACACATTTCAATTCAGAGCTAAATCGTGTACTTTTAGTCCACTACATTTATTTAGTACCTAGTTACTTTGCAGATTTGGATTAATGATGTGAAATATAATCAACACTTAAATAAGACTTTAGTTACACCTGCAGTACAATTCAAAAGCTACCCTGCAGTATACAAAGTTTTTAAAACTAGCTGCTCCATTACCAGCTTCGATAAACACTATAATGCATCAATCATTATAATACAAACATATTACATATATTATTCTAAAATGGGCAAATTTGAATAATGAGTCATTTTACTTTTATTTGATGCTTATACTTTAGTACTTTTACTTGAGTAACATTTTGATTGCTGGACTTTTACTTGTAACAGAGTATTCCTTCACTCTGGTTCTTCTACTTTTACAAGATCAGACAAAGTAGAAACAGAGTTGCACTTTCTGACAGAATGAACACAATTCAAACCAATCCGAACAAAATATTTCCATAAATGTAATAACAAACATCCTGAATTTGACCACAATCCTAGGAGAGCTCACTAGAGCAGCAGAATATTTGTTTACCTGCCACCAGGGTTGGGTTGTAACGGAATACATGTAACGGCGTTACGTAATCAGAATACAAAAATCAAGTAACTGTATTCAGCTCGCGTTACATTTGAAAAACGAGTAATCTGATTACAGTTACTTTCGTAAACCTGAAGTGAATACATTTTGGATTACTTATTGGAATTATTGATGGAAATATTTCCTCACAACATTTAATATTCATTATTAAAGGTAGGCTACAGCCGAATCATCACAGCGCACAAACACTTTTACCGCCGCAGATGGACCAAAAAAGGGAGCGAAAAAAAGGGGCGGGGCCGCTCAGTGAAACAATAACAACGAAACATGGAGGAACAAAAGTCTGCGTTTAAGTCGTGTGTGTGTAGAGGTGTGTGTGGTTAAAACACATCAGCCTGCGGTCGCTCTTTAGCCTTATGATTCTGAAGGTAAACACAGCGAAGGCGGTGCGTGAAAGGCACGGCACGCTCCTCTTCTGAGTTAACCCTCCCGCTGCCTCCTGGTGCTGCAGAGATTTCATGAAGTGAAGGAGGTGTTCCTTCTATAAAACAGCTGTGGGCAGCAGATAGGCTACTGTGAGTGTCACGGACATGAATTCATAGATCAAGGCAGACTGGTGCACTGTGCACAGAGTCTCCTGTTTTGCCGATCCGGTGCTTAAACAAATATAGCTCTACACCCCTGGCCGACATGTCCTTAAAATGAAGTCCGAGTTCGACATTTTAATTCATGTCCTGCCAACACTTGCAGGACAGAATGCGACACGCCCGTTCTAAGCCGTGTCCCTCACTCCTCACATCCCAAGCTGCATCCCCAAAAAGTGTATTAGCCTATGTTGTTGCATCGTTTCAGATGTTATGTTTCAGTTGTGCTCTTGATAAGCCATTAAAACAGTAAAAATACGTTCAGTTTCCTTTTGCTTTTTGTGTCTCCTGTTCACCAAAACATACCCATCTGTTATGGAAAAAGAAAGTAATCCAAAAGTAATCTAAAAGTAATCTGATTACGTTACTTTTTTAAGACACGTAACTGTAACTGTATTCGGATTACTTTCAGAGCCATGTATTCAGTAATCAGTAACTGATTACATTTACAAAGTAACCCTCCCAACCCTGCCTGCCACAACCTCAGGAACAGTGAGTGAGTTAATGTTTTTGCTGTTTGCCACGCCCACATGTATCGTTCATTACAATGTATGTTAATTGGTGTTCTTTTATTTTGTTAACACCTTGTACTACATGCTTTGGCAATGTTATGTTTTTCATGGTCATGCCTATAAAACTCCTTTGAATTTGATCTGAGTACCTCTCCCCCCACTGTCTACCACTGGTCATCCAGCACAACAAGTACTTTAGTTTTGAGGCAATCTTTTTGTATTTATGTGTAATTTATCGCAACTCCAGCAGGGGTGGTAACTCCAATATTTTTGATTGAGACCGACTAAAATAAAGTCAAACGAAGAAGACACACATAGTTGAAGTACTAGAAGAAGAAGAAAAATAAAAAGAAGAAGAGTAGTGAAACAGGAATAACGGCCTGACTGACGCAGTTAGTTGGATGGAATGGGATTTACGGGAAAGTAATGGTTAACTGTAACGGACTTTGGATGCTGCCGCCTCCTCCGCTGTACAAGATCTGTGTTTTGAATGCGGATAACAGGCAGTAGTGCCGCGTAGCTGCTCCGTGCTGTTAGCTCCCACACTGTTGTTTTATTTCGTTAAGAGGAATGCCACGGCCGCCGAGCTCCTCTTCCCTTTAATCTCGGTCTACGAACATGAACTCCATTTTTACGACGAAGCAATTTTAAAAACAACCCGTTAAAAAAACAACAGTTATTGTAGTCATGGCGACCGACCTTTTAAAGACGTTTGTACAGATGTGTAATTATCTCCAAGACCCCCGCCATGTAGCGAGGTTTCAAAAAGTGTGCGGCGTTAAAGGGACATTTCCGGTTAAACCGAGCGAGCCGGACCGCGCGGAGTCGGAGCCTGAAAGCCCCGTGCTGAGGAAGAGGGGACCGGACAGTAGTGTTGTGAACGGAGCAGCCGGGGATGCGAAGGGGATGCAGGGTGACATTACAGCCGGGCCTGATTTTCCGTCCGTCGACCCGGACACAACCAGAGCGAAACCCTTGCGGAAAAACTCCCTGACCGGAGACGTGGGTCAGGAGTTCCTCATCCACAACAAGTTTCTGTTCTACCTGTTCACGTTTGGGACGGAGCTGGGCAACGAGATGTTCTTCATCGTCTTCTTCCCCTTCCTCTTCTGGAACATCGACGCCCTGGTCAGCCGGAGACTCATCGTGGTCTGGGCCTGGAACCTGTTCGTGGGACAGTCCACCAAAGACATGGTCCGCTGGTCCCGGCCCGCGTCCCCTCCTGTGGTCAAGGTGGAGGTCTTCTACAACTCCGAGTACAGTATGCCGTCCACGCACGCTATGACGGGGACAGCCATACCCTTCTGTCTCTTCATGCTCACCTATGGACGGTGGCAGGTGAGCACCCTTTTTAAACATAGAGCATCACTATAAGCTTCAGATCTATATGAACATAACATCTTTCTGTGCTGTAGCTGCAGACAGAAGATGTGCAGTGTAGGTACAAGTGTGCAGAAGTTTTTAAAAAAAAGGCTGATTTACTAACATCATGAGGGGTTGGCTGCCACACAGGCCCCATAAAGCTCCAAGTTGACTTTCAGAATCAAAAGAAAGTTTATTGCCAAGTAGTTTACTGTTCTCACTTACAAGAAATCCCCATGGTGTTTGGTGCATACAATAAACTATGCCTGTGAATACATTTAAGAGGAAACAAAGATACAGGCATAGTACTTTAAAAGTCATTATGTAAAAATGACAATACAACTATGAAAAAGATACTTTAAAAACACAAAATATTACAGTTTAGTGCGGGATGTGCAAAGATATTGATGGGGGGAATACATATTTTTATAAATTGCAACATGATCAATATTCGTTTTCCTTTTAGAGGTGAAATTATTTAGTGGATTAGTGTTTCCACCTTTCTGGTTTTTAGGTTAATATGATGCTCACACATATGTGTGTTTAATTACACACCAACCAACACACTGCAGTATTCCAGCTGATCTGAGGCAGGAAATACACATTATACACAAAGAGTGGGGGGGAAGGGGAGGATTTGATAGCCCCCACAGTGTTAATCCATCTCTGAGGGCAATACACATGGCAGAACTAGGCCACAACCTTATAAATCTAAATCAACAAATATCTGGCTTTGATAACCCACTGGGAAGGTGGTCTGAATTAATAAAGTCCAACTTAAAAACACCAGCGGTCATGAAACCCACAAAGCACTTGACCTTGTAAAATATCACAAGCTCCACGTGACACAAATGTCAGAAAACACAGTTGTCAGCCTCTTTTAATAAAGAGAGTTCCTGTTTTTCACAGTTCTACATCATTAAACTGAAGGTTCTGAGGTTTGGAACTGACAAAACTATACATCAAGACTATAACTAGAAGATTCATTAATAATACAACGAATTGTGAGTTGCAGCCCAAGTTACCATTATGCTCCTAAGTATCAATAGACGCGTTCACACCGGAGTACTTTTCCCCGTACTTTTCCCGTTTAGTTCCGTTAGTACCCCTTATTTTGCGTTCACACCAAAAAGAGTACTTAGTACCGGGAACTTTTACCCCCATTTGTAGTGCCTGCTTGAGAGGTGGTACTTTCCTGGGGAGAAAAAAGTACCAATTTCTATTGGCTGGGCGAATTGCAAACCACGCCCCGTAAAACTCTGAAAAGCTTTGTGAAGCCGCCATTGTATTTGCTGGCATTAGCGTTATTAGCATTAGCATTAGCCCCGATGCACCAACGGAGAGAGAATAGCTTATGGCAACACAAAAGAAAACATGGGAGCGGTGGAGATGAGGAGGTGTCGGCGTTCTGGCGATTTACTCGGAAGGCTTCAGTAGAGGCTGCTGGGAGTCCCAGCAGCTTCTACTGAAGCCAGTCCCAAACTCCGGGGACTTCCGGCCGGGGACTTTGGGCGGCAGTATACGCCGTGAAGTGGTTTGCGGCCTGCCAGTAAACCCAAAGCAGAAGAAGAAGAAGTGACGTCAGCGGCTCATTTGCGTAATCTTCCCTCAGGGAATGTATTCCGGTGTGAACGCGATCTGTACTAAGTTCCATGGGGGTACTAAGTGCCGGCACTAAGTACGGCAAAGTACTTGGTGTGAAAGCGGCTAATAAACCACAATGCAAATGAACAAAGTTATACAGTCGTGGAAAACTGAACACAAATGTTCCTGTGAGTCTTTTCTGGTTACAATCGGAGGAAGCGGTTGGGAGGGGCACTTTACTCCTGAGGAGTTGCAGAGAAAAACATAGTGTAGTACTGTGATATGAGCCAGACCAGAGAGCTCGAAGACATCAAACACTTCACTTACTATGGCTGTCACTGATCACTGTTAATCCCATGATTCACTTTATGGCAAGCCAAAAGGAAACTTGGCTGCATTTGGGTTTGTGTGCACTCTAAGATCATTTATGAAGCAATAACCTAACCTCCAAACTTTTGAGTTGTCGTCATTAATAACTTAAGTGTTCTCAAACCCAAATGGATTCTCTTAGGGATTTGAATTGGTCAGAATGCTTTCCAACCATTGCCTAAAGCCTCTATGCTGTTTGAAGAGTGCAGCATTTATGAAACACCACCATGCATTCCTGCTCTTTGTTTGTTGCATCCTTCCTGTATTTCAACATCTTGTCTTATCCCTTATCTCAGCGACCCTGCAATCTGCAAGTTATATCTCAAAAACGTTACCATCTTTTAAATACATGTGAGTGTAGAGCCCTGCCAAGTAGTACGCTGTATTAAGGACTCTTGATTCAAGTTCAGCCAGTTTTCTGAACTGCTTTGACCCTTTTGTTGTGTCATCAAGTTCACTGTTGTCAAGGTCGAGGATCTTTCTGAGGCAAAAGGTTACCAAAGATAAGATGCATATCATAAACAGCTGCCTCGGCTCGAGGAAGATGCAGGTGTCATCTTAATAGTGGTTAAAGACCTTTGCTTATTATCAAATGTCATTGATATTTGGTACTCAATGCCCATCTCAATTTAGTTTAATACTTAGGTTTTTAACCAAATACTTTTAAAACCAATGAAATCCCATCTGCCTCAGCTTCACTTGGTGATTAGCGCTTATTATCAGATGTCAACGTGACTCCTGCTGAACGTCAGCATGTCAGCATTGTCATTGTGAGCATGTTAGTATGCTGATGTCAGCATTTAGCCCAAAGCTCTGCTCTGCCACAGTACAGCCTCACAGAGCAGCTAGCATGGCCGTACATTCTTCTATCACACAGTGACCTTTGACTGAATTCCTTCAAAGATATCAGCTCAATGTTTTCTTAACAGATTATACTCCGTGTTGTTTTACAACTAGTATTTCCACTGACATTGAACAGTCAAGGACAGGGGTGTCAAACTCAATTTCAACATGGGCCACATCAGCATCATGGTTGCACTCAAAGGGCCGGTTGCAACTTTAAAGGTGGGGTAGGTAATTTTGGAGAAACCAGCTCGAGTGCGCTAGAATTAGAAAATACACAGCCGGAAAAAATCTGCCACTTCCTCACAGAGCCCCTCCTCCAACACACACGAACGCGCACATGACCAATGAGGGCACGAGATAAGTTTGTGCACAGATGGAAGGCTGACAGGCAGGTAGGCCATCCAGTTATTTTAGCCAGGCCGGCTAAAATGATTGGTCGTGCTTTTTACAGTACTACGGCTTCCACAGATGATATTTTTTTATGGATTTTTTGTCAAAGCTCTTAAGATATTCATTGCTATCGGGATGTTAAGAGCATTCCATGGAATATAACAACAAGTGTATCTCGAGCCGGTTTCTCAAACTTACCTACCCCACCTTTAAGACTATATAAATATATATAAAATAATGCATTATATTACATTATTGGATAGGGTAATAACTTCATAATTAACTACTCTGAAAGCAGAAGTCTGGGGCAAATATTTGCAAGTCTCTTCAGTGCGCATGTCACAAAATGAGATGCATTGTGGGACATGTAGTTTATTGGCAACATGCTTCTGTAAAGCGGTATGTAACCATATAATAAACGTATTCTATTCTTTCAGAGCTCTTGTGGGCCACATAAAATGAAGTCGCGGGCCAGATTTGGCCCCCGGGTCTTGAGTTTTCACACCTCTAGGATACTTTAAGTAATTGAAAACGTTGCAGTTAATGCCCTGCAATGTTCAGGAGCTTCTACTTCTGTATGTTTGGTCATATTCAACAGGATGCTGAGGGGAAAAGCAGTCAAACTGGTTTCATGGACACACTGAAGATCTATTTTCTGGATGGTTTTTGCAGACCCATTTTCAGCCATCTTTCTGATATCAATGCTATTTGTTTGATGCCATGTCTTTATCTCTCCTAGTACTCCTTCCTCTTCGGGTTCAGTGTGGCTCTCAGCTGGAGCGTCCTGGTCTGTGTCAGCAGAGTCTACATGGGGATGCATTCTATTCTGGTAACTACATCAAATACATGATTTCAAATAAATAATCCCTTAATAAAATCTAAATGAAAGGTATAATATAGCGTAATACTGCCCCAGCAGGCCACGTTGCCTCTGCAAACGAGCTCAGACACATAATGTAGACCAAACTATAAATCCATTAATCTAGAAAATGATGAATCTATAATAAAATAATTGTAGCCCTACAGTAAACAAATCAAAGCCAGTAGATAAGACTCGGTAGCCAGGCAACTGAGGTTATCAGTCAGCAGCCTTTCTTTCATTTTGATATACGATGATATACAAACTGATTGTGTTCCTAAATGACAGTCTGAACATATTTTGATTTGACTTCTCACTTTAAGTCTGCCAATAAAACATAGCTAATGAATCATACATGTGCTTTATAAGACTTTGGTTATTTCAAGCAAGTATTTTTACAGCTATCGGTAAAACATATCGACTTTGCACAGCTGGTCGTGCTGGAAGAGGGATCCCTCCTTTATTGCCCTCCCTGAGGTTTCTTCCATTTCCCCCCCCTTTAATTGTTGAGTTTCTTTTGGGGAATGTTTACAGTCTGTGTAGCTCCCGGAGACAGATGTGTAATTTGTGATATTTGGCTGTATAAATCAAATGTGATTGATTCTCTTTCATGTTGTATACGCCTGGTTTCCACTGATAGATGTGCCTGTGTTGCAGGAGGTAATCACTGGGTTCCTGTACAGCCTTCTTATTCTAGCCTTTTTCCACCCACTTTTGGAGACGATTGACAGCTTCTACATGACGGACCGCTTTGCTCCACTTGTGATTATCGTGTCACATGTGAGCCTGGGACTTGTGGCTTTCTCTCTGGACTCCTGGAGCACTTCTCGGGGCGACACAGCTCAGGCTCTGGGCACCGGGGTAGGGGCTGCCATCGGCACCCACGTGAACTACCAGCTGGGTCTGCTGCTGGACCCCCAGCTGTCCTCCCTTCCTCTAACTTTACCACCCATCAGCTTCAGCTTGGTATTCCTCTCCCTGCTGCGCTTCGTCATCGGAGTTGCCGTCATCCTCGTCACGAGAATGGTCATGAAAGCAGTGACTATCCCGTCCTTATGTCGACTGTTCGGCCTGCCAACAGACGACGTGAGACAGGCGCGGCAGCACATGAAAGTAGAGCTGCCGTACCGTTACATCGTCTACAGTGTTGTTGGTTTTAGTTGTGTCAGTGTGGTGCCTCTCTTCTTTAAGATCTTCAGCCTTGCCTGAGTGTTGTGTGCAAACTGTCGTGTGCTGCTGACATGTTCACCTACATGGTGAAGAGCACTGGGAAACCTGCTGCTTGCTTTAAAAGCTCTTTTTCTGTACAGCAGAAATTAATTTAAAGGATAGTGGTGATATTCTATATGTTTAGTTTTGTCAATATCCATCAGTGCCATAGAGCTCCATTGTTGACTTCTGAAATACACATCAACGAGCCAAACTGTTGCACATCATTATAAGGAGCATGGGCATTGTAGTTCGGCTCCTGCTGCCAGTGAACCAAATGATTATCAGTTGGTGACTGAAAATGAACACGGCTAATACAGTATTTAATCCTGTTCATATTAATGGAAAAGCAGTTTTAGGCATTATTTCCTCTTTTAAAACCCAACCAATGGGCTGGGATCCCAGAGCAACAGACTGACAGAAGTTGGAAAGTATCAAAAGAAGATTAAAGCATTATCGGTCTTGGTCTCTTTTGGGGGGATTTGTTGACAGAAACAAAACGATAAAGAGCATCACCTGCCTCGTCCTTTTAGATCCACATGTGGTCGACTCATTTAAGGGTATACTGGAACTGCTATTATGAAAATCTATCAAATGTGATGTTTTGGTGCTTGTAATCATATTGATGAGAAATCTGTTGTACATTTACATCATTGATCAAAATCTATATATTAACATGTTATCGGAGAGTCCAATGCTCTAAGAATAAGCCAAACCATGAATCAGTAACGTTTGAAGTCACCTCAATTCTCTTTTGTTGCTGTCCCGAATTCAACCTGAATTCATTCAAATACTCATTTTAGCTCACCGGTGACGGTTCTCTCTTTTGTATTATAACGCCTTTTCAGCATTATGTCATCGCCATGGTCATCGCCCACTCTTTGTACATTTTTTGGGCTCAAGAGTAAGTTGTGTGCTAAAAATAATAATTTGATAATCATACAAAACAATTACATTTTTTTGTATAAATTATTTTGCCACCTTTACTTACTTGGGCTGTATTCTTGCTCTATATAAATGCATTCTAAATCTATATTCATACTTGATTTCTAAGAAATAATATTCAGGCAACAAACACTGACCCTAATTCTGAATGTTTTAATTGTGTATTTGTTCTTAATTGTTTATTGTTCAGATATTGATTTGCTTTATTATTCATGTCATGACATTAATGCCCAAGCATTTATTCTTACAGTATATCCTTAGTAGAATATGTGTAGGTCTATAACCATCCATTCCCACACCTTTTTCTAGTATTCAAGGACTTTCATTTGGTGAAAATATTGAAACAAGGAGAATAAAACATTAAGAAAACATATTGAATGTATTTTTCTTTCTGAATTGCTCTTATTTAAATCTTTCTTGCAAGGAAATATCAGAAAAGGGCCATTAAACCAGCACATCTGGGATTTTATTTTGAGTGCTGCAAATGTGTCAAGTCTGACATGAGATTTTCTGTAGGCTGGAAAACAACAGATTGCATTTATGTAAGAAATACTGCAACCAAAGCAAATTGGTTCCTTGCTTAACCTTTGAGCGCCATAGATAAGGGCTGTTGGTATTTTATCTGGTATGTAACCCAAGCCCAATCAGTGATCTTCCCTATGCTGTCCTTCAATTGTACTTTGAGTTATGTCTGTTTTTATCACTTAAATCCAACATTTCCAAGAAGTCAGCACATAACCTGACTTTCACACTGCAATCTTAAATCCTTACCCATTCAGCATAATTAAATATTTAAAATGTTATTGACAATATTTCTGTGTGTGTGTGTGTGTGTGTGTGTGTGTGTGTGTGTGTGTGTGTGTGTGTGTGTGTGTGTGTGTGTGTGTGTGTGTGTGTGTGTGTGTGTGTGTGTGTGTGTGTGTGTGTGTGTGTGTGTGTGTGTGTGTGTGTGTGTGTGTGTGTGTGTGTGTGTGTGTGTGTGTGTGTGTGTGTGTGTGTGTGTGTGTGTGTGTGTGTGGAGGCAGCAGAAAAACAGGTCTGTGATGTTTTTTGTGAAACAGAAGAACAACTGAATAGATGCAACGGCCTCCCAAGAAGAGCTCGCCTCTCTCCAGTCATTTAAGCTAAAGTGGGTTATTGAACCTGAAGCTTGTTGCTTCTGCCCTGGGAGACGACAGTCATCCCCCCTGGTTCCTCGACTACGGTCTGGGAGCCGACAGGAAAGTCCAACTTTGACTGACAATAATGTTTCCAGTGCGGAAAAGTTTTACTATAATGAGGTATTACTGGTGTCCAGGCTCTATATTTTTTATTTTCAATCCTTTCATGTATCTCCAAGCTAGGCCACACCCAAGTACCCACAACCATCAATAGCCTTTTATAGTCACAGAAACTCACTGAAAATACTTGTATTATACACAGTGGTGGACGTTTCCATTTCAAGCTATTTGATGTGTACCCCACTTTATTTTAAAGAGAAATATTTGTAACTCTCTACTCCATTTATTTGAGCTACAGGAGTGACATTAGTATTAGGTATATGTAACACCTGATATTGTTTCTATTTTTCTATATCTTGTCTTTTTAGTACATTTTGATGCTAATCCTTTTTTTTAACTTTTATATAGCTAACCTTTTAAATTCAGGACTTGTTCTTGTACCAAAGTATATTAATCCATAGTATTGTTACATTAAATAACAAAAAAAACTGTGTGGCCTAGTCAACCTCTTCTACCACTAATATAGGCAAGGCAACCATCATTTCTTGAGAGTAATTCCTCAAGGGGACAGATATTTTGACGGGTTTTCATGCATTAATGAATGTAACTAAGACCTGTAAAAACGTATTTTCGCCAAGAAGTTAATTTAGAGTTCAGTGGATTGGCAAGCATGATATTTTTGTTTTTTTCTCACTCGACAGACAAAACAGGGAAAAGTACCCAAAGACTTCAAAATTGCAAGAGTAACCCCCCTGCACAAAAAGGGCAGCAAATTGGACCCAGGCAACTACCGCCCTGTTTCTATACTTACCTCCATCTCGAAAGTCATGGAAAAAATAGTATATGAACAGGTCGAAAGTACCTCGCGGAAAATAAACTAATCTATGAATTTCAATCTGGCTTTAGAACATCCCACTCCACTGACACATGCCTTCTTTATTTGAGCGTGTAGTGCCGTGAAAAGAGAGTCGGAGGCGGTGTATTAAGAATGGAGTTCCAATCTTTATTATCCATTACTTTCAGAGAGGTTAACACATGCACTGCTCTGCCTGATGAGCTAGTAGGAATGGCAGCTAAAGCTACAGGTGTTCCCCACTAAAGGGTCCGTGTGGCAACACAATAAGCAAGGTGAATTATGTCCAATAACGTGTCACCACACAAGCCCCCCCAGAATTCACACATAAACAAAATCAGTATGGCGGGGAGGAACGACACGCCGACCCCCACGACTCCTGAGCACGGGAGTCGGAAAAGTGACTCCCGCCTGTGTGGCCCCCGGAAGGGGAGGGACCGGAACAACAGGTCTTAAATCCGTGACAGGGGACGAGGCCGGGGGGGCCAGCACCACAGGCTGGTCCAAGTCCAGGTGAGCAGCCTTCACCCGGTCCACCGAGACGTGCTCGGCCTTGCCACCCAGGTCGACCACCAGGTGCTTGTCCCCGTGCTCCAAGACCCGGAAAGGCCCATCATAAGGGGGCTGCAGGGGGCCTCGGTGCGCATCGTGCCGGATGAACACGTGCTCCGCCGAGCGGAGCTCTGCGGGAACCTGGGACACCTGAGTACCGTGCTGAGTAGTAGGGATTGGAGCAAAGGCCTCCGCGGCGTCACGCAGGAAAGCCCGCTGGGCCGACGCCGACCAGGGAGCCGATGCATTTGGGAGGAAATCCCCCGGAACTCTCAGCGGCTGACCGTAGACCATCTCCGCTGTAGAACACTGCAGATCTTCCTTAGGTGCGGTCCTCAGGCCCAGCATCACCCAGGGCAGCTTGTCGACCCAGTTACCGTCCGTAAGGCCGGCCTTGAGGGCCGCCTTCATGGAGCGATGAAAGCGCTCGCAGGGGCCGTTAGCCTGAGGGTGGTAAGCGGTAGTCCTGTGCAGCTTAACCCCCAAACCGCCTGCCACAGCGTTCCAGAGCTCGGACGTGAACTGAGAGCCCCTGTCTGAGGAAATGTCTGACGGGGTGCCAAAACGACACACCCACGTTGCAATGAAGGCCCGGGCAACGTCTGCGGCTGATGTCGAAACGAGCGGAACCGCCTCCGGCCAACGGGTCGTTCTGTCCACCATGGTGAGGAGGTAGGAAAACCCCTGAGAGGAAGGCAACGGACCAACCAGGTCAATGTTGACGTGATCAAACCTCCTCTCAGGCACCAGGAAACGCTCCAACGGGGCCTTCGTGTGGCGGTGCACCTTAGCGCGTTGACAAGCCACGCACTCCCTGGCCCAAGTCCTCACGTCCCTTTTCAGTCCTTGCCAAACGAACTTCGCCGCTACCAAACGCACCGAAGGTTTAACGCCGGGGTGTGACAGGCCGTGCACAGCCTCGAACACAGGACGCCTCCAGCTGGCAGGGACGACAGGCCGCGCCAGGCCCGTAGAGACGTCACACAGGAGAGTAATGCCCGCGTCGCCGAACACCACGTCCTCCAAGCGCAGCCCCGCGCTCTCCACCTTCAGGGCCTGGACGCCGGGATCTGTGACCTGGTCTGCCGCCATGCGAGTATAGTCCAGGCCCAACTGGACGGCACCGATGACGACCCTGGAGAGGCAATCAGCAACCAGGTTCGACTTGCCAGCCACGTGCTTAATGTCCGTAGTGAACTCCGATATGTAGGACAGCTGCCGCTGCTGACGTGCCGACCAATGCTCCGCCACTTTTGACATGGCGAAGGTGAGCGGCTTGTGGTCGACAAACGCCGTAAATTCACGGCCTTCCAGCATGAAACGGAAGTGCCGCACGGCCAAATAAAGTCCGAGGAGCTCCCGGTCAAAGGCGCTGTATTTGCGTTCTCTAGGCGTCAGTTGGCGGCTGAAAAAGGCGAGCGGCTGCCAAGCGCCCTCCACCCACTGCTCGTGGACTGCGCCGACCGCGTAGTCTGACGCGTCCGTGGTGATGGAGATGGGAGCCGTAGATGATGGGTGTGCCAGCAAAGCCGCCTGAGCCAACGCGGTCTTGACCTCAGCAAAAGCGCCGTCCGCCTCTGCTGTCCAGTTGATCTCCTGGACGGGGGTCTTGCCTTTCAACGCTTCATACAGCGGCCGCATGATGTGTGCGGCCCGGGCGATGAAACGGTGGTAGAAAGTCACCATCCCCAGAAAACTCACGGAGTGACCGGGCTGTGAGCGGGCGAGGAAACGCCGCAACAGCCTCCACCTTCGCTGGCAGAGGTGTCGCACCGCCCTTGGTGACGCGGTGCCCCAGGAAATCGATGTCCGACACCCCGAACTGGCACTTTGCAGGATTGATGATTAATCCGTGTTCGTTGAGCCGTGTGAAAAGGGCTCGGAGGTGGGACAGGTGCTCCTGCACTGAAACGCTGGCGACGAGTATGTCGTTGAGGTAAACAAACACAAACGGCAGGTCCCGCAGCACCGAATCCATCAGGCGCTGGAACGTCTGAGCGGCATTCTTGAGTCCAAAAGGCATCCGCAGGAACTCAAAAAGTCCAAAAGGCGTTATCACTGCTGTCCTTGGGAATGTCCAGGGGGTGCATGGGCACCTGGTGGTATCCACGCACCAGGTCCACCTTGGAAAACACCCCCGTACCGGCCAGATGAGCCGAAAAGTCCTGAATGTGCGGCACCGGATAGCGGTCAGGCGTAGTGGCGTCGTTGAGTCGGCGGTAATCCCCGCACGGGCGGAACCCGCCGTTCGATTTGGGAATGTGTGCAGGGGGGAAGCCCAAGGACTGTCGGAGCGGCGGACAATGCCCAGGCTCTCCATGGTTGCGAACTCCACCCTCGCTACAGCCAGCTTAGAAGGGTTCAACCGCCGGGCCCTGGCGTAGACAGGAGGCCCCCTGGTAGTGACGTGGTGTTCCACGCCATGCTTAGTGGTAAGCGCAGAGAAGGTGGGTAGCGACAGGTCTGGAAACTCGGCCAACAGTCTAAGAAACGTGTCTGCACCTGACAGCGAGCCTGACAGCCCGTCGTACGCTGCGCTGCCAAGTGTGCACACGAGGGAAGAAAACGTTAAGGCATCAACCAAACGCCTATTCTTAACGTCCACTAAGAGTCCATGAGCACACAAAAAAAATCCGCTCCGAGGAGGGGAAAAGAAATGTCCGCTGTCACAAAATCCCAGCTGAAACGCTGTCCTCCGATGCACAAACACATAGGCCTCACGCCGTACGTGCGAATGGGATTGCCGTTAGCCGTCGTCAATCGCGGTCCGTGCCCCCCACGGGCGACGTCTTCACTCGACGCTGGAACTACGCTCCGTTGAGCGCCCGTGTCACACAGAAACAAGCTCCCCGAAACGCTGTCGCTGACGAAGAGGAGCCTGCACGTGCCGCCGACGCTCAGAGCCACTACTGAGCGCCGGCCCCTCCGTTTCCCGGGGGTTTGTAGCTGCACGGAGCGATGCATCTCTTCGCCCTTGTCCCGAAACGTGCGTGGTAAACGCACTCTCCGGCGTCTCCACGCCGGCTAGCCACAGCCGTGTCCGGCCTCCGCCACGCTTTCTTGACTGCCGGTGGGCCGCTGAGCGTCGCGGCTAACGTCTCTGCCCCGGGCTGTTGCGTAGCCAGGAAAAAACGATCCGCTTCCTCAGCCAAAGCACGGGGAGCACGGGGCTCCGTGACAGGCGTGTTGGCCAGCGCCGTCTGTACCCGGGGAGGCAAGTGACGCAGGAAAATCTCCGTGAATAAAATCTGGGGATCTTCCCCCCCTAGCAGATTTAGCATTTTCTCCATTAGCTGGGATGGCTTGCTGTCTCCTAGGGCTTGAATGTCAAGTATCTGGCGGGCCCTCTCCTTAGCAGATAAACTAAATGTCTTAAGGAGAAGGGCCTTAATCGCCTCATATTTGCCATGATGTGGGGGGGCTGCGATGAATCCCACCAACCTGGACGACGTGGAGCTCCCCAGCGCTGCTACCACATGGTAGTATTTTAGGTCCCCGTCACGGACCTGTCGGCAGGCGAAATGTGCCTCCACGTGTGCGAACCATGCCTCCGCGGCGTGCTCCCAGAATTCCGGCAGCTTTATGAAAACATCGCGCTCAGCCATGTTCGTTAATTTTCCGGAAACTTTCTCGGAAAAGTCAGGGTCACCAGTGTAGTGCCGTGAAAAGAGAGTCGGAGGCGGTGTATTAAGAATGGAGTTCCAATCTTTATTATCCATTACTTTCAGAGAGGTTAACACATGCACTGCTCTGCCTGATGAGCTAGTAGGCATGGCAGCTAAAGCTACAGGTGTTCCCCACTAAAGGGTCCGTGTGGCAACACAATAAGCAAGGTGAATTATGTCCAATAACGTGTCACCACAAGCGACCACATCAAACAAGAGGTGGACGAGGGCAAGTACTGCGGCATGGTGATGCTGGACCTACAAAAGGCTTTCGACACTGTCAATCACCCCATTCTGATTGACAAGCTAAAAGCAATTGGTTTTGATAAACTATCGGTGAGCTGGATGCAATCCTAGCTGGAGGGGAGAGAACAGATGGTGGAGGTAAACGGTACTCTGTCCCCCCCCCTCCCAGTGAGCTGTGGTGTTCCACAAGGAAGCATATTAGGTCCGTGACTGTTCCTAATTTATGTAAATGACATGTCATCAGCATGTGACTGCAACTTGTTCCTGTTCGCGGACGACTCAGCCCTGCTGGTCTCTGACAGGAACAGGTTGCAGGTTGAAAAAACCCTCAGCTCCGAGCTCGGCAGAATCTGCACCTGGCTCGCCGATAATAAATTATCATTACACCTGGGTAAAACAGAGTCCATTCTCTTCGGTTCGAAACATAATCTCAGCAAATCCGACGACTTCTCAGTTGCAGTGGGCGACATTATTGTCACAAGTAAGAAGGAAATGACATACCTTACCTAGGATCTATTCTTGAGGCAAACCTCTCCTGTGACAAAATGGCATCCAATGTAATAAAAAAAGTCAATCAAAGAACTAGATTCCTATACCGGATCTCCTCTCTGGTAAACAAAAACACCCTGAAAACTCTGGCAGGAGCACTCATTCAAGGGTACTATGACTATGCTTGCACGTCATGGTACCATAGCACCTCCAAGGCGCTAAAAATAAAACTTCAAACATCGCAAAATAAACTGGTCAGACTACTGCTTGACCTTTCATCTAGAACCCACCTCACCTCTGCCCACTTTGACAACCTAGGATGGCTTAGAGTAGACGACAGAGTACAGCTACTTGCAATGGGCCTGGTCTACAAGATCCACTACACCTCTATGGTACCCAGGGCCGCCCCTGGCCAACTTGGGGCCCCAAGCGACATTGTGAGATGAGGCCCCCCCCCCCAACCGACAGTTGTTTTTGGAAACAAAGTAGGCTACTTTGCAAATATAATTCCTGTTTATTATTATTATCAACACAGTTACTTTGTATACAGTGAGGTAAATGGTAAATGTGCATGTATGTCGTTCAGCATGCGTTTACAGGTACGTCTGCATTTCCTGCCAAATACTAGCCTCAAAAAGATTAAAACATAATTAATGCAAATAAACTACTTCTACTAATAATAATCATAATCAATTCAATAATATAAATATATTATTTTATTATAATATAGTTGTAATATAGTCAAGACAAAACATGCTTATGACATGCTCAAAAACTGATATTTCTTAAATCTGTATTCAAATGTAGTTCCCTCTGTCAGCAATGTATCAACAACTACACACACATTTCTATCAGTATTTCTCTGTGTTGTTGTTGACATGATGATGACTGTTAGGAGTAAAAGTTTACTTTTTATTCATGTACTTTTTATTCATGTATTTTTTCTTTTAATGTTTCTTTTATTATCTTTTACAGTTTTTAAATGCCTTTGTCTGAATGTCTTTCATTTTTGTAAAGCACCTTGTGTTGAAAGGTGCTATATAAATAAACTTGCATTGCCTTGCCTTAAGGGGAGAGGCTGAGCATCACCATGAAATGTGCAAATTGACATAAAAATCAATAAAAGGGGAAAACATTCTCCATGTTTTTTAGGCTGTAAACTTGAACTGTTATGTAAGCCAACTAGACAGACAGTGTATCTCTCCTCCTCCTGTACATCAGCAGATAAAAGGCATAACATACTTGAATGAATGTTAAATAATGAATGCTGGAAATAACTGCATCTCCATTAGCCTGTATGCTATGTGGAGACTGCCTTCTTCATGTCGTGAATTGCAGCTGATGTTTTAATATGGCAATTGGCAATTTGACTTATACAACATTCGTAAATTGTACATTTGACTCATACAATAGCCCACCTTCGAGTGATGCTCTAGTTCAGGAGTGGCCAACCCGCGGCTCTCGAGCCGCATGCGGCTCTTTGCCCAGTCTCATGCGGCTCCTCAGTTCATATTGAATTTTAATTGTGTTTTTTGCGCATATGTATCCCAGTTTACAAAGGGTTAACAACACACAAGTTCCAGCCCAATCGTTACACAGAGTTTAACAAAGAAGTGCTTTAGCCAATCAGAATGCAGATCCTGCAGTACTGGAGGCGGGCTTTACTGCACTCGCGATGTGACAGTGAAGGGAGAGATCTGCTTCCGATCGGTAGAAATATAACTCAGATAAAACCGTAATAACTCAATATAATGTTGTCAAATCAAAATGGTAACAATTTGCAGTTGTATATGTGTATGTGAAAAGGCCTGCTCCCGGAAAGCTGGCTACTGACACAGAAGGGCTCCCGAATTGGGTGATTCGCGGTAAAGAAATAAACAAGAGAGAAAGTGCATCTGTCAGTCAGAGGGTTAGGTAAAAGTTGAGATGTCATGTGAGGAGAATTAACAAAAATACACTTTATTTATTTACATTTATTTTTAAATAACTGTCATGAATCTGTGTGTGAGATACAGACAGGGAGAAAAAAGTCCAGGCATATTTTTATTAAATTATTAACAAAGATCGCAAATGTGCCCTTTCATGCATTTGAGCCCCTTCCACATCCTCTGCACGTTTCAAGAAGCAACATGCATAGTAAGATAACAACTTTTTTCAAATGTTTTTAACTGAGAGTTTGTGTGTGAGACACAATATTAATAGTTGACTATAACTGGCCTCTGGTCTTAATACTGGTAGGAGAGGTTTAAGTCAATTTCTGTCAATATCATGGACTGTGACATTTATAGGAAATCTGGCTGAGCGGAGATATATGTTTCTGTATGTGAGAGGGTGTGTGTGTCTATGGGAGGGTGTGTCTTTGAGTGTGTGTGTGTGTGTGTCAATTATTGTTCATTTTTAGATTTTCATTTTGTACGTGTGAGAGATAGATAGGGGCACATAGAGGAAGAGAGTGAGGGAGCACACAGAAAGGCTGAGAGCAAAAGAGAGAACGAGAGAGTGAGGGGGACATACACCCAGCATGTGTGCCTGTGTGTATGATGTGGCTCTTTGCAGTAACACAGTAAAATGATTGGCTCTTTACCTCTGATTGGTTGGCCACCCCTGCTCTAGTTTCTTCATGTTTTAGTTTTTTTCCCCCTCTTGCTTGCTCCGGACTGAATCTGTCTTTTCACCGACATCTCTTCACCTGCACTAGTGGCCGTATCAAAGCCGTGATTGGTCAGATGTCGATTCATTGCAACGGTGTCGGGTTACACACGTGCTCCCCTTGTCACCTCTCACTCTCGCGGGGGGTGGCGGAGAACTGAGCGGAGAACTGCGCACAGCAGCTGAGGCCCTCTGGGCAAGGCGGGGCCCCATGCAGCCTGCGTGATTGGCCTGTAGGGAGGGGCGGCCCTGATGGTACCCATGTACATGTCAAAATTCTTCCCAAAGGTCAAGGAATACCATGATCATAACACCAGGGAGCTCCACAAATCATGTGAAACCCAGATTTGGCACAAAAAAGGAGGAATACACGTTTCGCAATTATGCCACATCAAGGTGGAACGCTCTTCCCACAACTGTAAAGGAAAGTAAAACTATACTTACCTTCAAAACCTCTCTTAAAGAGCACCTTCGGGGGAGAGCATTGCAAAACTGGCCCCGGTAATGGTACAAATCTCAACCTGTCGTTCAATGGACAGCTTCCCCCCATCCCCCCCCCCATCTATGTATATACTCGCATTTTAGACTCTGTTACTAACTGTATATCTGTAGACTTGGTATGTCTTAAATGTCCGGTTAGGATGTATTAGAACGAAATCTAAAATGAAAATTGTAAATAAGCAATCTGTATTTAAAAAACCACCTGTATGTAAATTGTAAATAAGCCATCTGTATGTCAAATATGTCTTATATGTCTTAAATGACATGATGAATTGGAAATGGGGGTTCCCTGATGTAAACAAGACGAAAGTCTTTCTCTGGTCTGCATCCCCTTAACAATTGTATGTTTTGAGCTGTACTGTACTGTACCCAATATACAAGCTGTTAATAAACTTTTCAATCAATCAATCAGACCTGGCATAAAAAGCTAGTGAAGCTTTTATTTTGAAAACCTGAGTACATTACTGCGGAAGTCCGGGCTTTTACTTTACCTACCAAAACAAAAACCTTCTGCGCAGAGTTTAATGGCAGGTCGATTCGACGATGCTGAAGTTGGGTAACATTTAACTAAATTAAAAGCAATGACAAGGCATACAAAGCAAAGTTGTTTGTAATAGTTTTGAGGGTCTTTGTTCAGTATTCCCCTCGCTAGAACGTGTTAGCTGTTTGCTAACCGGTTTGGCTAACATCGGTTAGGGAAGTTACCTTGACCTGCTGGTTAACATTTGTTAATCAATTCATAGAAACTTCTATGACTTTGTGGGTTGAAAAGCAAGTTAACTTAAACATCTGCCGCCTGTGCAGATGCCTCGTTCAGAAAAGTCAAACGGAAGAGGGACAAAAAGGTAAGACTGAGACACAGTTTCACTTTGTGTAGTAATTGTGTACCTTACATGGAATCATTCAAATGACACAGAAAACTCAAAAATACACCTTATAATACAACACTTGATTTTAGTTTAAATGTTCAAAGTGAAAGATGCAAAGTAATGCAAGAATTTCACCATAACAAAAGTGTCATAGTTCATGCATGTGACCACAGGATGTAACTTCATTTAATCCAGATATTGCCATTTTCTAAAACAAATGTATTTCTTGTTTGCTGTCCTTCAGACTGAAATTGGACTGGACGTTTGTTCAGAGGTTCTGCAGCATCCAGAGGGTCCTGTTCCCATCATGGACCAGTCAAAGCGCTCTCATGTTTGCCACACTGCTCGCTGTCACTCTGACAGGTAACTGCTGGAGTCTCATATGTATTTGTGCAACAGAAGAACAGTAACAAAAAGGGGAAATACATTGTCACATCAGATGAAGCAAGCTATCTAATGAAATGAAATGCCTGTTACACAAAGCCTCATCACGAGACACATTCCCTGTGTGTGAGACAATGCCTTTTGTGGCATTGTTAAATTACACTCCAGATAACACCAGAATGCGTACTGTGATTTTTGAAGCTCAAAGTTCGGTTTAAAGGTCGCCCAATTGTCTTATGTTGTTAAATGAGATTGTTGTGCTAACACGTATTTTTCTGCTTCAGAGCAGCTGATCATTTACCAGGTGGGAGTCCTCCCCAGCCGCTTCTACAATGTGCTCGCAGACAAAGATAACTCCGGCTTCAAGAGTCTGGTGGGCACCGCCTTGATGCTCATCGTGACCAACTCCACAGTAAGACAAAGCAGTTGACCTACACACTGATATTAGTTTTAACCAACAATGTTCAAAAAGAGTTCAACCCTCTGTGTGTCATGCTTACACTTTTGCTGTGCAGGGTGAGTCATTTAAGCATGGGACCCATTATATTAATAACAACCACGGCATATAATGGTAGGATTTGTAATATTTCACGAAGATCCAGAAAACCAAATGAATGAGTTATTAAAGAAGGAGCATGGCTTTATTTACTCGCTGGATATTACACCATATCCAGGAACTTGTTATTGTGTCTATTTAGGAATATCATTTATAGTTCAAAATTACTTTCATCATAATTAGGAAAAAATCCTATATGTTCAATACTTCACATTATCTGCTTGGATTACATGTGTGCTGCTGAATCTAAATACATAGTACATTGTTTCCCATATTTGTATTGTATGACATCATGTTTGGTTTTGGATTGTTGTTATAATAGGTAATGGAATATTTATAAGGTCAGGTCAGCCGGACATTTTCATTTTACAGCCTAACACGCTTCATACTTGGATTTTGAACACCTATCACAATATTGAGTTTATTTGACCACATTTATTTAGAAAAGGAATAAAATATTCTGAAATAAAAGGAATCATTTGAAGTTTACTCTTGTAAGTCTCATGAAGATTGCTATAAAACTACTGTTTATTGTCTCTGTGTTGACAATCTCTCCCTTCTTTGTTCCTCTCTCCCTCTCCCAGTTGAAAAGTGTCGACCAGTACATTTGTAACCTGATGTATTTGAGCTGGAGGAGGACGCTGACTGAGAGCCTCCATACGTCCTACTTCCAGGGCCGAGTCTATTACACACTCAATGTCCTCCGAGAGGATATAGACAACCCGTAAGCTCTGATACTTTTTCCTCTGAGTAGTCTCATATAATGCTGTTTTATTGAATGAAGACATAACATCAACATGTATCAATAAATCACCATACGGTTTGATGAGAAAATAATATTTATTAGGGTTAATTATGAACTTTCTTGAATTGAATTATTTTCTTTCTGTGTACTTGCAGAGACCAGCGGATCAGTCAGGATGCAGAGCGGCTGTGTAAGCAGATGAGCACCATGGCCAGTCGCTTGATTGTGTCACCGTTCACACTGACCTACTACACCTACCACTGCTTCCTTAGGTGTGTCTGTAGAGTGTCACACACTTTTACACATGTAATATCTACTCTTCAGAGACATTATGCTCTATCTGAAGATATCACTTTATCACAGCCACATGTCCTTTTTTATTTATCACGTGTAGACATCCCCTCTTTTCTTTGTGTGTGGATGGTTAGGAATGGAGAAAGTCTAGCTGTTCTTAATAACTTTTATAGTAGCATAGATATCGCTTTTGCTTAAACTTATCATTGTGAAGTTAACGTTGATTGCACAATGTAATGGCTGTGTAATAATGAAAACATTTGCATTTCAACTGGTTCCCTTTTAATATTCATAATGAAAAAAGAAATAGAAAAGCAGTGTGACAGATGTGCAAAGTTGCCGTCTCTTTTCCAATGGAATTAGCTAGCACTGGTCCAAAGGTCGCTAAAAGTAATCAGGCGATGTCGATAAACTTGAATATATTTCTTGATATTTACCTGATGGTCTGAATACCTTTCCAAATGTGTCACAAGTAGTAAGCTCTGAGGAAGAGGAGAGCGATTTGGTTGTTATTGAGACAACAGTGGTGGTTGATAAAGTTGTTAAACGCCACTTTTACATACACAGTAGAGACACAAACTTATATATATAATATATATATATATAATATTTATATATTTTATAAATGGTCCCTAAAAAGGTTTTTTATTGCTTGAGTCTCTATTTTCCACTATAACTGAAGCGAAATGACACTATAACTTAGATGTCCTAGAGTGTTTCATTCTGTATAATGAACTCTGTTTTACCTTAGTGTTTTAAAATGGATTTTCTAACTAAAATGGCGTTTCTTTGCAGCACCGGCTGGATCGGTCCTGTGAGTATCTTTGGCTACTTTGTGGTTGGAACCATTGCCAATAAAATCCTCATGGGGCCGATTGTTTCGACTCTGTTTGAGCAAGAAAAACTGGAGGGGGACTTCAGGTGAGTTCACTCAATATGTAAGACAAAGACAAACAATCAATGTATCCCGGTCAATAAAAAAGCAGATCAGAACTGACTAAAAAGTGTTTTCTTCAACTGAGTGGTTGGTCGGGTGTTTTGGGATCTGTTTCATGCAAATCCTTTCGGTGTTATTTTCTTTTGGAAATCAGTCCTTTGTCGAGAGGAAGCATCTTAGTATCCTGGCCCAGTGCCTTTTGCCTCTCAGGAAATGACACAGGATATGCGTCAGCTACAAAAGGAAGGAATTGTGGTTAAACTGTCCCAAGATAAACCTCGAGGGGCATTTGGAAAGTGAAACACCAAGGCCAGGCGCTCTCTTGCAATGTTAACAAAAGTACAAAATCATTTCTGAGTCTGCTCAATGTTATTGTGTTCTTCCCTAGCCCATCTCCACCTTACTACCAAGTTTCATAAACATCAGTCCTGTAGTTCTTTTGTCTGTAATCCTGCTGATAGACAGAGAAATGGACCAAAAAATACATCCGAAACATTACTCCCTGGCTGAGGTTATAATGTGTTTTTCTGTTGACGGGCGAATGTGTTTAGACTTGAATTGTGTTGCTTAAGATACGTTTGTTGTGTTTTCAGGTTCAAACACATGCAGATCCGTGTCAATGCAGAGTCTGCAGCGTTTTACAGGTGAGGCTTAAACACATGACTTGTAAACCAACCTTTTTTCTCATTTGTTCTAACTGTCTTTTGAATATCGAATGTCTGAATTGCGTTCGTAAAAATGAAAATGCAGACATTTCTGGAACTTTTAGTATCAGTATTGTATAACCTGCATATAAACTAAACTCTTGTTGTACTTTCCTGTGATTAATATAAAAAACTACATTATCTGAAACATTCTTAATAATCAAATCACTGAGTCAAAGCAGGTTGTGAACATTGCTGCTGTCTGTGTTTTTAGAGCGGGTAAAGTGGAGCACATGAGGACAAACCGCAGACTGCAGGCTCTGCTAGAAACTCAGAAGAGTTTAATAAACAAGGAGCTCTGGCTTTATAGTAAGAACACCTCACACATGACCACTCTCTCACTGACTCATATCTTTCATTCATTGCTGTGATTAAACTTGTTAACCTCTGCCCTCTCCTCTCAGTCGGGGTAAACACCTTCGACTACCTCGGAGGCTTCCTCAGCTACATCATAATCGCCATTCCCATCTTCACCGGCCTCTATGACGGTCTCACTCCTGGAGAGCTCAGCGCACTCATCAGTAAGGTAAGCATGTGCTTTTATTTATTGTGTCCCTACTTCTCAGAAGTTCTTAAGAAATGTTACTTTGTTCACATACAAAAAAAAAAATATATTTTTCTTTTCATGCGGTCAGCAGGTGTGTGAATTTTACTCCCAGTTTTAATCAACGTTATTAATCAGTCTTAATTTGTCCTCAGGGACATAAATAAATTGAGGGGTAGACAATAAGAGAAAAAAAAGAGTACACTATTTTCAACATTTAAAAAAAGTTAAATTGCGAGTTAGTGTATATGGAAAGTTGAAATAGTATACATATGCTCCTTTTACTTTTAAGTTTAGTTGAGAGGTGACAGTGTCTGAAAGGTTTGCCATCAAATAATAGCCAATAAATAGCAAAAAGCTACCAAACATGGTGTAATGTAACCACAAGGTGGCAGCAAAAGCTTTCTCCTGATAAAACAGTCACAGCCTGTTGATAAACATAGATTTCACTTCTAACTGATAAGAGATATGTTGTAGCTACAAACTGTCTCAAGAACATGTATACAATCACATTAAAGTGTCATCATGAGCCGGTATTACAGTCTCCTTTTCATGCTGTCGTCCTCATTGTTCCTTGTCCGAACGCTCCTCTTTAAATAATGGTGTCTCTTATTTACTCTCTGCTCCGGTTCTCCCTCTCCTTGTCCTTATTCAGAACGCCTTTGTGTGCATCTACCTGATAAATGGCTTCACGCAGCTAATAGACCTGTCCACCACTCTGACAGACGTGGCTGGATACACCCACAGGTAGCACACTGCATACCTTCACTTCCTGGAGGACAGATGATGACAGCAGCGTTTGTGCATGCCATCCACCTTTCTATCACTGAACCTGTGTGTGTGTGTGTGTGTGTTTGGTGTGTGTGTGTGTGTGTGTGTGTGTGTGTGTGTGTGTGTGTGTGTGTTGTGGTCAGGATTGGGGAGCTGAGGGAGGTGATGGATGACATACTTCGCACGCAGTGTGACTATGACCCGGCATCAGGGGAGAGCTACGACTTTGACAGGTTTGTGGGAGCACTTTTACTTGAATCTCGGCTGCAATAAAGAACAGTTAAAGACTACAGGAACATTTTAAGACATTTGACTAAGATTAGATTTTAGAAAAGCAAATGAGATCACACAATGAATGTACGGTGTTTGGAACAAAGGTTTTCAACGTTTATTTATTTCTCCACTCAGTGACTTCAACGTCCACGCAGGCCCTGTGGACACCGCCTTCATCCTAGACCACCTTTCGTACAAATCTCCGTTCTCGGACAAGCTGCTGGTGGAGGATCTAAGTCTGAAAATCAGCCAGGGATCAAACCTGCTGGTGGTGGGGAACACAGGCACCGGGAAGACGTCACTCCTGAGGGTCCTCAACCGACTCTGGGAGGCAGAGAGCGGTGAGAGAGCAGCGAGACAAGGCTGTTTTTTTAAGTGTTGCATATTATCGTAAATGAACTTCATATATAGCGCATTTTGAAGCTTTTTCAGCTCTCAAAAACCTGTTTACAAACACAACTCAGCATTTACACATTCAGAGGCAATCACACACAAAATCACACCATGCCATCGTGAGAACTTTGGGGTTACGCTCCGCTTGGAGGACGACCACCGACCTCTCCACCATTAGTCAAATGATTCAGAAAACATTAGTAGCCTCATGACACCTGCGTCCTCTCCCCTCAGGTTTTGTCCAAATGACCGCGTGTTTCGGGCCCAGAGGAACCCTCTTCCTGCCGCAGAAGCCGTACCTCACCGATGGCACGCTGCGGGAACAGGTAGCTGTCTCCTCTTCTGTGTTGTGTCTCTATTGAGCCTGCAACGTGTTGGACAATTAATGTACAAGTGCTTGTTGCTGAAGGACTCAAATGTACCAAAATCTACTGACTTTTCTCCAACAGGTGATCTACCCGTTGAAAGATATTTACCCTGCATCAGGTATCAGTTTTCACTCTCCCTGAACTGTAAATGTACCTGTTCAACATTTAACATTTAAAGGCTATATAACTTAATTGTTTAATATCAAATGTTTCCCGATAGAAAAAGGGTGTTTGATCAAAGCAACTCTTTAATACAAAAATAATAATAATACATTTATCTTTGTATTATTCTAAACTTGAGTCTTGGAATTACACTGAGTTTGTAATCTGAGTTATATGGAGAGATATTCATAAAGTGAGTTTTGTTTGTTTAGGGTCAGTGGACGATGACAGAATCATACAATTCTTGGAACTTGCTGGAGTGGTAAGTTCATCCCACTGTATCATCCTGTATCCTCTTAGCATACAACTTCAAAATGTGCCTAACTTTGGATCAGTCTTCCTCCACTACAGCCTCTGAAAGACTAAGTGTTTGCTGAATTGGTTCAAATGCTTTCACATTTGAATTAAACATCCATTAATCCTGATTTAAACTTCTATCTGTGCTCCAGTCCAGTCTCGTGGAGCGGACCGGCGGGCTCGATGCACAGGTGGACTGGAACTGGTAAGAGAGGGAAAAACTGACAAAGCCAAGCAATAGATGTATGTATTACTTCTCCAAACATTCGATAAGGTGATGCAGGTCTGAACTAGTTTCTCTCTGCAGGTATGATAGTCTGTCTCCGGGGGAAATGCAGCGTCTTTGCTTTGCACGACTCTTCTACCTGCAGCCAAAATATGCAGGTGTGTTCTTCTCGGTTTATGTCATGCAAGCACCTGAGGGATCAAGACCGTTTCAGCCCACTCTAGCACCTACATCAAGCATTTCAGATGTTCTTATGTTATTATTATGCCAACTGTTAGGGGTGACCCAGACCCAGTAATAACTCATATTTACATTTGTATTAAAAAAACTCTTCTCTCAGTGCTGGATGAGGCCACCAGTGCTCTGACGGAGGAGGCAGAGGCTCAGCTGTACCGCACCTGCAAACAGCTCGGCATGACTCTGATCAGTCTGGGGCACCGCAGCAGCCTGGAGAAGGTACACTGGACACACACGCGCGCACACACACGCGCACACACACACACACACCCTAAATTACACACCCTAAATTACACATCCAGCCTAAACACAAAGATTAAAACGTGGCCAATATCAAATGATGTATATAACCAAATATCACAAATTACAAACTTCCCCTCGGGGGTTTACAATCTGTACAGCATTCAACAAATTATTTAATGAGACACTTTGACAAGAAAAAACGACTAAATTAGACTCAGAGGAAGTAATAGGAACGAATTTGAAAACTTGTATTTATGATGTGTATTCAAAGTATTGCTATTGAATGCTTTCTGGTCTGTCCGTGTCAGATTATTTGGTTTCAATATGTCAATTGTCCTTACATTTTAACGTCTTGCTTTGTTCTCAAATCATCCTAATCTATTAAGGAAATGAACTCTGTCTGTCCCTCTGGTTCTCACAGTACCATGATGTCCAGCTGAAACTATGTGGAGGAGGCCAGTGGGAGATAACCAAGCTAAAGGGAGGCAGTGGGATTCTCAGAGAAGAAGCTCTGTGACATGCAGAGCCATCTTCATTGTGGGAGACAAGGACAGACACACTCCTGAATTCCTGTTCACACACTCGCATTCTTTGATGTCAGGTACTACTTTGTAAACCAAATCCTGCAGTGGAGGTGGAACACTGTGCTCTTCCAGTTTCGGTTTACTCATGCATCATTGAGGCAGAGCTCAACCCAAATGTTCTGGATCCAAAAAGGTTTCGGGGTAGGAACGCTCTGAGTGAATTCACATATCATGAAAACACACAAGGAAAGAAAAAAGACACTTTATACTCAGTTCAACTTGTGTGGCTTTTTAAAGTTGTTTATTGTCTTATGTTTACAATCACTACATTGGGAAAATGAGTTCCAATAATGTGACTCCTTCCAAGATTACATTTGTGAATACCTGATTTAATAAAATTTCATATTTACAATGAAAGCAAAGAGAAAGTTTGGCCTCTAAAATCATTTTTTATACAATTGCACACGCCTGGTTAAGTGACGGAGAGTATCGTGCGAGCATCGCATATTCTTCATTAGACGGGAATGTTTTCTGGGAACACTTCATGACGGTTGTTGTTTGCCACACAGCTCACGGTGACCTTGGATGATTTCCTGAACTGCTGCGGGGTCGTCCAGCGTGCTGAGGTCCCCCAGCCCGTCCAGGTCTCGCTCCACCAGCTTACGCAGCACCCGCCGCATTATCTTTCCTGAGCGCGTCTTCGGCAGCCGCTGGACGAACTGTGAGAATAACATGAGGAAACTAGGTATGAGTTAGTCTAATAGAAATAGTTCCGATTGTTTGACTTTGGATTAGTAACTCATACACTTAATGTTTAACCTGCAGTTAATTATGGTCGCAGTTTAGAAAGACAGAAGCACCAGCACAGGAGAAAAACGTTAAACCTTTGTGGATGGCTGAAGAAACTTAACGTATTTTGGCAACCCCAAGAAAACATGGCAGTTTGAAGTGTACGCTATATTTTCACAAATATTTTCAAGACGTGTGCCATGAGACAGCCCTTTCCAAAAAGGAACTGAAACCGTTATCTATGCTCTTTTTAAAGGAACAAAAAACATTTGACCCCAACTGTCAACTGATGCCAGGATTTTAGTTTATTTCTCTTATTGTGTGATTTTGTGGAATTCAAATTAACTTAGTAGCACACCTAGAAAGGACTATCCGACAGCAAGATACAAGCAGTGAAAGTTTTCCAAAAATAGGTGGCTTAGACTTTGTTTGCTCCTGTGCCGGTACACCTGTTTACTGCAGGTATAACACTATGGATAGTACCTCGTACAACCCCACTTCAAACAACCTGTACTTTACCACTAATATTTGTTTGCGATTTAATGTCAGTGAGAGAGAGTTACCTGGATGAAATCTGGACAGGCGTACTTGGCGATCTTTTTCGACACCATGTTGTTTAGCTGCTGAGACAGATCTGCTTCCTGATCGTCCGCGTCCTTTTTTAGCACCACAAAGGCATACACACCTGACAACAAAGAGACAAATCCTTACTACAATGGACATTATAAGTTAACATTGAGTAATATTTTTTTAATATAATGTGGGAAAGACATTGTTTGACTCAAAATATATTTTCTGCCCACCTTGTCCTTTGATGTCATGCGAGTATCCGATGACAGCAGACTCGGCCACTGCAGAGCATTGATTCTGTTTCAGGGATCAAAAAAAGAAAATAGTTTGTACAAATCGCTGCTAAAGACATTTTAAGAAATAACTTTATTTACTCCTTTATTGCTTTTATAAACAACTATGGAAATATTGGCCATTTAGAGAACTTTGTTCTTTATTTCAGCCCACTAAAAACATAGTTTTAGCTGTATGTTGGGGAAGAACAGACATACATGTTTATCATTGATTGACCTACCACCACGTCCTCTATCTCTGCCGTCCCAATCCTGTGACCGCTCACATTGATGACATCATCAAGGCGTCCAGTGATCTGGTAATACCCCTCCTTAGAGCGATAGGCGCCATCTCCAGTAAAAAAATAACCTATTGGCACAAAGAGTTATAGATTTAGAGACTGAGTTTTTGTCTTTACCAAAAACTAAAATCGTAAGAATTGAGCAACACTTTCAAAGACGGTTTACCAGGATGAGGCTGACAGTAGGTCTCAATGAATCTCTGGTGGTTGTTGTGAATGGTGCGGGCCATACCAGGCCAAGGCTGAGCTAAACACAGAGCTCCTGATGCGGGGTTGGAGGTCACCACTTTTCCCTGAGGAGAATTTATTACAAGGTGATCAACGTTTACGCAACAAACACAGACAACAACATATGTCTAATATACAGAAAATCATTTTTGTGAGTGCACAAAACATATTCAATTCATGTCATGTTGAGGGAGATGTGATTGAAGTAAAAACTAAACAAGACTGAAACAAAACTTACAGAATCTTCCTCTTAAATTAGGAAAACAGGCACAAGAAGAATGCCACAGTGAGGCCTGTGAAACCACTTTCCAAATGCTGTGTGTTTCTGTTTGAGAGGAAGCATGATGAGCTCAGCACACTCCAACTGTCTGCACAATCTGTGCGTTTCAAAAGCAACCGCAATGGCCGCACAAAGTACAATGACAGATTTTTTTAATAGGGAGTTTGGCACAAACAGATTGGGCCTGACGGGTGGGAGCAGGGCGAGTATCAAAAGTGACACAGCTGGTGAGTATTTTATAATCCTAATCTGACCCTCCCTCAGGCCGTTCCCAGCCATAAAAAATGTTCAGGGACAACATGCCCCCCCCCCCCACACACATACACACACACCTCTGTGTCCATGAGCACAGGCTTAATGCCGAAGAAAGGTCTCATAGCCATTCCTGGGACAATCTCTGCGTCTGGGTCCGAAGGCCGTGGGGTGATGCAGATGCCACCTGTCTCTGAGAACATAGAGCAAAACAGGGCAGATTAGAAACCAGCTGTCAATTACTATATGTGTAATTATTATAATATGTATTCGATATGATCAACAAATCAATTAAAAAGCTATCCAGAAGAATGGGTATATCAAGGGTATATATTAAGACTAATCTATTTGGAAACACATACATACAATCTGAATTGTATCAACTACATCTTGTATAGCACTGCAGATGCACCAATGCAGAGTGTAAAAATAAAAAAGTGACAGAAGGAAAGTATAGATGACAGAGCCAACTAACAGTCTGTAAATCTGGCATAAGCCTGTCTCATTGCTACAGATTTATATTTTGGAGTTACAGCCATACTAAGTAAATTAAATTAGGTCTGCCTAAACCTCAGGGGCCCCAGTAATCCGCCTGGTGGTATTGGTTGCAACAGTGCCGGATACAGCAGAGGGGATCCGTTATAAAGTAGGACACAACAGATGATCCCACAGTAGCATTAGCAGCTAACATCCTGTTCAAATCAACTGTGGAAATTGTACACAACTATGATTTTAATGATTACTTTTTTAGCTTACTTCCTTTTACTGCAAGTTATTCTATATACCCTACTATAAAATGACATGATTGGGCTTTCTTTACAATACTATGACCTTTTAGTCTTTTACAACGTACTACAGTATGACTTATCTTTAATCACAAACTATACTGATTTCTTTCACTTTTTTATGGCATTTTAGGGACATAGTATACTATTACTTTGCATGGCTTGCTAATCTATGGCTATCCTTTAACTTTCTATTTGCTGTTCTCTGCAGGAGCTGATCACAAGTCCACAAATTTGGCTTCACAGGACTGAGGGCCTGTTAGTTGCAGGGCGCCATGGCAACACATTTTGCTCGCTTATTTCAACTGGCTCAGTGCAGTGTGAGCCTTGTGGGCAGCAAACAGCCCCCTAAAGGAGGCCCCCTTTCTCCCTGTGATGTTGATGGGAACAGTACCCACACTGTGATACAACTGAGCGGGTTGAAAATCTGCAAAGGATTTCTTTATTGGTATTTGTATTAGCTTATGCTCCTCAGATGAAGTTGTATAGGACGTGGTAAGAAGTTAGGTGCTTCTTTTTTTAGATCTGAAAACACCTGCTACTATCCTTCATGAACAGATCATATTAAGATCAATTGTTACTTATAAATTCCTGTAACAATATGTTACAGGCTATCAACTTTTTTCTCATATTGTCGAAATAGGATACTATTTAGGTTTTTCTCATATTTTTGACATACTAGACTATGTAGTTGTTTGCATATATTCAACATACTCTCACCTCTGTAGTCCTATGTGAACCAACATGGCCAACAGCAGATCAAAATCAAATGTTCTCTCTTAACAGGCTACTTGCTCCCAGATCAACCAAATGGCATTTATGAATAATGCCACTTAGTCCTGATTGGAAAAACTGGTGCGGGAAAATAATATAATATAATCCTTTTTACTGAAGTAGGGTATTTGGGTCATATCTGTGTCTGTAATTCTCAAGCTCATGATGTTCTAATGTTTAATTATCATCCATTAATTATAGATTTTTGACATTTGTATGGTAATTACCGCAGCTTTGCTCCATTTGGTCATTACTCAATCTAATTTAGGGGACTGAGGATAAAACACAGTGTCAGTTGGGTCGTTTGTTTATCCGCAAAATTGAATTTATTAGCAAAATCAGCTGATTTCAAACAAGTTGTCGTTAGTTCCCATCCTAAGCTGCTTTAGTAAGGGAATAGTTGTTATGTTTGCAGTGACATCCGTGGTTATCTAAACATGGAGGACAAGTTTGTTGAGTCTCACAAAATGCAATTACTGTACATATACTTTCACTGTAATGTATTCTGACACAATTTAGTCAGTAACATATACAGTGTATAATCTATTTCTCTGTCGTCGTGAACAATAATCATTATCATTTCAAAAATGTCCCAAATTGGGATCAATAAAGTACTAACTTATTAAAGAGGGCATCAAATATCAAAATTAATATTATTCATTTGACAAATCATATATATTTTCTTTCCTATATCTCTATGTTCAATATGGAGGGAAATTGAAGACCGTTTTTACATTTGACACCGTTATGGGAGAAGTACAATCTGTATTATAGAGGAGTCTGATAGTGGGAAGTAGATAGAGTAATCTGAGTCACTCCAGGCAATCGTTTTTCATTTTGTTGTTTGGTTTTTATTGCACCCATAAATCTGCATTTCTTTGGTCAGAGCTGATCCAAAGTTCAACTGGTTTATGTCCGCTTTTCGGCAAACAAAATGCAGTGATGAATTTATTCCCAATGCGCTTCTCCACAAGTTGAATGTACTTCATGCCTTTGCTACCAAAATCACATCTTCTATTATAAGAGTAAAACATCTGGTTTAAATCGGGAGTCCAAAGGGAAGTGGGAACTATTTTCGTGTGTGTGTGTGTGTGTGTGTGTGTGTGTGTGTGTGTGTGTGTGTGTGTGTGTGTGTGTGTGTGTGTGTGTGTGTGTGTGTGTGTGTGTGTGTGTGTGTGTGTGTGTGTGTGTGTGTGTGTGTGTGTGTGTGTATATACACTGCTTATATATACGCATTGCTACATGCTGTAGCAATGCGTATATATAAGCAGTTGGAGAGACATAGCTCTCCCCTTTAAGAGTGGCTGATGGTTCATTTTAGGGCCTGCATACGTGGCTTTGTTTGAGGAATAATTTGTGAACCTAACCCCCCCCCCAACAGGCAATGCAATGCTACTGTGAGACTCAGAGCATGAGACAAAACCAAGCTCAATGTCAACACATTACTTTTGATTAATTTCAATTGATGGAACACTTGCACACTTTTCTGGTTAGAAGGGAAACTAAAGGGAAATACTGTAAAACAATATGAGGCATTATTTAATTAAACTGCAGACACATATATAAAGTTAGTAAAATAAACACTAAATGTGTATATTAGAAGTTGTCTTTGCACAAGTCGGAAAGGAGACGATGTTAAGAAAGCAAAATAGCTGTATAAAAAAACAGAGACAGAGAACAACATTTGTATCGACCAAAAAGTGTCCGCAAAAATCAGACAGATCCCACAATTGAGGGTATTCCTGTTACCTGTTTGCCACCAGGTGTCCACCACAGGGCAGCGGCCGTCCCCCACCACTCGGTGGTACCACTCCCACGCTTCAGTGTTGATGGGCTCCCCCACTGCAGACAGCCAGGGACAACTTCCATCATTATATATTACAATATATTATCGTTTGTGATTTAGCTGTAAGCTTCATGACTCGAATGAACAGGTGTGTGTGTGTGTGTGTGTGTGTGTGTGTGTGTGTGTGTGTGTGTGTGTGTGTGGTGTGTGTGTGTGTGTGTGTGTGTGTGTGTGTGTGTGTGTGTGTGTGGTGTGTGTGTGTGTGTGTGTGTGTGTGTGTGTGTGTGTGTGTGTGTGTGTGTGTGTGTGTGTGTGTGTGTGTGTGTGTGTGGTGTGTGTGTGTGTGTGTGTGTGTTCCTGGCATGCTCCTGGCATGCTGGGCTTTGCTATGGCATGCTCACATACCAGCATAGGCTTGACTTTCAATATCCTTACAGTATGTAACACGTGTGTGCTTAAAGGACAGGAACTGTATGGTAACTCGGCATGTGTGTTTGTATTATGTTCCTTTAATGCCCAGCTCTTGTGTACATGATAGTATTTCCAAGCGTCATACCAGAGCCGAGGGTTTTGAGGGTCGAGCGGTCATATTTCTGCACCCACTGGTCTCCGTACTTCAGCAGCAGGCGGATTGCTGTGGGAGCTCCGTAAAACTGGTTTATCTTAAGTCTCTGAACCATCTCCCAGTACCTTCCTATAGAAAAAAGTGTAAGTTAGCATGGTCCAAAGACATATTATATAATATGTTGATTATATAATATTATATTGCATTCTCAGATAAAGCAGAGGCCTGAGAACTGAAGACTCTTTATAATAATAACAAGGTGACACACATGTAGACTGTGTAAATTCAAATTTTAGTGTGAGTGATAAGCAGAGTTCAAATCCAACTGTAAGCAGTTATTCATAGACGAAGACACATGAGATTGCAGCGCTCTGAACAAAGGACAGGAATATTAAAAATGTCGGTGAACACCGTTTACACAGACATTTATATTACTATTATCATAAAAGGCTCATTATAATGATACCATTAAAGCTAATACAAATGGTAAACATGTGTCGAATTTTACAACTATATTTTAGTTTTCCTTTTATTATGAATTAGACAACCAGTCTGATATATTCAGTTGTTTGCTGATTTTCATACCAGGGTCAGGGTAAATGGGAGTGCTTTCAAACAGGACCGTGGTTCCCCCGTTAGCCAGCGGCCCGTACACACTGTAGCTGTGTCCTGTTATCCAACCGATGTCCGCCACACAGCCGAACACATCTCCGTCCTGGTAGCTGAAGACATACTGGTGATGAGAGGGAACACTGATGGAATGATCGGATAAAAAGAGAAGAGAGATACTGTGTTTTGTTTCCATTTCCATCCATCCATCCATCTTCTTCCGCTTATCCGTAGTCGGGTCGCGGAGGTAGCAGTTCCAGTAGAGAGCCCGAAACTTTCTTTTCCCTGGCGACATCAACCAGCTCTGACTGGGGGATCCCAAGGCGCTCCCAGGCCAGCGAAGAGATATAATCCCTCCACCTGGTCCTAGGTCTACCCCTTGGTCTCTTCCCAGCTGGACGTGCCTGGAACACCTCCCTAGGGAGGCGCCCAGGTGGCATCCTAACTAGGTGCCCGAACCACCTCAACTGGCTCCTTTCGACGCGAAGGAGGAGCGGCTCAACTCCGAGTCCCTCCCTGATGACCGAACTTCTCACCTTATCCCTAAGGGAGACGCCAGCCACCCTGCGGAGAAAACCCATCTCGGCCGCTTGTATCCGCGATCTCGTTCTTTCGGTCATGACCCATCCTTCATGACCATAGGTAAGGGTAGGAACGAAAATGGCCCGGTAGACAGAGAGCTTTGCCTTCTGGCTCAGCTCCCTTTTCGTCACAACGGTGCGGTAAAGCGACTGCAGTACCGCTCCCGCTGCTCCGATTCTCCGGCCCATCTCACGCTCCATTGTTCCCTCACTCGAGAACAAGACCCCGAGATACTTGAACTCCTTCACTTGGGGTAAGGACTCATTCCCCTCTGAAAAACCCTAAAAAGCAAGCTGAAGAGGTGTGACTATATCTTGAACATTTACATAAATAAACAACTTAACATAAATAAATAATGCTTAAACTAGAATAACTTCATTTGAAACACATCTTTCATTCAAGAAATGGAGAAAAAAGTGCTTCTCAAAAAGACAAATATACATTGAATGAATATAAGGCCAAGATTAGAGTGCAAAAGTAATGGAAAATAGATCAATAAATCACACGTAATAATAGAAAGAATAAGATAACGGTCTCCCTTGAAAAAGAGATCGATGATCTCAATGGGATTCACCTGGTTAAATAAAGGTTTTGAAAATAAATAAAACCTGTTAAATAATTATAATTTAAAAAAAGAAAACCAGTTCCCATATTTGCCGCATTCACACTGTTGCAAAACCAACAGAAGGTATCCACTCTTTTTTTACAACGCTGATCGAGATATTCCAAGAAAACTCAGAAAGTGTTTCCTTTTGATGGCACTCGCTACCAAACAAATGGTCAAACAATGAATATTATGTCATATTTTGGCTGTCCAATGCCGAGGTCATGAAATACTTCCCACTCTGCATGTGTGATAGTGTAGGTAATGTTGTTGTTTGTTGTTTACCCTGTGTGTGAGGGCAGCGTACAGCAGGTATCCAGCCTGAGTGTGGACGACTCCTTTGGGCTTCCCCGTGCTGCCCGATGTGTAGAGCAGGAACAGAACGTCCTCACTGTCCATGGCCTCCGGCTCACACACCACGTCCTCCTTCAGCATCTCCTGCAGGACACAATGACTTTAGAGGATTTCATCTTTGTCATTCCTATCAAACACAGAAGAGTAGTAGAGCAATAGAATACATATATTATTTTGTTATAACTCCGCATTGGACGATTTAAATATTTCAAGTCATGGTTATCCTGGTCAAAATCATTGGGATTCTCGATATTATCCCAATGATTATCAGAATATGCCTAAAACTCTTAAAAAGACACTTCTATTATTATTTTTTAGTTTTTGTTAAGAAACAAATATTTGTATTGAACAAAAGATACAACACACCTACAATAGTGAGAATCCAAACACTAAATCTAATTGATTATCATAAATACCCAAAAATGCATGAATAAATAAACAAATAAATGTATTAATAACAAAAATAATAAAAGTATAATGAAAAACTAGCAAATGTGTGTGATTCTTCAAAGAGAATATGCCTGTATTTTTAAAATCTGTTTTTTTTCCGCAGCAGCTTTTCCAGGTTGATATGCAATACAATTGTTAATCATTCCAGCCCTGTTTAAAACATGGTGCAATTAAATGCAATCTTAATTTGTAGGATGCAAGAGGGGAACAGTCTAACACTCATATAAGTATTAGGATCAGTGTTTAAACGATTACCTGACAGAACAACCAAAGTCCAATCAGCTGTAGTGGAGTTTTATTCCTAAAGTCTACATTTCTTTCTCTTCTTCTGAATCCAGGAGAAAGTGACACAGTGTTGGCATTAATATCTCAATCAGCTCCCGATTGGCTTTCTGCTCTCTCACCTCCTCCATGTCCATGTCCTTGGCTGTCATGGTGACCGGATTCTCTGTTCTCATGGCAACCAACACCTGCTGTACAGAGGGGCAGTCCTTCACGGCCGCGTCCACCGTCCTCTTCAGCTCCGTCACCTTCCCCGCTCTCACACCCTGGTTCACCGTGATCACCGTGCTGGACTGGGCTGAAAACATGTGGAGCATATTCAATTCAATGTACTGCCATTGTCAGTTGTTTATTGTTAGGTAAAAAGCATAAAGCACTCTTTAGTGCATCAGTCAACCCTCACATTAAATAGAGAGTTAAATCCCAGATGAAGCGTACGGTAGAGGGCCTTGAACCTGTTTTCTCTTCAGTGATGAAACTGATGTAGCTTAGGAAATAGAGGTATTATCTAATATAACAAACTGTATTTTTGACTGTCTATTGAGCTGCTAAGTTCTCACAAGATATAGTCCTTAAAAGGCAAAATGAGGATGTTGTTTTTTAAAGGCAATGATTATTCATACAACACAATCCCTCTCAATCATCACGCAAGAAGTGTCTGTATCTGTAGAGACCTTGTGACCTTCTTCCTGTATTTCCTCATATTTTCCAGTGTTTGTGTCATTTTGAGGGAAAAAACATGTTTGCGAACACTGTAACCTTGTTGAGAAAGGAGGCCTGACTTTGAATGTTGTGTAAACTATGACTGTCTGTTGTTGGTGCTGGGCATGTAATGTGTACAGTGGGTTTATTAAATTTTTTGAAAACAGGGTTAATGAGAGCAGTGAGACCCTTCCAGTGAGGTTCCGGCCTTTAAAGCCAAAACAAGGAGCTGAAAGACTCCAAAATGCTTGTGAATAAAAAGTAATTGTTCTCTGACGTAACACAGTCTATTGGTCCATTGTTAAAGAATGGATTAGTTCAGCTCTAAAGTGGGACATCTTCTCACCGTCTCTGATTCGCTCTGCGAGGGCTTCAGCGCTGAACCCGGCAAACACCACGTTGTGAACCGCACCGATACGGGCACAGGCCAACATGGACGCCACAGCCAGAGGGCAGGGGGGCATGTAGATGGTGACACAATCCCCCTTCTTCACGCCATGCCGTCTCAACAGGTTTCCTAGGCGACATGTCATCTCCAGGAGCTGCCTGTAAAGAGATCATAAATGAAGTACTAACCCACATGAACAAGAGGAGCACGAACAACACACACATGTATTAAATCCAAGCTGCTGACCTGTAGGTGACCTTGATCTCTGACCCCGGTTCATCTCTTTCCCAGATCAGGGCCACCCTCTCAGGACAGGTGTGCACATGGCGGTCCAAGCAGTTCACTGTTCATTAACAAACCAGAGACAAACAGATAGTAAATTTAACTTTATCTGCCAAGTCATCGTGCTGCGTTCAAGGAGTGCTTTAATTATATGTGCTGATCAAAACTGGTTGCATAATGATGCCTTCGCTGTCTCGTGTTTCATTGAGAGGTTAGGCAAGCAGAGGTGGAAGAAGTACTCAGATTACTGACTCAAGTAAAAGTAGCAATACTACAGTGTATTCAGTTACAAGTCAAAATATTGTCACTCAAAACATTTTACTCCAGTGAAAGTAAAAAGGTATAAGCATGAAAGAATATTTTAAGAACCAAAAGGATGCGTTTTGTAAAATAGCCATTTTAAACACCAGATTTTTGTATTATGTATTATACTAAATGTATTCAAATCATTGGTTGGTTCATCACTTCAATGTTGCACTTGGTAAAGGTAGGGCTTATTTGAGTTACTTAAAGCACTACTGGGTACGAGCTTAAGCTATAATAATATACTATAGAATATATAATGTGTGTTGACTTGATTTATATTTTGTATGAATAACCTAAATCTTCAAAGTAAGAATGTAGTGGAGTAAAAAGTTGAACATTTGCCTACACAATGTCGTGAATTCAAAGTTTAAAGTAGCATAATGTAAAACTACTCAAGTTAAAGTAAAAGTATGTTTTAAGTACAGTAGCCTACTTAGTTCCATTACACCACTGTTGGCATGTAGCTGCCTCCGATTAAGCCTTCGCTGCATCGATCAGTTCATTCTAACGATCAAATCTATTTCTATGAGTCTAATTATAAGTCATATTCTATTTAAAAGTAATTATATTACCAGACACATTGAGCTGTCCTCCCTCAAACCACTTGATCCTCCCCAGGCTCAGGTCGCAGTCCTGCACCGTGTGGAAGGGTTTGATCCAGCTCAGCCTGTGGCGTGCGGCCGCGGCCCAGAAGCTCGCGCTGTTGGAAACGGAAAACTCCTGCAGGGACGAGCAGTCCTTCACACCTTCAAACCCAACAGCCTCCGGCATTAACGCCGCTACATTACATTTCCATCGACCAAAAACACGGAAATATGACTTAAAGACCCGACGAGCATAGGACGTAACGATGGTCTTTGAAGTGCATCCGCAGGGGAGCCACATATTGACAGTGAACGTATCCTGTGCAAACTGCGGCTATGTTTGCAAAGAATCTGCGTTCGTTTTTACGCAGTTTTGGAAGTTACTCTGCTCAACTTTACTGAGGGAAAACTTGAGAAACTCCGTGGAGGAAGGGCAGGACGAGTGATGCGTTAAAGGGCGGTACACAAACCCAATGTGCCGACACTTTCTGTTCCTTGAGCTGCAGACAAGTTTCATAATCAGTTGTAAAAGAAAGGAAAACCTCTTTTTGTGCAACATGGTGGGTTTTTGTTCAGGGGTTCGGTCCAGATATGTTCATGATGCATAACAATACGGCTGTGTATAAGCTCACAGCTTGCCCTAAATGTAGAACTCATGAATATGAAATATCCAATGGTGAATAAACATTTCTGAAGTTTGACTACTGGACACAAGATTGGTTTCCAAGATTCAGATATGTGGCGAAGTCACGCCCATCTACTTCCGGTCCATGGGACCTTATTTCGGAAGTTAATGGAGAGAGAACATTTATCTTTCGATCCCGTTTGAATTGTGCCATGAATTACACATGTTTTTTAATCTTAAAAAATAATTTCCATGTCAAAAAAGTCACAGTTTGTCGTAAAACTGTTGAAATATAAGACTATGCAAAATACGCAACTAGAAAGACTACAAATCCCAGAGTCGCGTAAGTGATGTCACAATTGTTTTCCTCCACTAAGAGATAGCTAAAATCAGCGCCATATAGATATAATCTATCTATATGGCGCGTTGGCGCTGGCTAAGATAAGATAACTTTAACAAGATGCCTGTGTGCTTAGTACCAGGTTGTTCTATTTCGTATATGGCTTCGCCCTCTAAGGCTATCGCTATTGGGTAATCCTGTACCCTGTACTGGGTGTCCTGTCGGAGTGAGTGACGTCAGGGAGCCAGCTGTGCACCTCTCTCCTGCCTCTCGGCACGCGGAGAGCGGCCCTTTTTCCCTCTTATAGGAGGGACTGAGGTTCCTTTTTCCTCTGACACACTTTGTACAGAGTGGAGTGCCTGGTCAGAGTGAGTGACGTCAGGGATCCAGCTGGGCGCTCTCCTACCTGTCTGACACGCAGAGAGCTGCTGTTCCCCCTCTATGATCGCTGGGCAAGGTGGGACCTTCGTCTCTACTTTCTCACAGCGGCTGGTAGGCCTATGTATTGTTCCCAGCCTTCACCCCGTCAGGGAATATAGGCATGTCTTGCTATGTTCCAGGGACGGTGATGCGCCATTACGCATGGCACAACAGGCAGGGGGTGTTATTGAGCAGGTGTGTCTGTGCTTCTAGTGCCGGGCGGACCCAGTGGGGCGCAGACTACATCATGCTTCGCCCTTAACCCAATAGCGATAGCCTTAGAGGGCGAAGCCATATACGAAATAGAACTGAGGTGACTTACTGTAACCCCAGCTTCTATGAGTAAATGGTACAGCCATAAGTGCTGGGCCCCACTGGCTCTACGAATAGCTGAAGAAAGGTTATGTTGAATGGGAGCAGATTGTCTGGGGTGGGGCCCACCTTGCGGGTGGGCGTGGACTACAAGTGTTTCAGTGCTGCGCGGGGGCGCAGGGGGATTACCCAATAACGATAGCCTTCGAGCAGTGTTTCTCAAACTTTTTCATACCAAGGACCACTTAACCAATACAAAAACGCTCGCGGACCACCTAACTCCACAAATATCCAAAAACACATCATTTTTTACGAATCGCCTGAAAATGGTACAAACAAGTGGCAACATGTGTGATGAAGGTGTTTATCTGGGCTATATCATGCAATCGAAAGTGAAACTTAAGCTCGTTCCATTGCGGAGATATTCCCGCGAGAGTGCGAAAAACTTAAATAAATGTATTTATTTCAAATGTGAAATTTTACCAATATACTCACGGACCACACTTTGAGAAGCACTGCCTTAGAGGGCTGCGCCATTTACTCATAGAAGCTGGGGTTACAGTAGGTCACCTCAGTTATCATACCAGCAATGGGTCTCGCTCGTTCTTTCGCTTCCCGTCTGATGAAAGGACCAGGAGTGGCTGGATCAAGTTAGCTACCTAGCTAGTAGCTAGCACGTTAGTTAGCATTACAGCCTTGTCATTTTTATTAGCCTTAATATGAAGTAACATCAAGTAACCCAAAATGTTAAACAGTAAGAGTATTCATATTTCGTGAACCCTTTGAAGAGTACTGTCACCGGTGTGATCATTCTATAATACACCATTTAAGCCCGGGGGAGAAATGCTAACGCTACATTAGAATCGGCGATCTGTTCTACTTCATGCTATCTGCACAAATGGTTGACATTAAACATTAAAAAGACCAGGCAGTTCAGAGAGAACCAAAGGAAGGCATGCAGGCAGGCAGCTTTGCATGACATTCTTCTGGACGTGTTTCATTGTGGTGATAGTGAGGGTAGTCAATCCCTTGTTTGGCAAGACAGTAGTGACGGCCATCTTGGTGACGTGTTTTCGTTGTGCTAGTCTGCGAGACCAGAGATGTAGTTCATTGAGCGGTTTCACACAACAAATGTGTTACTTCACAGTTTTACGACACATTTGGATTTTTTTTACTTGCAAAATTATCTTTTTCATTGACAAACATCATAATTCGTGGCACAATTAAAACGGGATCGAAAGATAATCTTTCTCTCTCCATTGACTTCAATACATAATTTTTCCGAAATAAGGACATGGAGCTCCCCCGGAAGGGGAGGGACTTCGCCACTCTATAATGATGCTGAAGTACAGGAAACCTCAGATTTACAGATGAATGTGTAAACAGCTTTTTAGTGCACATACATCAGGGTGATGTACAGTACACTAAAAAGCTCAAACACAGTAAAGCTCAAACACCAAGGAGAAGACAAATCAAAACCCATTTCTGAGCAGAGGGGCTTTAAATATCAGTACATTTTATTCAGGCTACGGTTACATTTATACAGACACAGATAATTATTGTTAACTGTAGATAACAGTACTATTGGACAATATTTGCAGTATGTACATCACAAGAGTTGTAACATGAAATATTTAATCTTGTAATCTTTTCACAGGACTGATTTTCAGTCACCCAGCTGAAATTCCAGGGATGTCAGAGGTCACAATCATCTTCTTGTCAGCACCTTTTGAGCAGTTAGAGTCCATTTCTTGCTTCAGATGCTTGTTGAAAGAACCACACAGTTGCATAAAAGTAGCTGCCATGTCACAGAACTGTTAGGTTAATGATCTATTTTAAAGAAAATAAATATATATTTTTTTAACGCGGCTCCATAGCAGAAGATTTGCAGTAAATGTTAAAGAAACATGTCAGAGCTCGAATATTTCTTAGAGCTGTAATAATGTAATTGGCTGAGTTAGGAAACCACAGTTGTTGTAGCTAAATAAACTTTAGCAACCTGATAAGATCAAGAAAGGAAATACATTTTGATTTATTTATCTATGATTATGATGTTTGATCTGCAGGTCTTATCAACCGTTATCAGCGATTCAACATGCATCAAGGTTAGACTCAACCAATACAACAAGACTTCTGCCTCTGAAGTGCAATCTCCGCTCTGCAGGTATTTTCACCGTCGGTCTGTTTTCCTGCATCTTATTTCAGTCACACTTCTCCACCTCTGCCGTCTCCTGCTTCGTCACATTGTCCTCAGCTTGTTCTTTGTGCGTGACATTTGTTCTTTCTGAAACTGTCCCGAGCACCTTGGCGCTGTGCTCTTGCGCCTTCGCTCGCAGCGCAGCGATACTGTTCTCCCTCAGTAACTCTTTAGAAATAGGTGTGTTAGTTGTGTCTTTCATCCTTTTCTCCGCCTCTTCCTCCATCACTTTGTCCATTGGTTTCTCCTGAGTTGGTGGGGGTGGTGTCAGGCTGCAGGGATTTCCAGGAGAGGTGTGTGGGATATCAACTGACTTCTTGTGCATTCCTGAAGGGAAAATACATTCAGTTCAGTTAGAGTTTGCAGAGCAGGCTTAGATAACTGAGTGTTTCCTTGTGAAGTTTAAATGTCCTGATGCTTTTGGTTGATTGTGTACTGAGGTGTTTGACATTGGAATAAAGTGTGAAAGAGAAAGAGGATAGATCAGTGAATAGAACCTCTTATTCAATTAGAGGCAGCTAATTGATTTAAACCAATCAATTGACACGAGGGGAGCGGGACAGTTGGTCTAATCTGTCCTGATTAAGTGGGATTATCACTGTATCGACCCTTTATTGACATGCTGACACTTTTATTGGCTCCTAGCATGACCCAGGCTCAGCTCCCACTTCCTGTTAGAACCAATCATAAGCCCTGCATCAAACACCACGAGACAGACTAATATAGAAAAATGATGTTCATGTCAACAAGAGCAGATTTCTCCAGGGAACACGCTCTCATCTTTGAAAAAGAAATGGGCAAATAGTACGTGTGTATTAAAAAATGAACAAAAATGTATATCTGCACCAGACAGACAGAATGAGGTAACTTCTTTAATCCGTGTAATACACAAGACAAAATCTAACATTAATTCAATATTTATTCAATTAAAGCTCAGTACCTTCAATCTTTAGATACTTGTACGCAGGGCTGTTACTATTATGAGAATGATGAGACCATATACAAAGTATTTATATGGGAATATGATTATTTTGGCAATCTTTGTGGAGGTTATATTATATGATATTAGTAGACCTAGTATTATACCTGTGGTTTTATTACCGATAAAATCTGAAATTCTCCCAGTGAACATGTTACAAAATCATATTTACCTAATAACCACGGGGCGTAGGAGTCTGTGACGCCCTCCTTGGCGGACTTGAGGATGGACTCGGGGAGGGGGATGGAGTGACGCACCATGGCTCCGTACAGGCCGTACTCCGCCATCACGCTGCTGCGACCCCAACACTTCTCCCTTTTCCTCCACTTGGCCCTGCGGTTCTGAAACCACACCTGGAGAAATGAAGGGCAGAGAAAGGATGAGTTTAGTTGATCACTTTAATGCTTGTTCTCTGCAGTATGGGACATTAATATATATATATCCAACATTTATCATTCAAGCTACAACCAAAACATAAACAGCCTTCCACTCAATAATCTCTCTGTTTGAGCTACACTCTGCAGGATGATGTATGTGCAGAGTGTGACACTAGAAGGCTGTTTTCACATTCAACCACTAAAGGGAGAGTTTTTCTCCTTAAATCTTTAGAGTTTACAGTGCGTTTGTACCAGAAAGAAAACCTCCACCTTACAAGTAAGTATGGGAGATAAATTGTGATCAAGCTAAATGAATAACATTCCTTGTTTCTTGTCCTAAATATTTGTCTTTGATAAGGTTAAAAAGGTAGTATTATAGACATATCAATATTTACATATTTATAGCCTCTGGATTTTTTTTAAAAAGAGAGAAAAAGAGCTGATTTATTAACAATGAATTGTATTTTCTAAATACAGAGCTAAATCAGATAAATTATTATTCAAAGCAAAATGTTGCCTTTTTTTGGATGCATCCTAAAACCTGACATCTATCTATATCTATAATTAGGATTTAACTTTTTTTTAAATCCCAATGAAACATCCCCTTTTCCTTTTGTAATCTTTTTGTAAAAGCGTTAACCTTAATTCTTCCTTGAAGCTGTAACAAAACAAAGTCACTCAAAGAAGGAAGATTTTACCGTCTGGACAAGGAAATAAATATCAATGGAACAATGACATCTGCTGGATGATTTAATGAAAAGGTTTTTTATGAAGTAGACTGGTTTTGAGATTCCCATTGGCCTTTACTCAGATGTTCTGGTAATAACCTGTATTTTTTTCAAAAGCCCTGATATTTCGAGATAAATACTTCATTGCTTCATACAGTATAAACTACATGTTGTCTTTTATCAGTTGTTTGTGTGCATGCCTGTGCATTATTCTCCTCCTGTCTCCTCTACTGCCTAAATTGATTTCCACCAAGCCGGGCCTCCAACAGCCTCAGCCAGCTTGTGAATATGGATGAGGACAACAGGAAAGAAATGAGCATCCTAAAATGGGCGAGGAGGCAGGATGACATTGTAGGGTATGGTTTGTGCTGGGAAATGTGTGCGTGCGTGTGTGTGCGTGTGCGTGTGTGCGTTTCACAGCCCTGGAATGAAAAACGATCAAAGCCGAGCCTGGAAAGCTATTCAGGTAGATCTGATGATAACCTCCATCTCATAAAAAGATGGGCCTCAGATGAGCAATCATGCTTTCTGACAGCAACAGTTTAAGTGTGCACGGCAGTGTGTGTGTGTCTTCACTGTATGTGTGTGTGTGTGTGTGTGTGTGTGTGTGTGTGTGTGTGTGTGTGTGTGTGTGTGTGTGAAGTGCTTCCTGAGAGAGGTGACCCCGGGGGCGAAGAGGCTGATTGAAAAATAAGTTAATTTCCAGGGCCGATCGATGGGAGACAGGCGCTCAAATATCACGGGAAATTAAAATGCTCATAGCAGCGAGGCAGGGCCCTCTGCTCAGCTGCTGACCCCTGCTAATTAATTTCTATGTAGTTATCATTTCATCTCAGGGCCTGTCTCTCACAGGGAGAGAGGTGATAAGTTCTCCTCAATTAACTAATTACACTGAGGGGTGAATTGGCTGCTAATGTGAAAGCAGAAGGCAGCGTGAGGATGATGATGGACAGCTCTACCTGAAGATCATTTTCTAACTGAACTGAATTCAGCATTCACACTGACTGACAGTCATTTTAGCCTTGAGAGTTTTAATTATTTACTATAGCAGGAAATATCTGAATGATTTGACTAAATACACTTTTTAGTTAACCTTTTTTCTCTCTCTCTTACTGCTTCTCTTTTATGTCAATGAAAGCATATTTAGAATGTGAAATGTAAGGTACAAAAGAATGCATGTCCTATTTATATATATTTGGTCATTATGGTATATTTTTCTTACTTGCTGGTTTATTTCTATTTCTATTTGAGATGTTTATATTTTAGAACTGTATTTAGTTTTTTATTATGTGCAATGCCTTGTTTTGTTTTATGCTGCTGCAACCAAAACAAATATGAATAAAGTACATTTTATCTCATGTCTGCAAACTGCCCAGATGTTATTACACACCTGTATTCTGTCCTCTGGTAGCTCGGTCTTCATGGAGAGCATTTCTCGGGCGTACACATCTGGATAGTGGGCTTCATTAAAAGCTTTCTCCAGCTCCTCCAGCTGATAGGAGGTGAAAATGGTTCTGCAGGCAAAACAAAAAAAGGATATATTATTGTTTCATCCATTTGTAATTTGGATTTCTCTGTGGCTTCTTACTTCAATTTTGAAGGCTATATTTAAAAATATCAGTCACCAGCCCAAATGTAAAAATAAAAACGAAACAATACCCTTGCACTGCAATTTAAAATGAAATGAAGATGGCAACTTATAAAAAGGTTTTTTTTTGTGGAATACAAGTAGAAGTAGAAATGTAGACGTCAGAAACAATAATGACAATAACAAGTCGTTCTTCTTTGTTTACAAAATGCATGTAAGAAAAAAAATGCATTTGATTTTCTTTCAAGGCAAGTTTATTTATATAGCACTTTTCTGTACGCGACAATTCAAAGTGCTTTACAAAACAAATTAAAAGACTTTTTAGGAATAAATAAAGGCCTTTTCATTATTATCTTTAACGAAATAACTGGCAACAATACGATTGTGTTATTTATATATGCATTTCAAGCTAATACCATATTAAAAATAGGCTAACAGCGTATTATCAAAATCACACACACTTGGATTTAAATAGGCCTCGTGTGTTTTGTATGTTGGTGACAACCATACATGATTTCCCTAAATAAAAGCCTATATTTAACATCGCAAGTCCCACAAATAAATACATATATAGACATCGTTATATTATTTTGTTTTCATTTTCGTTGTGTTTTACCTGTGTCGTCTTTTCTTCCGTTTCTTGCTCTGACTCATGGATGATTTGGAGAACTTCTGATCACCGGAGGAGAGACTCATGTCATCGGAATCTGCGAGGAAACACATCAGAGAGCAACTCAAAATACGGCAAACAATAATAATACAAATAATAAACTATACATTTAATTTATAAATGGTTATTTAAAAATAAAAGTCAGCTTTCCTGCTTTAAATTATTTCCATTATTGGTTCTTCGTCGCGTATTCTCCCTATTCATTGGATAAATGTAACCTAAACATTGACCACAATTAGTATGAAAAAAACTATTTTAGAAATGACCCTATTTTTAAAACAAACGTTTCCTATAAGATGCATTTAAAAAGAAAAAGATTAGTTGTTATCCCTGGTGAAATTAACTTTCAGTCTCAGCAGTCGTTATCACTCGATCACATTGCGCAGATGCTTTCCATTTTTATTTGCAAGAAATGTCTGCTATCCCCTTATTTTAGACTGTTAATAATAAACACATAATGAATAATATGGTATATTAACACCTCCACCAGAACCCACATTATGTCCCAGAGTGACCGGGCCTCAGTGTGTGTGTTCAGGACTCACCCGAGCTGGCGGAGTGCTGCGCGTCCATCTGTGTGTCCATGCGCGGCGCGCGGTGCAGCGGCTGCAGGTGCACGTGCTGCGCCTCTGCCAGCACCTCCAGGAAAGCAGGTTGGCTGTAAAACGAGTGTATTCCCTCTGGTCCGAGCAAACCCATGCCAACCCCGAGACCCCCGAGACCCCCGTGTCCGAGGACCGACCTGGCGGCCAGGACGTGCGCAGTGTGCGGCAGAGCCTCCAACGGCCTCCGGGGCGCCGCCGGAGGATCCTTGGTGAGGCCGAGCAGCTCCTGGATCCCGAAGCCCGTGCGCCGGTGCACCGTGGGGGCCATCTTCCAGCCTGGATGCGGATGCTGGGAAAGCCCGTGGTTCACGCTGGTGTGTGAGGGTGGTTTCTGTTTATTCTCAGTGTCAGAGAGCACAACTCCCTCCTTCCCTGTCATGGTGTTGAATATTTAGCTTTTCCTCTCCCTCCAAAACAAAAAAGAGTCCCAGACGCAATCAGCCTGGTGATGCTGCTTCTTTATCTCCCTACCCTCCTCGCTGCTGCGCTTTTTAACCAGCAGGCAACAGGCGGCAGCCAATCACAGGAGGGGGAGACTCCACGCTGAAGTTTGCACGAGCCCCCATGGTTTATTAAAGTAGATGACACTACTTCTGCTATTTAATTGGGACAAAATATCGATTATATTTATCTTTTTGCCAAGATATTGATGAGGATATGGGTAGATTATCCAACAAAAAACGAAAACTTAGATATTCAGGCTGTTGTGACAGCAGAATCATTAGGCCTTTCTCAGGAAAGCATGTTGTCTTAATTTCATTTTCAGTCATGATATCATAAAGTAATATTTATTTATTTATTAAGTCATCAGATACGAATCGAAAACATTAAGAGCTATGGGATATTTCTTTGCTGAAAATGAGATTTGTTTTTGGAGGTGAAGGGGCTTTAAAGTGATGTTTGGCTATGAAAATTAGATAGAAAATAAATCACCAGTGAAGAAAAAACGAAATGTTTTACTTTCACTGTAACTCTCCGTGTTTCTGATCATCTGCTCCGGGAGTCCAAAATATCCAATCATCCGGATAAATCCCTGAAACGAGGAGCTTAATTTGCAGCACGTTTGTGCTCATTTAAACACTGCATGTGAGAAACCAGATTTATGGACTAAAAATACTGTAGCCAAAAAGAAAATGGGCTAATTCATTAATATACAGCTATACTTTAGCAGATAAATGTAGAGTTCAAATGGTTTGACAAAGGAATAGTCTCATTAATAATATCAGCAACATTATACCTCTAAACGAATCTATTATGACACACATGCCAATAAAACCTATACTTTATCCATTTAAAGGATGAGTAATCGGATTACACCACAGTGCACTATTGTAAAAACAAGGGAAACATGCAAATTAAAACACAGGTCACGGTTTTTTCAGTGGTCAAATTAAAATAAACAATCATAAACTCACATTAGCCAATTTCTCTAACAGTTAATTAATCAATTCAGCTTGTTATTAGGGAGACTGCCCACTGATTGATCCGTTAGCTCCCTCCCTAACGTCCCATATAACCCTCGCGGTGATTTGCATATTCTAATTAGGTTTGCGCACTAAACGTTTTGTCTTTGGCGACAGTCTGCGCATCTGTTGATAGGTTATTAAGCGTGTTTTATTCTGTGACGGGTCACAGGATAAAGAAAACAATATCCCAGTTCAGGGTATTTAGGACACACCATGGGTGGCAATTAAATATGAGACAAACAGTAACAGTGGAGCAAATGCCAGAGCACCAAACAACAACAGATTTGTTTACCTCCTGAGGTTCATCCTTTATCTTTTTGAGGGTCTGATAACAAACACAAAGCTGCAAACTGAAAGTTATAACGTTTCGGTGCAATAATCTGAGTGAAAGTGAGCAAAGACATGTTGGTATGTCAGGGGAAATCATCCTTTTCACTCGTTTATTAAAGCTCAGATCAAATTCAAACGCACTGAAATGTGAAATGAAGTAAAAAATACTCTCATGTTCTCCCTGTTACCGCAAACCTAATCCTCCCTAATCAGCTGTTATTCAATTATTGCGGAGTTTCAATCGTTCGGGGATAATATGCGGCACACTTTTGGACATCTGGACGGATAATTACGCAGAGGAGAGTTTATGGAGATGAGTGGACGCCTGCGATGGAAGCGCAGATACAGTCTCCATCAATAGGACATGTGGTGATGAATAAATAAAGAGGTGGCTGTTTGGCGGCCGTGCGTCAGGCTGTCAGTGACGGTCAAACCCACAACAGATTTACTGCTGGTTTGTAATCTGAGATGTGATCAAGAGATGCAGCCTCACCCGGTCAAGTCAATTATGAGTCTCAATGTTGCTTTGTGTATCACTGCATCACCCTGCGGGGAAAGAGACTGCAGGCCATATATTTAGGGGGATAAAACATGAAAATACTGCATTATTTAAAATAATAAAATATTATCTGTCATGTAAGACAGACATTGTTTAAATAATAATGTTTTTGTTTTTTTGCAAGAGTCAACTAGATTGAAATCTGTACCAGATGGAGACATTTGTTTTCTCCAAAATGTGCTCCAAAAATTCATTACAACAAATACAATTCTCCAGATGATAACGAGGGAGAAAGAGAGAGGAGTGAAGCGACTTAAATTACCTTCAGCATCTCATGAGAAGCTATTAGAGAGACATTTCATTAGAGGTGAATGAAGAGATCAATGCCATACCAACAGCTATGCTAATGAGGTTTCCACACACACACACACACACACACACACACACACACACACACACACACACACACACACACACACACACACACACACACACACACACACACACACACACACACACACACACACACACACACACACACACCTCTTGGATCAGGTTGCAGTATAGAAACACGTTTTTGCAGCATCATATCTCACCGCTTCTGAACAAAACTGCAGCTTCTTCAAAGCTCCTCAGCAAGGTTCATCTCCATCTCATTACAAACCTCTCTATGCAGGAAATACAACAAAATGAGAAGGCAAGAGAGAGAGAGGAAGTTAATACAATCATAAGATTCATGTTACTTTAGTTTCTACAAATTATGTGAAAACATATGGGAATTCAACAGTTCGTTTTTTAAGTTTAAAATGTTTTGATATAATGCGCTTTGTGAACGTTTTTTAATTCTTGTTTTTTTACATTTTCTATATAAATTGTGATTATGTGGTTAGTGTGATCTATTTTGGCCATGGTAATCCTGACATGAAAATCTGATATTGTTAGACTAAAAGGTTCTGTCACTGACATCAATACACATGTTGGCAACCATAATGCAGAAATAACCAAACTAAAGCTCTATCACTGAGGTGAACATAAACAACACATCCTCACTCCCAGGTCGGCCTATGTTGACGTTATGTCAAGTCCCCTGTCGGCTTTTTCCAACGCAAGGGAGGGGCCTTAGCGTCCATTTTCAACGCAAGGGGGGGGCCCTTAGCGTCCATTTTCAGCTTTCCGGGATGTCCATATGCTTCTATGGACGCTCATTGAAGCACGGCATTCGTTTGTGTCGGCTGCCCTTAAAGGCAATGTGAGCGTCCATTCTCATTGGATAACGGAGAATTGTACACCCGGAAGTAAGTATTCCCCTTACTGTCGATTGATTTTACAGTGATATCTGCACTACTCATCGACTAAAAAATACCAGATTATCCTTAATTACACAACATTGATTGGTTTAAATTGTGTGCAATGCTTTTGTATTTTTCCCCTTCGATTCGGAGAAACAAATATGTTTTCGGAGTAAAGGATGGCACAAGACACTACACTACCCAGAATCCCCAGCTATCGTTTGGACTACACCATGTGCTCTGTTTGACGTCACGTGATCTTCAAATTTCTCCCTGAAGAAAAAAAAAACATGGCCGAACTTCGTTTTATTCTCGATGGAAAATGCCTATTTTAAAGTTAGTTTGGCCATTAAAATGCGTTTTGATGTCATTTGATGCGAGAAATATGAGTTGTTATTTCAGATTATGTGTGCAGTGGATGTACATGATCTTTAGTTTGCTAGTTATTACGAAGATTACTTCAGGAAATTGCGTCCATAACGTTTTCATTGTTACCAAGGTGGTTGCTAGGGACGCTGCTATCGATATTATTTCTGTTATGTTGTGTAACTGTTTAATGGTGTTATCTTTATTGCTACCTCCTTCCCCGTCAATGTATAGTGTTGGTCCACAGCGAAAACATATTAGTTTAACAAAATCCGCATCTAAAGATAGCCTACGTTATTTTCCCCTGTGCAATTCCAGTCTCACATCTCACAGCACATCGTCATTAACAAATACCGGAAACAGACCGAAAACATTTAAAAAAAAATACAATAATACTTTATTCCGAATGTGCTTGCTTTTCTCTTTGGAAGTCATCACATAACGGCATTGTAATACACGGTTCGGCTGCATTAAATATTACATATCTGCCGTAGTTCTGTATTTATATAGCCCTGATGAGAAGACTTCTAGACAAACATGAGGAACTGAAAACGTGACGTGGATCATAAATATATCAGCCATTAAACAACATCTTACATTTCTTTTCACACAATACGTCTCCTTGCAGTATCAACACTAATTCGGCTGACTTTTATATTTGATCCAATTGGTAGATAGGCTGTATTTACACCATAAAGGTGCACAGCTGATATAAAGGGACACCTAGTGGTTAAAGCATGTTATTGAATTTCATTATTTTTATTATTAGATATTAATAGGATCCCTATATAGTATATTAATTACTCGTTATTCTCTACTAATAGTTAATTAAAGACTGTATATAATGACTATTTTGCACATCCCTTTCAAGATTTCAAGATTTTCTAAGGTTTATTGACATATCATATAGGCCTACACAACTATGGTGTAGTTATGCATTGAATGAAAAACTTGGGTCACAGGTTCCTCAATAGTGCATTACAAGACATCTATCAATATTTGTGCGTACCTCCAGCAATGTTAACTATGTTGAAGCACTTATTTTAACTGATATTATACATAATGTATTATACTCTTATAAGATGTATGTAGATATTTCATCTCCGACCTTGTCAGGTATTGAACAATCAATAAATAAAGAACACATAATTGTTGAATATAAAACACAGAATTTGTGTGATTATACTAAATGATTTACAAATAAACACCACTGCATATTTAACTGTTACACATGCTGATGTAACGCAAATGTTTCAACTTGAGATCAATAAAGTATATCTTATCTTAAGCTGATCGATGGCTATACTGCCATATTTGCAAAATGTGCCTCTGAACCTTAACAAGTGCATGTTTCAGGCTTATCAATTAATGTAATATAATGTAATGTTATCAATTAACAACAGGGGTCACAAACATAAGACCAGCTGTTAAATAAAGCTCTTCTGACCTTAGCTGGCATGTGTGTATATATATATTAATGCTGCCCATTATGGGCACAAGCAATTTTCACCCATTTATTAATTATATGTTTTAAATGTGAGTGTTTCCTATCCCCTAAACCTCCAGGGATGTACACAGTTTAATACTGGCAACTTCTTATTATGGGAAATACGAAAACGTCTTTTAAAACTACAACTCCCAGTAGAGACGTGCCATAGATACAGAACATGTTGCGAAACAGAATAGCCAGCATTTGTAGTTCTGGGGACAGGGTGGGGGAGGGGGGACGCGGTGGACCCGTTCAAATCCAGTTTTGGACAGTCTGCCGTGCATGGTTCCATCCCATTTCAAGTGCTGTTCGAGGCTCGGCGTAACCCTCGGAGCACACTCTCCAATCACAGAGCTTGAGGACTATCACGGGGTTTGTCAAACAGAGCACATGGTGTAGTCCAAACGATAGCTGGGGATTCTGGGTAGTGTAGTGTCTTCTGCCATCCTTTACTCCGAAAAAACATTTGTTTCTCCGAATCGAAGGGGAAAAATACAAAAGCATTGCACACAATTTAAACCAATCAATGTTGTGTAATTAACAAGGATAATCTGGTGTTTTTTAGTCGATGAGTAGTGCAGATATCACTGTAAAATCAATCGACAGTAAGGGGAATACTTACTTCCGGGTGTACAATTCTCCGTTATCCAATGAGAATGGACGCTCACATTGCCTATAAGGGCAGTCGACACAAACGAACGCCGTGCTTCCTTGAGCGTCCATAGAAGCATATGGACATCCCGGAAAGCTGAAAATGGACGCTAAGGGGCCCCCCCTTGCCTTGAAAATGGACGCTAAGGCCCCCCCCTTGCGTTAGAAAAAGCCGACAGGGGACTTGACATAACGTCAACATAGGCCGACCTGGGAGTGAGGATGTGTTGACATAAACATCTGTACTGCTGTTCACTGACTGTTCACTGACTGTTCACTGACTGTTCACTGGCTGTTCACTGGCTGTTCACTGGCTGTTCACTGACTGTTCACAGGCTGTTCACAGGCTGTTCACTGACTGTTCACTGACTGTTCACAGGCTGTTCACTGACTGTTCACTGACTGTTCACAGGCTGTTCACTGACTGTTCACTGACTGTTCACTGACTGTTCACAGGCTGTTCACTGACTGTTCACTGACTGTTCACAGGCTGTTCACTGACTGTTCACAGACTGTTCATTGACTGTTCACTGACTGTTCACTGACTGTTCACAGACTGTTCACAGGCTGTTCACTGGCTGTTCACTGACTGTTCACTGACTGTTCACTGACTGTTCACTGACTGTTCACTGGCTGTTCACTGACTGTTCACTGACTGTTCACTGACTGTTCACTGACTGTTCACAGGCTGTTCACAGACTGTTCACTGACTGTTCACAGGCTGTTCACTGACTGTTCACTGACTGTTCACTGACTGTTCACTGACTGTTCACAGGCTGTTCACTGACTGTTCACTGACTGTTCACTGACTGTTCACAGACTGTTCACTGGCTGTTCACAGACTGTTCACAGACTGTTCACTGACTGTTCACTGACTGTTCACTGACTGTTCACTGACTGTTCACTGACTGTTCACTGACTGTTCACTGACTGTTCACTGACTGTTCACTGACTGTTCACAGGCTGTTCACAGGCTGTTCACTGACTGTTCACAGGCTGTTCACAGGCTGTTCACTGACTGTTCACAGGCTGTTCACAGGCTGTTCACTGACTGTTCATAGGCTGTTCACAGGCTGTTCACTGACTGTTCACTGACTGTTCACTGGCTGTTCACTGACTGTTCACTGACTGTTCACTGAATGTTCACTGACTGTTCACTGACTGTTCACGGGCTGTTCACAGGCTGTTCACTGACTGTTCACTGACTGTTCACTGACTGTTCACAGGCTGTTCACTGACTGTTCACTGACTGTTCACTGACTGTTCACAGACTGTTCACTGACTGTTCACTGACTGTTCACAGGCTGTTCACTGACTGTTCACTGACTGTTCACAGACTGTTCACTGACTGTTCACAGGCTGTTCACTGACTGTTCACTGACTGTTCACTGACTGTTCACTGACTGTTCACAGGCTGTTCACAGGCTGTTCACTGACTGTTCACAGGCTGTTCACTGACTGTTCACTGACTGTTCACAGGCTGTTCACAGGCTGTTCACAGGCTGTTCACTGACTGTTCACTGACTGTTCACAGGCTGTTCACTGACTGTTCACAGACTGTTCACTGACTGTTCACTGACTGTTCACAGGCTGTTCACTGACTGTTCACTGACTGTTCACTGACTGTTCACAGGCTGTTCACTGACTGTTCACAGGCTGTTCACAGGCTGTTCACTGACTGTTCACAGGCTGTTCACAGGCTGTTCACTGACTGTTCACTGACTGTTCACTGACTGTTCACTGACTGTTCACTGACTGTTCACTGACTGTTCACTGACTGTTCACTGACTGTTCACGGGCTGTTCACAGGCTGTTCACTGACTGTTCACTGACTGTTCACTGACTGTTCACAGGCTGTTCACTGACTGTTCACTGGCTGTTCACTGACTGTTCACTGACTGTTCACAGGCTGTTCACTGACTGTTCACTGACTGTTCACTGACTGTTCACAGGCTGTTCACAGGCTGTTCACTGACTGTTCTTTGACTGTTCACAGGCTGTTCACTGACTGTTCACTGACTGTTCACTGACTGTTCACTGACTGTTCACAGACTGTTCACTGACGGTTCACTGACTGTTCACTGACTGTTCACTGACTGTTCACAGGCTGTTCACTGACTGTTCACAGGCTGTTCACAGGCTGTTCACTGACTGTTCACAGGCTGTTCACAGGCTGTTCACAGGCTGTTCACTGACTGTTCACTGACTGTTCACTGACTGTTCACAGGCTGTTCACAGGCTGTTCACTGACTGTTCACTGACTGTTCACTGACTGTTCACAGGCTGTTCACTGACTGTTCACTGACTGTTCACAGGCTGTTCACTTACTGTTCACTGACTGTTCACAGACTGTTCACTGACTGTTCACTGACTGTTCACTGACTGTTCACTGACTGTTCACAGGTTGTTCACAGGCTGTTCACTGACTGTTCACAGGCTGTTCACAGGCTGTTCACTGACTGTTCACTGACTGTTCACAGGCTGTTCACAGGCTGTTCACTGACTGTTCACTGACTGTTCACAGGGTGTTCACTGACTGTTCACTGACTGTTCACAGGCTGTTCACTGACTGTTCACTGACTGTTCACAGGCTGTTCACTGACTGTTCACTGACTGTTCACTGACTGTTCACTGGCTGTTCACTGACTGTTCACTGACTGTTCACAGGCTGTTCACAGGCTGTTCACTGACTGTTCACTGACTGTTCACTGACTGTTCACAGGCTGTTCACTGACTTGTTCACTGGCTGTTCACTGACTGTTCACTGACTGTTCACAGGCTGTTCACTGACTGTTCACTGACTGTTCGCTGACTGTTCCCTGACTGTTCACTGACTGTTCACAGGCTGTTCACAGGCTGTTCACAGGCTGTTCACTGACTGTTCACTGACTGTTCACTGACTGTTCACTGACTGTTCACTGACTGTTCACTGACTGTTCACAGACTGTTCACTGACTGTTCACTGACTGTTCACTGACTGTTCACAGGCTGTTCACTGACTGTTCACTGACTGTTCACAGACTGTTCACTGACTGTTCACAGACTGTTCACTGACTGTTCACTGACTGTTCACAGACTGTTCACTGACTGTTCACTGACTGTTCACTGACTGTTCACAGGCTTTTCACTGACTGTTCACTGACTGTTCACTGACTGTTCACAGGCTGTTCACAGGCTGTTCACTGACTGTTCACTGACTGTTCCCTGACTGTTCACAGGCTGTTCACAGGCTGTTCACTGACTGTTCACTGACTGTTCACTGACTGTTCATAGGCTGTTCACAGGCTGTTCACTGACTGTTCACTGACTGTTCACTGGCTGTTCACTGACTGTTCACTGGCTGTTCACTGACTGTTCACAGACTGTTCACTGACTGTTCACAGGCTGTTCACTGGCTGTTCACTGGCTGTTCACTGACTGTTCACTGGCTGTTCACTGGCTGTTCACTGACTGTTCACTGACTGTTCACTGACTGTTCACAGGCTGTTCACAGGCTGTTCACAGGCTGTTCACAGGCTGTTCATTACATTACATTACATTGCATTTAGCTGACGCTTTTATCCAAAGCGACTTACAATAAGTGCGTTCGACCAACAAAATACAACTTGAAGAAAACAGAATCATATAAGTACATCAGGTTTCATAGAGCAAAAACATTTCAAGTGCTACTCAACTGGCTTTAGAAAAGCCAGTCCTTTATTAGTATAAAAGTGCTTCGTTAATAGTTCTATCGCTCGAAGTGGAGTCGAAAGAGATGAGTTTTCAGTTTGCGCCGGAAGATGTGCAAGCTATCTGCCGTCCTGATGTCAAAGGGGAGCTCATTCCACCATCCTGGAGCCAGGACAGCAAACCCACGTGTTTTCGCCGTTGGGAACTTGGGTCCCCCTCGCAGCGAGGGCGCAGCGAGTCGTTTGGCTGCTGCAGAGCGTAGTGCACGCGCTGGGGTGTACGGTTTAACCATGTCCTGGATGTACGAAGGGCCAGATCCATTCGCAGCGTGGTAAGCAAGTACCAGTGTCTTGAAGTGGATTCTAGCAGTTACCGGAAGCCAGTGAAGCGAGCGTAGGAGCGGAGTAGTGTGGGAAAATGTAGGAAGGTTGAAGACCAGACGAGCCGCTGCATTCTGGATGAGCTGCAGAGGTCGGATGGCACATGCAGGTAGACCAGCCAGGAGGGAGTTACAGTAGTCTAGGCGTGAGATGACGAGAGCCTGGACCAGAACCTGAGTCGCTTTCTGTGTCAGCTGGGGACGTATCTTCCTGATGTTGTAAAGCGTGTATCTGCAGCAACGGGTTGTAGCAGCGATGTTTGCAGTGAAGGACAGGTTGTTATCTAGGGTCACACCCAGATTCCTTGCAGTCTGAGTCGGGGAAACAACTGAGGTGCCGATGTTGATTGTTAGGTCAAGAGTGGGACAATCTTTTCCCGGAAGGAAGAGCAGCTCAGTCTTGTCAAGGTTGAGTTTGAGGTGATGAGCAGACATCCACTGAGAGATGTCAGCTAGACAAGCAGAGATGCGTGCGACGACCTGGGTCTCTGAGCGGGGAAAGGAAAGAATTAATTGGGTGTCATCAGCGTAGCAGTGGTAAGAAAAACCATGCGGGCTAATGACTGATCCGAGCGAGTTTGTGTACAGGGAGAAGAGGAAGGGATCAAGAACAGAGCCCTGAGGGACCCCTGTAGTTAATTGACAAGGGTCGGACTCAGACCCTCTCCAAGTCACCCTGTAGGTACGGTCTTTCAGGTATGAGGTGAGAAGGGAAAGTGCAGAGCCTGAAACTCCAAGTTTTTGGAGAGTGCGAAGGAGGATCTGATGATTCACCGTGTCGAATGCAGCAGACAGGTCCAACAGGATGATGACAGAGGAGAGGGATGCAGTTTTGGCAGTGTGCAGTTCCTCCGTGACAGCAATGAGAGCAGTTTCTGTGGAGTGACCTGCCTTGAAACCAGACTGGTGCGGATCCAGAAGGTTGTTCTGATTGAGATAACAGGAGAGTTGTTTAAAGACAGCGCGTTCAAGTGATTTAGACAGGAACGGGAGGAGAGAGACAGGCCTGTAGTTTATAACATCAGACGGGTTGAGAGTGGGTTTCTTTAGGAGAGGGTTTACTCTTGCCTCCTTGAGACTGTTTGGAAAGTGACCAGAAGTTAGAGAAGTGTTGATGAAATGGGTGAGAAACGGTAGAATATCAGGAGCGATAGTCTGAAGGAGGTTTGAAGGGATAGGGTCCAGAGGACAGGTGGTAGGGCGGGCAGAGGTAATGAGGGTAAGAACCTCACTTAGAGAGAGAGGGGAAAAGGAGGTAAGTGTGTTGGTGGAAGGAAGGTCTGGTGACCCAGCGGTGAGTAAAGGTGAGTCAGAAAAAGAAGAGCGAATATCATCAACCTTTTTTTCAAAGTGGGTAACAAAGTCGCTTGACAGAAGTGAGGAGGGGGGAGGAGCTTTTGGAGGGTCCAAGAGGGTGGAGAAGATGGAAAATAGTTTTTTAGGATTGGAATAGGAAGATTCACAGGCTGTTCACAGGCTGTTCACTGACTGTTCACTGACTGTTCACTGACTGTTCACAGGCTGTTCACTGACTGTTCACTGACTGTTCACAGGCTGTTCACAGGCTGTTCACTGACTGTTCACTGACTGTTCACTGACTGTTCACTGACTGTTCACTGACTGTTCACTGACTGTTCACTGATTGTTCACTGACTGTTCACAGGCTGTTCACAGGCTGTTCACAGGCTGTTCACTGACTGTTCACTGACTGTTCACTGACTGTTCACAGGCTGTTCACAGGCTGTTCACAGGCTGTTCACTGACTGTTCACTGACTGTTCACTGACTGTTCACTGACTGTTCACAGGCTGTTCACTGACTGTTCACAGGCTGTTCACAGGCTGTTCACAGGCTGTTCACTGACTGTTCACAGGATGTTCACAGGCTGTTCACTGACTGTTCACTGACTGTTCACAGGCTGTTCACTGACTGTTCACTGACTGTTCACTGACTGTTCACTGACTGTTCACTGACTGTTCACTGACTGTTCACTGACTGTTCACAGGCTGTTCACTGACTGTTCACTGACTTTTCACAGGCTGTTCACAGGCTGTTCACTGACTGTTCACTGACTGTTCACTGACTGTTCACAGGCTGTTCACAGGCTGTTCACTGACTGTTCACTGACTGTTCACAGGCTGTTCACTGACTGTTCACTGACTGTTCACAGGCTGTTCACAGGCTGTTCACTGACTGTTCACTGACTGTTCACAGCCTGTTCACTGACTGTTCACAGGCTGTTCACAGACTGTTCACAGATTGTTCACTGACTGTTCACTGACTGTTCACAGGCTGTTCACTGACTGTTCACAGACTGTTCACTGACTGTTCACTGACTGTTCACAGGCTGTTCACAGGCTGTTCACTGACTGTTCACAGACTGTTCACTGACTGTTCACAGGCTGTTCACTGACTGTTCACAGACTGTTCACTGACTGTTCACTGACTGTTCACAGGCTGTTCACAGGCTGTTCACAGGCTGTTCACAGACTGTTCACAGACTGTTCACTGACTGTTCACAGGCTGTTCACTGACTGTTCACTGACTGTTCACTGACTGTTCACTGACTCTTCACAGGCTGATAAGAAACACAATAAAGAAAGAAAGCACAGGTAACATCTGATGAGCCAGACACCTGGAGATCCAACACCCCAACAGAGTCCACATTCATTTATTATCTTAATGTACAATAAAGTATGCATTGAAGTAAAAACATTGAGATACTTGTACTTCACTTGTGTATTTTCACATTATGCTACTTTAACCTATACTCCACTATACATTTTGTAGGCAAAGGTTCTGCTTTTTAGTCCACTACATTTATTTTACATGTTTAGTTACTTTTAGATTTAAGTTGTTAAAACAAAAATATAAATGGACACATAATATAGGCTAACCCAGTGGTGTATAAAGTAATTAAAATGAACCCCACTGTTACAGTTCAACATTGAAGTGATGAATACAGGGTAGATTTAGTAATTTTAATAAAATATAAAAAAAATATCTTGTGCTTAAAAGTGACATTTTGCGTAACACATACTTTTACCTTGAGTGCTTAAAGTACTTTCTTTTTTGCCAATACGTTTTAACTTCTACTTAGGTATGCAGGACTTTTACTTGTATTTCATGCAGAATTGCTACTTTTACTTAAGTAAAGTGAGTAATTCGTCCACCTGTGATTACATGTATGAGTATGAGTCATGTATGAGTTATCTACTATTAAAGATATATTATTAATTCCCGACAACTATTGAAAAACACATTTGAGGTAGTATCAGTCTGGGTCAGGGATGGGGTTCTGCCGCGGTTCAGCTCTTTCTGTCTGATCCATCTTTGTCTTTGTTTGAGGCTCCAGAAATGGCTCTTCTAATCTAGCTAATTGCCGTTTCCCAGAGCTCGGCATTTAAGAAGAAGAGCTGGGTCACCAAACAGCCGTTGATCAAAACATCCTATTAAAGTGAAGAAACAAAAGGCTCTCACAGTCCTAACAATGTGCCACTGGTGATTCAACAGTTTGCTCCGTGGCCACAAAGCATTAATTAGGGCAATAACTTCATGCCATTGCCGTTCTATAGTCTCCATTTCTGTATGAGTGCATCTATTTGGGCTCTGAAGTTTGCCGGGGACTCTGACTTGCCGAGTGTGCCACATTCCCTTGTCCCATGTGCAGATGTGTTATTGGCGTAATGAGGAAAATACTTTGGGAAAACGTGGGAGAGAGGCCCCCATAACCCAAAACTTTCCTGACAAAATAATATTCCTCATTGCGGTTACTACCTAACGAGAATTGACATAATTACTCGGGCCCATTTCTTGTCTAATTAGCACACTTCCACAGCGGACAGGGCCTAGCAGCGAGACAGGAGAAGGGAATCCGACAGGCATAGCGGTAGCAACACAAAAAGGGGCCTCTGGTTTCAGCGTAATTAGGTGAGACAATGCCCCTGACTGTTTTGAGCTATGGCTGGGCTCAGAGCTGGGGCCGAGCAGGCGAGCGGACGCCCCGTGAGCAACGTCTCCCAGAGACCCTAATAAGCCCCTAATTGTCTTTTTGTGATTCACAGGGGCAGCACTGGCAGACATGAAGACAACCCACTCTTGGTGTCCTGCAGAGAGTGTTTCCCTCGTCCACCAGGACCGGAGAGATTTGAGTTGACTCTCCCAGGACCTTCACTGTTTGGCCCTCAAACTCAGGACAACTTGTGTTAACGTCCTGCGACAGCTTCCCAAACCTGGAGAGCTGCAAGCATGTTGAAGACAGAGACGCAGGGGCAGCTAGGTTTCTTCCCAGGCAGCCATGGGGTGTCCATAGAAAAATGTCAGATTATTTTTCTGGTTTGATGCTAAGAAAAAAATCTTCCAATCTTTGGATAGCCTTGATAACTGTGTGTGAACACTTTATAATCATTTGAATATAGTTAGTCTTGGAATTACAAACAAGACTTACATCTTACACATCCAGTATACAATGAGCATGAACAACTTCTATTTTAAACTCTTAATAATATTCAACTGTTCTTTAAGTTTTGTTTTGGTTTCCACCAACTCCTAAGGAAATATCTGTCTCTTTAGCTTCTAAATGCTTCACTGTGTTCCCCAGCTATTTACTAGTTTGGTGCTGGGCAATTAGGGCTCATAAGGTTTATCCATTTTTGTTTTACCAAAAAAGACCCCATAGAGCTGAGGTAAACTGCAGGGATGGTTGATAATCATCTGTGGGTTTGTCACTATATCGCAACCCCTTTGCTATCAAGTATGTTTGTATAGAAATACTAAAAAGTCACACTTTGATTGTGGGATGACAATCTTTTTCCAGATTCTGCCTATTTCAATTTGAAATCCATGTTTTTTTCCCACACAATGCTGTTAAAGCCATGGTGATGTTTGTTGTATATTAACGATATTAACTAAATTGAAATATTTAATTTTCTTATCCAGATCTGAACTATTTCTACGACTAGAATCACTTTCTTTTCCCCTTGCAGCTTAATAAAACACTTAACCACAAGCAGCTAGACTCTACAGGCTGCATTTCATCACAGTGTTTAACCAAACACACACACACACCATATGTTTGAGGCCTCTTCAAATGGCAGGTGGTGTCCAGAAGACTCAATATTTCATCATTCCCTCTTTCTTCAATTCAATTCAATTCAAAACCTTTATTTATCCAGGTAAAATCCCATTGAGATCAATGATCTCTTTTTCAAGGGAGACCTGCAGCAGTAGGTTCCACAAGAAGACATAAACAACAGAACAACAAAAGGACATCATACAGCAAAATGTACAGGGATTACAATTTACATATTTAACCACAAGTACAGGTACCAACAGCATCTGATTTTGTAGCATCCAACCGAGCTTTAAAAACATGTAGTGGTACTAGCTTGGTAATTTTCCATTCTTTTTGCAGACTGTTCCATGTTAGTGGAGCTGCACATCTAAAAGCTTTCTTCCCTAAGACAGTCCTAGCACTTGGCACATTTAATAAAACCACAGCATGCGATCTCAGGCAATAAGTACTTTCAATTCGCAGAGAGATCAGGGAGCAGATATAAGATGGTAGTTTATCCAACATGGCTTTGTAAATGAAAAAGTACCAGTGACTGAGCCTCCGTACAGTAAGTGATGGCATAACCGCCTTGGTATACAGGGTACAGTGATGCGTAAGTGCTTTACAATTTGTCAAAAATCTCAGTGCACTGTGATACGCAGCATCTAACTTGCTCAGGTAATTGGCAGGTGCATTCATATATAACAAATCACCATAATCCAGCACAGGTAAAAAGGTCACAGTGACTAGCCTTTTCCTGGCCTCAAGCGAGAAACAGGACTTGTTTCTGTAAAAGAAACCTAGCCTAACCCTCAGCTTTTTAAGCAGGTTATTGACATGAAGTTTAAAAGTGAGACAGTCATCAAGCCAGATACCCAAGTATTTGTAACAGGTAACCACTTCAAGTTGTATTTCTTGCGTAGTTACAATATCCAAAGCAAGTCTCAGGTGTATTTTTAGCTTTAGCTTTAGAAAAGAGCATTACCTTGGTTTTATCCACATTTAAAAGAAGCTTAAGCTCAGAGAGCTGAGCCTGAATAATGTTAAAAACAGCCTGTTCTAACATCCCCTGCAGTCAAGGACTCTCCGCTCAGAGGACGTCAATCCAATGTGCCCTCACTCCTTTAATTAGCTGTCAATTAGTGCAAATGAATCAACTGTTCGCCTAATTAAGCAATGCCACCAGGCAGCTCCCAGATACAGGCCATTGTGTGGCAGCATGAGAAAACCCCAGCTAGCAAACTCACTTTGGATCAGGAGTGCAACTTAACGATCACACTTACACTGTGTGCAGAGAGCAGAGTGTGTGTACTACACACTTTATGCTACAATGATCTTGCAGAGCTTAATTATTTTCCTAAATCATGTCGAGTTATTTTGTGCATCTTGAGCACCATGGTGGCTTTAGTCCACACCGTTATGGATCTAGGGAAATATTGTTCTTTTACTTCCACTACTGCCAGCTTCTGTTCATTGGCATATTCAAAATAATGGTATTTATTAGAGTAGATAATTAACAAATACTATATGTTTTATTAGGAAATTGGGTGGTATCAATATTTTTGCTGAAACGAGCAAAAGTGATAATAACATTAATCCATTAATCAACATTTTAATAACCCTTATATAATATAATTTAGTATTAAGTATCATCTGTTTATTTTTTTATATAATGAGTACATGAGTGCTTGTTGTACATATATTTGTATTTTTACTTTAGCAAGTTCAAGTACATTTTTAGGTTCAGGACCTTTACCAGACTAAACTATAGTACTTCTTAAAAAAAAGAAGAGATCTGAAGCCTCGAATAACCTCGACCTCTCAAACCTTTCTGACCTCTTGCTCAGACATACGACAACTTTAGATCATCCGACGCCAACCACCACACACCTCTCACCCCTTCCCATCTCCGGATGAGGGGGAGAGGGTCTCCTCCTTTACTGACTCCTCCCCCGACACCTCAAACACATTTCCTTCACTCCCCCTTTTTTTACATTACAATACATTTCATTTGGCTGATGCTTTTATCCAAAGCGACTCACAATAAGTGCATTGAAACCTATGATTGAAACCAACTCAAAAGCAAGAATCCTGCAGGTACATTTCCTATCTAAGTATAAACCCAACCAGATTAAGTGCTACTGCATAAGCTTCACTTAAAGCCAAATCCTTTCTAAGTACAATTTTTTTTCTAAATTGCACTCAAACGGTTGCTGTTTTTATCGTTTAAAATGGCCTTCGAGTACCTTCTAAGCGCTTTACAAAATAAAAGTATTATTTTTAACCCACTTTCACGTTTAATAAGGATATTCTAAACAGAACTAAAAACAGACTCCCACACAAGAACTTAACTCTCCCTTTAGGCCTTTAATGTTTTCTAATCTCCCAAATGTTTCATGTGTGACCCTCTGGAAAGATTTACTTTCACCAAACATGTCACCCATGCCGGATTATTCAAACTCTCACTGTATTTGGTGATGCATTTAAAATATAAGCTCATGAGCATTTTCGGTATGATTTTCCATCTTTGTCTATAATATTTGTTCTCCTGGTGTCTGACCCTTCCTCAGTGTTGGATAACTTTCTCATTTGAGTGTGACATTTTTGACACTGATCAGAGTTGTGATTCATACTCTGACTATGACTTTCCTGGGATGAATACTCTTTGTTTTGCTCCCACTGAGACTGCAGAAAATGAAGTTGCCATGCAGTCCACATACTTCATTTACAGAGTTCAAATGTAATATCTACACACATCTGTTCACTTCTGACTCTCAAGACAAGAGCCTGATCATCTTGTGTTCTTAAGAGACGGATCTTCTTCTTTCTGTTGCGTGAATACAATTCTGACTTGACTTTGATTTCCGTCAGTTTGTCCATCAGAGGCATTGAATTAAGCTCTTACATTTTTTATGTATACAGTTATATATGATGGTTGCTTTTTTAACGAGGATGGATTTATAACCACAACATAAATGATAATTCTCACTTAAAAAAAGGAACATGCTTCTTTGCATTCATACACACGATAATTATTGATTAATGAATCTGTTAAGGTGTTGAAAAAGGTCAAGTAGGCTACTAATTAAACGATCTGCACCTCACTGTGCTTTTTTCTTAGTGTCGAGAGCATGAGCTGCATGTGTGACCTGAACAGTTAGCGCAGTGATACATCAATTAGTGAAACATATTAGTAAAAATATACCAAATGTTTGTTTTGGAAAGGATGCAGAGCCGTAAATTCAGGATTTAATAAATGCTGACGTCATGAGGGGAGGCCACCCCAGACATGGAAAATAAATTTTTCAGAATATTATGAATCAGTTATTAGATTTTGTTGTTAATTCTACTTTTGTAAGCTTTATTGAAATTGGGCAGGACTTTTCTCACCTTGATTTCCTCAAAATCAACAGCAAACTGCTATAGCGTCAAATAACTGCCTGTGATTAGTAAGGTCATGATTCTTTGCAGGAAATTAAAACAAAAGGTTTTGTTGACCTGCATAGAAACCGGTTGAAAAGCAGGTTAGTTGGTTTGACTCCAAGTTCATTAAAAGCTTTAATAAATGTTTGGTAAGAGAGTTAGGTTAGGTGTCAACTGTGTGTAGTATTTTTAGTAAAAAGTGTATACTTGTTGGATTCCTGAAATCAATTTTTGGTGTCTACATGTATTTCCCCTTTTTCATTTAAGAATTTCATTTTTAGATTATGATTACTTTGTAACTGTCATTGTTTTAAAAAATGTTCAGGAAGGCTCCTGAGCTAACATCCTCTTGGAGTTGTAACAGTTACCAGTCTGACTGGTTTGTTATATGTCCTTTTGCAAGAGTATTCAAGCTAGTTTCCCCTTAGGGAAGTATTAAAGTTGTGCAATCCAAGCAATTCAACAAAAACATTTAAAAACCCTTCTCCACACAGCCAGGAACACATACATTGGCCCTAAAATAGTCAAATTCAACATTTGAACAAGCCCTAAAATCCTCCTCGGTAAATGTTTCCAATACTGCAGAACTTCTCAAGATTCCCTCCATACTAAAACCCGTCCCATTTTCCACCATCATCACAAAGCTTCATTGAGTCTCAAGCTGGTTCCCTGAACCACAGCGATGAGGAGATGCTTTGTGTCATGAAGAAGCAAACTCATTTTCAGGCACGTGGGCAGTTCAGCCATGCTGCCTCCCTTCCTCCAGCAGCCACTCTGGACCATTACAGGCAGTAATTGTTATTTAATGGATTAAACATTCATCCTTCCTGTGCAAACCCCCAGAGGGCCCGACGACAGCCCCACCGTGTTCACACCGCTAAACATCCCCCCCACACACACTCCAGGCAGCGCTTTTGACGGCAGTGTTTGTGCTTAAAATTCAATTACCCACTTATTGATAGCTCTCAGGGGTGCTAAAGAAGTGGACACGGTGCTGGTGGAGGTGTGGATGATTTCCCAGGAGGCCTCAGTCTGCTCCACACATCTCCAGCTGGATCTATTTCATGGCTTTACTCATCAGCGGCCGACGCAGATGGAGCAGAAGCAGCCGTCATACACCTGCACACACCAGCGCACGCACGCAGACACACACACAGACACAACACACAAACAAGTCATTTATTATTGTACATGCTGACAGTCTTAGAGTCACAAGACATTAAGTGAGCTATCTAATGGTCAAGAAAATGGCCTTTGAAAATATGAAATGAAATAAATAAAATATAAAAAGAAATGTATTAATATAAAAGAATATATCCCCAGAACAATTGACCTAACCTACAGCAGGAATATGTTTTATTTAAAAAAGGGTATATACACTATACTGTACATATATTCTGAGTGTCAGACTTTAAATGTTACAATGTTAGTGTAATGTTCCACCATTATTTCTCCACATTGTTATTTTATTAGTCTTATCTATTTTTGTTCTTTAAAGATTATATGATATTTCTTGTACTTTTGTCCATCATGAAAGGGACATCTGTGATTTTGGGCAATGCAAGTAACATTTCCTTGACTAAATCTACTTTATAAAATAAATATTGAGTCCAAACATTACATACATTATATGATATCTAAAGAAAACACTACAAACGTTTGACCTGGGCGCACCACCCTGGCACATGAAGGCAGCCTTGACATACATTATGAATTCATTCCTTGCAACAAAATCGACTCCTTGGTAATCCCCCCCTTCTCTGATAATGAGTGTAAAATTGATAATCTATAAAAACCTCCATAAGTCTCCAAACGTTTTAAGGGAAAACTGTTGGTTTTATTGCTGTAGCTTTAGCTCATCAGGGCTTGGCTCAGCACTGAAAGCCACAGGTAGCCCTGCAGGTTAGCCACGCGTCTGAAAGTCCCCAGAGGAGCCTCGGCTTGCCGCTGGCCTCGTTCCCCCCGCTAATTACAGCACTCATCTCCGCTCTCCCATGAGACACAACCACTCTGATGACAAGACGCCGCACTGTTTGCAGCTCTGCATCAGCAGGCAACAGCTGGGGCTGCCGGCTGCACGTCAATACTCAGGGGGGGGGGGGTCGAGAGGGGAGTAATGACAATGTGTGTGTATGTTGGGGGAACCATGATGCATTCATTCACACCAAGCAGGGATGATTCTGTTGCTTTTTGCAGATAACTCTTGCTACTAGGGCTGCCCCTTCTCAGATGATTAGGCAAGTAATTGGTCGCTTTGCTCTTAGACAAGTATGTTTTTATGTTTTAACGCTGAATGACTTACAAGAAACTCAATAGCAAATCTTTGTGAGAGTCAAATTGGACAGACAACCATTGGTTGACAAAATGGTATAAATGTTAGTCGATTTAGATTTGTTTTAAGGAGAGGGCAGCTCTAATTTCTTCTCAATCTGTTGAGATGTATTTCTGCTTTGACTCCAGAACTCAATAACATGCAGCCTGAGGTCAGCTATGCCACATCATGTAATCTAACATGAGTTTTGATTGGAACATAAAGATGAATCTTGTTGTCCTTTCATGTGACAGGGTCAGCTTACAGCCTACATGTCCCTAAGGATGTCAGGGGATCGATGAGCTCTGTACATACTGTACTCCTCGCAGTGTGATTGCACTGACTGTTCATTAGCAGGACGCTGGGCTTTAATGGTCTGCACGCTTCTGTCGGCCGTAAATCTCCAAGACTCCACCCAGGTTTGCTCCCTTGTCTCATCAAAGGGCTGTGAAGAATGAAGTCAGTGTGATGAAAAAGAGAATGAGATTTATCTGCCTCCCTCCTCCTCCTCCTCCTCCTCCTCCTCCTCCTCCTCCTCCTCCTCCTCCTCCTCCTCCTCCTCCTCCTCCTCCTCCTCCTCCTCCTCCTCCTCCTCCTCCTCCTCCTCCTAAGACAAGCTTGTGAGCGCAGAAAAATGACAAGTGGGATCTCGCCGAGACACACCCGTAGATGTGATGATGCCACTGGATGCGTTTGAGATGCTGATGAGCCTGCTGCTGGCCAAAAACAGGAACGTCAGTGAGTCTTTCTGCTATGTCCAAAGTGAGTAAAGTGAGGAGTCAAGAGACTCAAAGGAGGAAGCAAGACACAAGTGAGGTTTACTTTGTCTGTTTAGACCAGGAGGAAGCAAGAGACAGGCAGCCGCCAAAAGGTACAAATCATGTGGTTGCAGCACAAATACATGCAGGCATTTATATACAAATATATATATAGACACAGTAAGTTTATCTAAATATCCCTCCGGCATCACTTTACCCAAAAATCAAGCAAAGACCCACTATCTTAAAGACATGCTAATTCCTGAACAGCACTTGGACAGCTGGCTGAAATTGTGTGCAAAAACTCCTTTAATAGCCTCTTAAACAATGTTGTTTTTAGGGGACAACTTGACATTTGACTTCTATTATTACTCCTCCCTTCAAAGTTTGAATGTACTGTATTAGGGGCACCTTGTCTAATAAATATACGGGTTCACACAAATGTTATCCTAAGGAATTTCTTCACGGTGGGGCGTCACAGAAGATCACCTGGTTTCCTCCTAAGAGTGTGTCCTTACTGCAGGGGCACTGTATCAAATCCTCCTTGTGACCCTCAGCTGCATGTCTTCGCCTCTCTCTCCAACTGTTCTATCAAATCAAAGATGAAACCAGAGAACAATATAAACAATAGTATGAAGTACCGTCTGTTTTAAGTTAGATACTGAGCCAGCTTTCTTTGCTATTTTCCCCACAAAAAAATCGATATTCTCTTCTTTTATTTAATTTTTTTAAAACCCTCTTTTAAATATACACCTTAATGACGATTGATGATTTTTTTTCGGGACCATTTATCAGATACCTGAATCTTGTTTCATATATCTGCACCAGATCACATTTTTTGTTTTAATTGATCAATTATATTTTTATTTTCAAATATGAACAGCGCGCCCCTGTTGCTGGTCCTTCGTCAGTTGTATAAAGGCAATTTTGTAAATATTTCTTTATACATTATTTCATTTCATATGCAAAAATTCAAAAATATGAATCATGATCGGCACTTTAACCAAGAGATCACTTTTTTTTTGCTGCTAGAAGCAGAATGCTAATAAATAACCTTATGTATTGCTGCATTAAGAGTCAGATTGAATCTCTCTTTGTATATTCCACCAATAAGTATGCAGCAGCAACAACAACAACAACCTATCAACACCAGTCGGATGAATCATTATGATTATCTATAAGACACCAGATATGTTTCAATGCTGGTTGCAGGTCTAGCTATTCATCTTTTCAGAGGGGCTAATTGTGAGAAAATGTTGTTTGACAGTTGGATGATGTCATGGTCTGTCCAGCGAGTGTGGGGCAGTGGAGAGTGAAGACATGTTGCTGCGACCCATTCATTCTGACCTTTTTCATGCAGTTCCAGGTCAAGAAATTTAGGTCAGAGAACAATGCACTCTCTCTGTTAGACCGTAGCGGGGTGCCAGAGACCCTCTCATGCTCCCCTCTGACCCCCAAGCCTTCACATCCAACCACTCAACACAACGTAACTTGGCAGACACATGAAAACACCCTGTGGATTTTAGTTGGGAGAGATGCTTCAGACCTTTGAATAAAGCAGGGTGGGGAGGCACCTTGTGGTTAGATATCACAACTACACTATCTATCTTTCTATCTGTGGATGATGAAGTCAAGTCTTGTGTTTGGGGGAATCTCAAAAAGAGAGTTACCTTCCACAATAAAAAAAATAACACATCATTAATAATATATAGGCTGGTTCAGGTATTTATAAGCAGGCATATTTAAATATTTACCCACTTCAAGAGGAGACTAAACAGTATTCAATTAGCCTACATTTTGGTCTATAAAATGAACAATTACAAATGAGTTGTTTAGTTGACTGACATTGTCAGACTAATACATTTTACAGCATGATCTACAGTGCTACAATTATTCAAGTAAATGCATTGTTACTTTGTAAAACAGATGGGTCATTTAAAATGTGCCCTGGTGGCCATTTTTAAAAGGGAAAGAGGGTAAAGAGTAAAGAGAATATATAAAAAGGTGAAATTATAGTCCTGTTAATGTTAAGTTAAACAACACATTAAGGCTACTACACAAGTGCATTCAAAATTATCCCAATGTACTGTATACAAACAGATCCCAAACAAACACACTTAATTTTCTACAGACCTAACGTGGCAGCCTGAGCATAAAACCGATAGATAAATAAAGATGTCTTTCCAATAGCTTTACCGGAGTTAACCAGAAGAGAGGACACTGCTCGGACATTAAACAATACATAAACAGCGGCATTAAACCTCTCACATTTTAGCAGCAGAAGAAAGAATCACCATGTCAGACAAATGAACATGTATAACAATAAAAACTCCACAGCTGGCTTATTGCAGCTGCAGGTTAGCGTACATACATCCCAATGTGTTTGTTGTACTACTCACCTGTTTGATGAATCGCATGTTTTTAAATGTATGAGGAAGTCCTGCTCCAGGCTCAGTCATCTCGGCCTTTGAGTTTTTCAAACATTTTGAGCTGAATACATCTCTGCAGTCACAAATACAGAGTCCTCTCACACACCTCTCTGAAGGGAAGGTTCTGCAGTGGACACAGGATCCACCTGAGGAGCCACCATTCACGTTAGCATTGTAGCTACACTACACCCACAATGCATCTGTTGGCAACGTTTTTTTTTTTTGTCTTCTTCTTTATCGGTTTTATGGAGCTGTGTTCAGATTGTTTATGTAAAAGAGTGACAAATTACAGACAAATATAAACATGTTTTTTGGCTGCAGTGTTATTTCCCGCCACTAGATGCCACTCCAGTTTGCTGCTTGATGACGTCACGTTTGTCCAAGACAAATACCCTATGAGCGAGACTATTTCTCGCCGGGTGCGGTGGCGCGCGCCTGTAATCCAAGTTACTGGGAGGCTGAGGCTGGCGAAGCGTTTGAGCTCAGGAGATCTGAGCTGCAGCGGACTATGCCGATCGGGTGTCCGCACTAAGTTCGGTATCGATATGGTGCTCCTGAGGGAGCTCGGGACCACCAGGTCGTCTAAGGAGGGGTGCATCGGCCAAGGCCGGAGACGGAGCAGGCCAAAGCCCCCGTGCCGCTCAGTAGTGGGATCGCGCCTGTGAATAGACGTTGTAGAGCAGCCTGTGCAATACAGCGGGACCCAGTCTTTTTAACAAAAAAATAAAATACTACAACAACACCACACTCAAAAATTATATTTGTCCACCACACAGCAGCTTCATCACTGCCTTTTTATCCTCTTATTCTCATGAAAAACCCTCGCGAAGCAGCTGATCTGCGTGTCCTACACTGCCTCCACCTGGAGGAAACCTGAAACTACATCAACAACACAATACTTTTTTGGACATGACGCATTTCTCAGTAACCAAGCTTCCTATCGGATATGATTAGTTTGTTTCAGTTATCCTGTTTTTGATCATAATTTGGATATGGCGTTTACATAGAATATGAAAAACGTGTTCCTATCCGTGTATGAAGTGGTGGCATGTAGATAATTAGATTTACTCAATAACTAAGCTTAACCCTTCTCTTGCGTTAGGTCATACCCCCCTTCCCATGCTATTTTCGGTCAAAATTGACCGGTGTGTTTTGTACAGTGATATCTCTGGAACCCCTTATCCAATTTTGATGGTTGACATCTCATTTGAACAGTCAAAGCAAGTAGAATCAAGGTAGGACAGACAGAATGACACCAGGAGTGAATTTCATATGATTTTAGGCAGTAAGTTCAAAGATAGTGCTTATTTTACATTACTGTATATTATGAAAATGCTTGCCATGTAGGCTGTGTTTACTGGAGATGGAAATGCTTTAGTTAGTGTTGTAGCTTAGATTCTTCCTGTTCCAATGATGTATGGGATGTATTGATTTGATACAAGCAAGCCAGTGTTTCATGTCATGGTCCGGACCCACCGGTGGGCCCATCAAGTTCAGCATTCACTGTGATGAATATAAAATAAGGCACTGATAATATTTTCCTCAATAAACATTTATTGAAAGAGAAATATACCATAACAGAACGTGTGTGTGTGCTCACGTGTGTTCACGCACATGATTGGCAATGCAAAATTGTGGAATGTCACCTCAGGCTCCTCTCCCTCAGGGGCTTCTATCTCAGGGGCTTCTATCTCAGGGGCTTCTATTTCAGGGGCCTCTATCTCAGGGGCCTCTCCCTCCTCTCCCTCAGGTGCCTCTTCCTGGTCTGTTGTAGGCTCATAGTCTGGATCACTGTTGACTTCCATTTCTGAGACATCTTCCTCTATCTCCTCTTCATCTGGTTCAATCTCCTCTTCATCTGGTTCAAAAATGTGTCCAGAGCCCCTCGCGCAGAAAATAGCCTAATCGTTCGCCTGCTCATTGTGTCAATGAGTCAAATGTGAGCAAGGCACAAATATAACTGCTTGAGAGCCAGTAATGGAGGCGCATTTAGCGCAAGAAAGTGAGAGGTTTGTGTTTCTCGAGGGGCACAGAGCTCGCACCTGTGAGAAGGTATGATACATTGTATCATACAGCGCAAGAAAGGGAGAAGTTCCTGTAACGTGTGTGTGTGTATATAGATGTTTTCCATCTGCAGAATGAACATAATACACTCATACCCATTCATTTCTATGGCGGTCAAATCTGACCGAAAACGTCAAGGGTGTTTCACTGTTGAATAAATCACTCAAAATTCAATGCAAGTGGTGATCATCAAGTGTATATGTTCAGAGGCCTAGTGTGGAGGATAACATAAGGTATTGAGGCAATCGGATGAAAAACACAATATTTATGATTAAAATAAAAGTCATTCGGTCACTTTTGACCCGAAACGCAAGAGAAGGGTTCAAAGTAAACTCTAGGCACTTGTACTTTTCTTTAAAATGATGTGCAACTTCATAACTTAACTACATTTCAAAAGGAAACATTTGTAGTTCATATGATATATTCATATTGGTTTGTATTTGTATACACAGTAAAAAAAAAAACATATCTCCACATTTGGTCATTTTTCTGATAAACTGAATGTTAGATGTTCTTTTATGGGTTGATAAACTTGGCTTACTTTTTCAGATATATAAACTATTAAAAAGAAATGTGCTATTTAGAAAGGGGGAAAATACACATACATATTTGACTGTAGTTTTAATGTATGAACACACTGCTGCTACTGAAACAAAATCATTTCCCAATTTGGGATCAATAAAGTACCTATCTATCTTTAATATAGTAATGGATTATAATTGCATTACTTTTAAAGATAGTAATTTCTATACAGCAGTATGAAGCTGAAGAAGGAATAGAAGAAAAAACATGTTGCCCCAAAATACCTGAAAGTATTACAAAATATTAGCACGTTTCAGAAACTCTCCCAGTAGAACTCATGTGATACAGCATAGTTTTCCTCATCAAAAGAGACACCAAACACTGGATCAATCATTATTTTATTTATTTGTTAAATTACAATGGTTAAAGTTCGTGGTCTTCTGGGTGGTAAAGTTCGCTCATCAGACGGTAGATGTACGACGGTGCATGTCCTCCGATGTTAGAGATGAACAGTGTGATGAGTTCAGGGGGGACATAGTCAAAGACCGGACAGTGCACGTTCACCTTTGAGAGAATCTCACCTGAAATACAAATTGTAAAATGTGAGTTCCCCAGAAAATGTACTAAAAGAGGTACATACATTTTCAAAGTTTCAAAGTTTATTTTCTAGAAATGAATAGTTAGTTGATTGACTGTTAATAAGCACTTTGTAAGGAATGTCAGTTACCTTCAGTGAAAGGAAGCACTTCATGTGGAGAGACAAACTTATGGAAGGTATCTTCTTCATTCGGGAACTGAGGACACCAAATAGTTTTATCGTCATTTTGCTGTCAGCAGAAATTACAATAATCTGTCAAACTATTGTGTTCTTACTTGAGGCGAGAGCTTGAACATGGGAGCACAAACAATCAGCGGTGTGGAGTGGTGCTTGGCGGCGAGGGCCAGGGTGTGCGTCCCGTTGACGGCCCTCAGACCCCCGTTGGCCAGAACTGTCTGCGTCCCGATGATCACCTGTAAGCAGATTTCCACGCAGGTTAAACCGCATGCTCTGACATGACTGTTTTAAAGCCTTCTTTGGTGTCAAATACCTTATTAACTCGAGACATCACTGCAAATATGGCAGCGTCTGCGATGACGGTGGTTTCAATTTCTGCTTTTGAGAGACTGGTTGCCATCTCATGTCCCTGGTAAGAGGTGAACAAATCAGATCATGTAATCATTCATCTCAAAAACACCATTTGTTATTGTTTTTACTAGCTAAACGAAATCTCTTGATTTTCAAACCTGGCAGAACGGGGCGCACTCTGCCACAATGACGTGGAACTTGCGTTTGCGTGCAGCGTCCTTCAGGAAGGCCTCCACGGTGCGAGAGCGGCCGATGGTCATGATGACCTCGTTAGAGTGGATGTGCTCCAGGGCCTGCATCGAAATGTTGTCAGTGGTTCCCTCTGAAAAGCAAAATGGTGAAGGGAGAAGCAGCAAAACGTTTTATCCTCACAGAAGTAACACAGACATCACATCAATTGTATGAAAACCAGCTGACGGATAATGAACCGATTTAAAAAATAATAATAACATACCCAGCTCGGTCAGCAGCTCATTGATGGCCTCGATGACGTTTGCTTTCAGAGCGGAGAAATGCTGCCCGAAGTTCTCCTCGCTGAGTTCTCCAGACGTCAGCAGCTTGTGGAGAGATTCCTGCTGGTCCGTTTCTTCACTGCTGCCTCGAGATCTGCAAGAAACGATCAAATCAAATACAAAAATCTTATATCTCTAAACACAATATGTACTCTTTCAACATTCATTTCCTTTTATTTGATAAATATCTTCTTATGAAAATTATAATGTCATGGAGACCAAACAACTTCATACCAGAAACAAGAAACCATAATAAAAGCCAAAATGTCCAATCAAATATAACGGGCATCACTTTGACTATAACTTATCAGCATCTACTCACATGATTCTTGAGTGTAGGTGCCTCCTATGTGCAATCAACTCAGATATATATTATAATATAGGGAGTGTGTATAACCAATGGCTTTAATCTTTAACCTCTCCAGCCCAGTGACTTTAACAGCCGTCATACTGTTTAATCCTCACCTGGCATATTCCTCTCTGATGATCTTTAACACCCGTCTGATCATGTTTCCAACAGTGGTCTCTGAAGGCTGGGCGGCAATCATTCTCCTCCCCTCTTTACGGATTATTTCCATCAGATCACCTGAAACCAAGTTCATTAGTTTGGAAAAATGTATTTTGAAATGTTAAAACTTCTGAGGATTCCACTATTATAGATGACAGTATTAGTATCCATCATTGTTTACTCTATGAGAAGGAAGTGTGGGCAACCCCATCTTGCTTTTTTAATTTACAAAGTTACACCTAATTACCTACTATTATATGTATCATTGCCTTTAAAAAGGTCCCCTATTATACTGTTTTTCATCAATATATTATAGGTCTAAGATATATACAAACATGTCTCTGAAGTGTTTGGCTCCAAATACCAAACAGATTATGTATTTGAGCAATCCCCTCTGTTTCTAAAGTGCTGATTCTCTGTCTGTTACTTTAGATGAAAACAAGGAGCCCCTCCCCACGCCCCTCTGAGAGAGATTTGGTTAAAAAGAACACAATGGTGCTCTAGGAGGAGATTCAGGTGATAAGGTGGTGGGGGGGGGGGTTACCTTGGTTGGTTATTGGCTAATGGTTACACAAGCCAAAAATACATAATGACATCATAGAGTGGCCAAAATCTGATCAGCTCATTTTCAGACAGGTTTTTATATAAATGGATCAGGACTAAAAGTGAGCAAAGCTTTTTTCTTGAAACTTTCAGAATCTATTTACACAGAGGACACACATTTTTATGTATAAAAGACATGAAAAAGTGGATTTTGTCTAATAGGTGACCTTTAAGAATTAGAAATACTGGCTACATACTTGTTAACATCGTTTGGTTATCACATTATCTAGATCTATCTATCTATCTGAAAATATAGGTAACTACGTATATTTGCTCGCTCAGCAGTTAACTGACAAACTCCTTCCCTTGAACAACAACTACATATTGTACTACATACTATTGAACTCACGATAAGTTACTATAAAATAAGTAACCACATTGTTGACAGCTGTTGTCGTCGTCACAACAGGTTTGCCAGAAGTCCTCACTGTTCAGCTACGACAGCAGCAACTACGTTAGCTAGCTGTAATGTTGAGTTAGACAGTGAATCAACAAAGGGAGTAGCATGAATCACCTGCGCTGTTCCACCGAGGCTGGGCTGTGATTCTGCGGAGCAGGGACGTCGTTTCTCGGGCTGTCTCGGCCGAGCCCCGCAGCGGTCCTGTCCCGCAGCCTCCACGCTTCAGGTTGGACAGAAACGCTTCAATTCTCTCCGTCAGGTCTATTTCTTTGTCTGGGCCCGGCATAGTAGATATATAAAGGACTTGCTGTCAGTTTAAAGGCTCGACAACTGAAGTATTTCTACCATGCAATATTTTGTCCATGAGGAAGTACTTTCGGAGTACATCCGGGTGACTACAACTACGCTTTCATCTGATTGGTGGACTGCTGCACGCATCAATTCTGTGGTGTGTTAGCAAACAAGACATCCTGAAGTGTTTAATGAGATATTTGGGACTACCTTCGCTACAGTTAAATGTCAATAAAATTATATTGTTGGTGTGAGTTTAATTGTTCGTGTTTTTCGATGTCTGACGAGGCCAGGCGAAACAAAACAAGCAGAGAATATAATGAGAGCCAAACACCGTTGTAACATCCAATTCTGTAACTCCTTTATTTTTCTCTTTTGAAATAGATGCGAAGGAAAGGAAACACATTGACGCATTTAATTTAACTAATCGAAACACACATTTTCAAATTGTCCAAGAGTATTTTTAGATGTTTATTTCAGTTTCATGAGTTTAGTTTAGTGCTATGACGTATTGGTTATGTTCATAAATTAAGTCAGGTTGAGTTGTCTTTAGGGGCCCTTTCCACCTATAATCCAGTTGTTTTGTGTCATGTGTATTAATATGTCTCGTAACTTTCAGATGTATCTACTTGTGTCAAAAAGGGTAAGTGTGGGAAACTATTGACACGAAGGGCTGTGGTGGGTGTTATAACCAGATAACTCATTGTAGGATTAAGGCAGAGTCGTTGTAACAGGTTAGGTAATTGAAGTCTATAATTTCCCTCAAACAACTTCATGGTTTTCCAAACCAAATATTTGCTGGCAAATTGAGAAAGTAATGAGTCATTTTTGGATTTCAGGCTTACCCATCCCTAAACCTAACCCAATGTTGCAATGTTCCTCTGAGGGTTCATCTTGAGATAGGATGTCCAAAACATTCCTTTGATCTAAATTGATGGGAAATAAAACACAACGGTTTATTCCCAAATGTGTATTTGGTCCCAGTTACTTTTCTGACCGACATCAACATGGATAGCTCTTATTTAATTCTTAAGTATATATCAATGGACCACTTAGATGCATCAGAGTAAGAAAATAAGCTTACTCACCATGTATTGTGGAGCTGTGATAAAACATGAGCAACACCATCAAATAATTGTATTAGACACTGTGTCTTAATGTATTTAGTAATACTATGAATATTTTAAACTTGAATTCACAATAGTGTTATATTACAGCCTATGTTTGTTGTGGGATAAACAAGTTAGACCACACCACTACTAATGTAAATCCATCCAATATTTTATTGAGTAAAAGCCCAACACAAATTTACAAAATGTATCAGTCAACATAAAAATCATTGATTGCGCACAATGCGCATATTCATTGTTAAAAATGTTCCCATGACAGATGCCTCAATAAATCCCATTCTAAAACAATCTGAATATTTGCAACCACCCACCTTCTCATGTAACCCAAACCTCAAAAGTATTCTAAAGAAAAGAAGCACGCTGGATGGATCCCCACTGTAATTAGGATGTGATATTTCAAAAAATGCTAGATAATTAAATATACGAGTGTGTAAATAAAAAGGGGCGCACGACTGAAAGGGAATTTCATAAAGTGTTTGGATTGCCTTCTTCACATTTCCTGTCAAAAGCTTTATTTCTGATCCGACAAAAGAAACTTGCACAACTATATATGAATTGAATCATAAAAGTCAGGTGATTAAATTACTTATAGCCATGCAAACAGTATAATGCTGCAACCTCATCCTAAGGACAAGGTGTTATACTTTTGATCGGTGACAAATTAATGATCAGGTGTTTCAAAAACAAAACTACAACGTGCAAGAGATCATAGAAGTGACCTAATTTATAAATGAGAATATTGCTGACAACTCAAAATCCCACCCCCTCCCAAAATATACCTGTAGAAGCAACTAAGTAGCATTTACAATATGAAAACAAACTAAAGACACGGTTAAATTTAGCTACCAAACAAGTATGCAAATTAGGTGACATAACACAGAAGTTCAGTGGTTGCTAATTTTCTCAACAAAGTAACAACAAACCACGTTTTCAAATAGCCTTCACTTGATAAAAGGGCAGCAAGGATGTCGTTTGCTTGGCATGGCAAAGAATGTGAATATTAACAGAAGGGCAAAAGACATTCACTCATGGCACATCCATTCAACTGAGCTCAAAATCAAACACAACTGTTCAACTGGTTGAAGGAACAAGTTCTTATTCAGTAGACTGCAACATTCAAAACAGTGCAGACAGAAAAGTGAAGTACCATGAGATGGATGCATCACACTAGTGTAGTGACATACGCCTGCCTGGTCTCACAGTGCATTTCTCCTACAGCGCTTTTCATGTTTCAAAACACTAAATAAGCAGGTGATTTATTTTTTCAGAGGACAACCTTGGTTTCTTTTACAGACCTTGAAACTAGAATTTGAGCCCCTCAACCCCACTCGCTGTTGTTTGCTGAAGCTAGTCCAAGGAGGGTGGATGTTGGGATGTGTTGACTGACTGGCAGGCAGCTTCCTGCGGTGTAAGGAGCCACGAGCCGCTTTACTCGATCAGCTTCTTTGCCTTGAAGAAGCGCCGCAAGTAGAAGACCTGCCATGTGGCCAGGCCAATGAGACAGCACATGGAGAATATGCTGAAGTACAGCACACGCGTGTTGGTGGACTCTAGAGATGGGGGGGGGGGGAAATAATAGGTAACAGTATTATTGATCGGGGACAAAAACATTTCATTTAAGTTTCATTCCCTAAAACCTGATACTTGTCAACACTGGACAGACACTTTGTTTTTATTAATCTTATATTTCGCTGCTACTAATTCACGAGTTAAGCTGCATGTTAAATACTAGTAATATGGGGAAAGCATTTTCAAACTGCAAGACTGTCAACCATAAACTCTGACATGCTAGAAATCATCATCAAAGGAAAAAAATACAGGGAAAAAATGTAGGCGCCTCTTGAATTGTACATCAAACAACAACCATCAATAGGGCAGGAATGTACAGGTAGCTGTGGGCAAGCAAAACAGGATGAAAATCTGGCCTAATCTTAAGTGTCGGTCCGATTTAAGGAACCTAAAAACACATGCAAGGAATATTTGTAAGTACTTGCTCAGCTCCAACTTCATGAATTGCATTGTTTTGTTACCATTGGTGTCCCGCATCTCCTCCTCTCTCTTCTTCATGTAAGCAAAGTCATTGACGATGGACTCCGACAGGTCCTCCAGCCGCCTCAGCTCCACCTCGAGAGGCTTCAGCTTCTCCACCTTGGCAATCTGGATCGACAAAAACAGAAGTTCACAAATTCAGCAAAGTGATGGCAGAGATGTCAATGGTTAAAACGCTTAAGCAGTGCCATTATATACTTTGTCCAGCAGGGGTTGGTCTTGGGCTTTGTATTCAAATCAATTGTACACACACATATTGCACATCAAAAATGTGCCTCTAGGGAATGTACACACCTCGGGGTGTTAAAACAAACTTTGTTTTGCTATTTATTTACACTGGAGAGAAGGCTGCCTTTGAACTCTGGTGTGAACTGAACAGTTGCACCCACTGAGAAGGTGGAGCAGGGAACAGACCAACCACAGCATTATGAGATACTGATGAACGTGTACAAATTAAACTGTGAATGTGAACTTTTAAGACTTTGTGGCAAATATTTTCCCCCTAGAATGAACTTTTCTTCTGTGAAGTGTTGATAATGCAGGACAGGTTACAAAACCTGTTCAGTGACTAGTTGACCTGTCAGTCCATGTGACTTATGTCAACTTGTGACATTTGTGTGCGAAGCGTAAAACTAAAAACAGAAACACCACATTGGACTAAATTGTCCTTACTCCAGCCTTGAATTGTGCAATAGCAACAGACATTTTCCAATTATTGAATTTGCAAAGGGAAATGTGCCTGATGTGGAGCATGCATCTGCCAATGAACACATGCAAAAACACATTGTGTGACAGGCAGGAACTCTTTCAGGAAATGTACTAAATACCAAGACATCGTGTCCCGGCCAGTTTGCAAATGTGCTCAAAAGTAACACACCCTCCTACGTAGGAGAATACAATCTCAGCTCCACCCTCTTGCCCACAGACAGGAAAGCCCACTTGAGCTTTCCCTGAACATCCTCCTCCTACACACTTGCTCACCGAGTGTGAAAGAACATCATTAGTGCACCATGTGTGGGAAGGGGGGCGATTCTCAGCAAACAGTGCTTTTCATCACTTCTCTGCTTATTAAGTATTGCCTAGACGGCCACAGTGGAAAGTGAAATCTATTCTCTGAAGAAATGATGATGCACAACAGTTGTGCCTATTTAGGAAAATATGAAATAATTGTTGAGGCAAAGAACCTCCTTCACTGATGTTCCTTTTTATACACAGGGATTTCTTGATGTCATTATCATGTTTTGAGAATAGAAGCATGCCAATGCCACTAACGCAGCCCTAGGCACCCACATTGCTGCCGTCAGCCACAAGTATGTAATGTGGCCAAAAGGTACCGGAGAAGAATGTTCTGGTTTCCAATCCTCAACTTGATTTATTAATCTCATTAAGTCATTGCATAGTTTGATGTTGTGCAACAACAAGGAAACAGTGAAGGGATTGTATGTCTCTTGCATCTCTTCAATGGGAATTTATTTAGTTTGTAACAATAGTTTGATGAGTGAGTGCCTCTATCCTGACGAGGGATGGAGGCAGCAAATGTAACCAAGTGGTTGAGTCAGCAATTGTTGTATTTAGAACATTTGGGTGCATTCTCACACAGGCTCATAACATATGGCCATTGGTTTAAATGAACCTCTAGCTTATTCGTTTTTCAAACCTGAATGTGTAGTGAAACCTAGGATGCGACCAAAATGACTTTTATGCTTAGGAAGGTTCTAACCGAGTGATATGACCCAGAAATATTAAGTCAAGGCCAGGAAAAGAGCAAGTCAAAGTCTCTAAATGCTAAGGAAATGTGCTTCAATGCCTTCTAGACCAGCCTTAACTAATAGAAAAACGATAATGCTGTCCCACAGTTCCTAGCGACCGCACACTTTAGGGATGTGATTGTATATTGGTTAGGAATCCTTACTAGAATTGTACGCCATTGAGTGTGTCAAGGTATCTGTTTTGTATGCATTATAATCAAGTTGCTCTAAAAATGAAAAACAGTTGCATAATTTAAGTGCAATGGTAATGCTTGGCTTCTTCTTATTCTTTATGAATTGTCAGTCCCCAATCCTAGTGTTTTTAACTTCAAGCTCAAGGAAAAGCGGTTCGGAAAAGAAATAGGATGTAATTATATTTGACTATTCTACCACAGTCCAGTAGCTGCAGACAGAACGACAAAAGCAAGCAAATCGTTTTGAATCCAACGCTTACCTCTTCATAGTTTTTGGCTTCCACACCATGCTTCATGTCCAGATTGACCAGCTGGTCAGGCACTCTTCCAGTCCCTGATTAAAAAAGCAGACATTTTAGCATATCATGTAATTCATTTGTATAGAACATTTAAATTGCAAAGACGTTCTACCTTTCCTATGCAGATGTAAATCATACATAAAACATGCCACCATTTTTGAATTTCTATTAAATCTATCCATATGACCACAACAGAAATATCACCTAAGGGTTACATGTCACTGTATGTGTTGTAGTATGTATATCTATTATTGAAAGGATAATGTCATTGCATTTGTTCATAAATGTTGTGCAAAAAAAGCGTCCTGGTTTTCACGGTTAACACTTACCCATGGGTGACTTGCTCTCAAAGCACACTTCAAACATGTCATAGTCCTCTGTGGTGAATGCAAACTTTCCTTTGATTGCATCTTCCTTGGAGTAAAGAGTGTGGCTGGAGGAATCTGTGATCTAGAAAGAAAGGCAAAATATGTACATTAATAAACTTCATTGCTGAAATCAATTCATATAAAAATAAATCCTCCATCAAAACACGCGAGTCAATTATACTTACAGCATCTGGAAACTGGGGATTTACTGATATACATTTGATATAAGATGAGGTGTTTGCATAAAAAAAGCAACTTAAGGATTTCCTCTTCAATTCTTTGTAATTATATTGGGCATTTTGTTAAAAAACACTTACATTTAGATTAAACTATTTACAAAAATTGTAAACAAATATAACTGACTTGCAGCCAAAATAAGCTGCATGAAACTATTGTCAAAGTGAATACCGGAAAACCCAGAAATGTTGGTTTACATTTCACAGCTGTTAGAACATGGAGACTATTTTATAGAACTACATCAGAAATGTGTGTACGATGATTTAACGGGTTCATAATAAAGTGAGGACAGATGCACTTGTATAATAAATGGAAGAAATCTTGAGACCTAAGCATTTAAATGGATAAATAAGAGTCTATTCAAGCTGTCATTGTAGCTGAGGTGGCTAATGTGCTAATGCTAGCTTGTGACTGCATTAGCTGAATGGCCAGTAAGACTGACGTGTAACAGCAGCAGAGACAGTGACGGGAATACTTCACATGATAAAACACAAAATAACTGTCACATTTACACCTACAATGTGTGATAAAGAGGACGTTAATTGGCGCCAGAGTAATTTGAGTTTATGTCAGGATGAATTCTTAAAGGATAAGGTTGGCAAGCCCTGACGTTAGCTAGCTTACTAGCAGCTAAAACCAGGAAGACGTGTTTTCGGGGCCTTGGTTAGCTACAATGCTAACAACAGTTGCACACACTTCATCCGACCCCTATCGACAGTTAAGACTATATTAACAACATATATGGATAGTACTTGTAACTGCTAGCGTGATAAAACATAGACTTTAACACACTGGCGTCATTTCGGCCTCAGCATAGGCTGGTTACGTTGACTGGAGCTAGCCGCAGGTCTGTGCTTACCTTCAGATTAGTTTTGGTGTTCGCCTGTTCGCTTATTTCATACTCCCCCGTGACGAGGACGTCTTTGTGGATCTCCTCTCGTAAACACTTTCTCGAGTTGACCGGTAAAAAGAAAGAAATTGAGAATACCGATTCAATAAGAACCGGTAACAACAGTAGCGCAGCAAGTCGAGCCATGGCTACCCCTCAACCAACCGACCAACCAGCCCGTGCCAGCCAAACAGTTTAACACCGAGTTCCAGCTCACACAGCCGGCCGGATGGAGCTCTGCAGCGCCGCCACTGACCCGGAGGAAGAACTACCGTCTCTAACTAACGACTCTCCTAGGTTACAGTGAGATCACAGAGTAAGACCAATGCATTGTATGGACAGTTGTAGTCCAGCAGCCTCACATGTTAGTGATTTTAAACATTATTACAAATATCGAAACATAATTAAATTGGTAAGGTTTGAAAAAATATCCAGTACATTAACTCATTGCTATTGTGGCCTACACCTTTGCTGTAGGCTACTTGCATCTCTTTTGGATAGCCTACTTCCATTGTATGCTATTTATATATTCAGTGATGTAAAGTAACTAGGCCTAATTACATAATTTACTCAAGCACTGTCCTACTTATGTACAATTTTGAGGGACTCATACTTTACTTGTACTTTACTTGAGTTACTCAGGTCAGTTTTTCAAAAAAATGTATGAAATTGGCAACGTTTGAAAAGAAAGATCCAGCACATTTTCTCAAGTAGTCATATGCTATTGTGGCCTACTTAATTAGGCAGTACGATACTTGCACTTCTTTTGAGTACTTACATTGTATGCTACTTCATTAATAGTAAAGGCTATTTTTAAATTCACCTCATTTAGATATATTATAAATGAAGTAATGAAAAGTAGCCTGTCCCCGTCGAGCTACAAAACTAGTGATGAACACATTTATTAATCACTCATTACAATTGTGTAATATAGCCGAATATACAGTATATGACTTTGACAAGGGGCATTCTTCAAAATTAGTACATTGTACTTTAATTGAATCCTTACACTTTATATTTGTTATACTTTGTACTATGATTTGAATACAGGGCTGTAACTTGTAACAATAAAACTTCCACTTAAGTTAAATATCTGAAGCTCTTTTTGACCTTTCAATCCCATCTCAATGTTTTCATCAGTAAAGCTGGCTCCAGTGTTATCTCATGATGCCACATTAAACAAGTGGTCTTATGTGGCAGAGTTTGGAGGGAGGGATGATCTTTGGCTACTCTTTTATGTTAGTGTGGGGGGCCCACCTGAACAGAGGACAACATCTTGTCAAGGAGGAAGTTATTGACAAAAAAAGGTGTACACAGAAGGTACGAATATGTTCCACCATTATAGAAAAGGCCAAGCAATGCAATAAAACAACACATCATGGTGAGATAAAAAAAAAATAGCAGGTGCTTTTACAATATAACATATTTACTAAAAAACACTTTGAGACAACCACAGGATTTTAGAACATTGAGCCCCCTAGTGGGTCACAAAAGGCCATATTCCTTAGAATAATTAAATGTGGGAAGACATGTGCGGACATGTTAAGTTGATAGTGAAAGTAGTGAAAACCACTTAGGGGCTTTTACTTATTTAAAGAAAATAAGAATCTTAAAAAAGTCTGTTCTTGTTTTACTCCAATCAACATGAGATTTAGTCAAAATTAAGTGTAAACCTGTTTTTCAATAATGTCTAAATGACCATGCTGATGCTGAATGAGCAATAAGTGATATACTTCTGTCATTGTACACATTTTAAACCTGCTCCCATAGAGAGGTATACATACTGCAGTATTAAGATTCGTATATTCATTTTGTTGGCTTTGTCCTCTAAATATTCACCTTATGCCTATTGTTATTTACAGACTTTCACTGCTCATAAATGTCTTTAACATTACAGCAATTGCAGAATAATACATACTGCATGTATTATGGTGAATCTTAAGTTAGAAAGAAACAGACATATCATGCTCGTTGTTGGCTGGGGTATTTAAAAAAAATACCAAAAGCTATTGTTTTTCTGTCAGAAGCTCAGGGATGACCCAATTACATATGATAGAGCTGTCCAGTTTCCAGGGAAACATCCTTGTTACTGATCCCACGAGACGAGACGCGGACACGCTGCTGTGTGTGTGGAGTCTGGCACCAAGTGAACAGCAATTATTGGATAGAGAAATCCCTCCAGTATTGTAGCTTAGTGCGCCAAATAACTGCTAAGAATAGCACGTCACACACTCCTCCATGCAACGGTGCTTTTAGGCTACAAATTAAAGTTTCATATGTGACTACTTTTACACTTTAACATCTCCTAGCACTTTCAGTGATTTTCAATCCTAAAGTATGTTCTGAGAAACATTTATCATGGACTAAATATTTCTAGGGGTGAGGTTTAGTTTTATGGAAGGATACGTCAATGCTTTTACTATCTATTGACTCATCGCTTATCACCTCTGGGCACTGGTTCAGAATTGCATGTCATAATGAAAGTCCTTCTTCACAGAGAAACACTTCCTTAAATCTGCATGCATGCTGACGCAAGTGTCACACCCTTTAATCAATTGCTCACTATGCAAACACAAATCAGACCATACACTGATAAGAACAAAGAATCCAAAAGGAGTTCAATCCTAAATCTGACTGGTCATGCATGAACACACAGACTGTGCTGTTTACATGTTATATTAAGGACTATTAGCAGTGTGTCAGATGGGTTAGTCTCACTCTGTTGAAAGTAAAACAAATACAGTTAGGTCAGGGGCAGAGGTCATTTTCCTAAGTGTATGTGTAGTTTGGTGTCATTTGAATGTCATCTACAGACTTTTAGCCACAGGGGGAAAACGCTTATGTATTTGTGGTTTTGTAAGCTTTCATATCCTCTCTGGATAAAAGAAATGCATCAGAGGATGGGTTTCTGTGAATATGGAGCTGAGCCAGCTCTTGTCGTTGTTGCATGTAGGCGAGCTCGGCTGTTTCATCATCTACGCTGCTTTGCTCACATTCACACCCAGGCAGGGATCTGTGTCTGTCTCCCTCCCTGCTATCCTCATGTACTCATCATATTCATCTACCTCCTCATCCCCTCTCCTCACTCTTACTTCCCCTCCTCTCTTTCTATCATGCTTACGCTGCCTGGTTCCTCCCCTGGGTTGCAGCACCGACGCAGGTTGGCGTCATAGTGGTCTAATTTTACTGCTGTTGATGCTGATGTTAAAAGAAGCAATAGGCACCTGCTATTTCTGCTGCTACCCTTCTCCCTGGGGTTGGCAAAGAGGTATTAATAGACAGAGTTATTAGGGGCTGCATCGTCGCACATAGAGGCTTTATTGAGGAAAAGGGGCTCTGCTTTTGTGCTAAGGAAAACAGATAGGTTCTCAGAATGAGCTGTTACACAACAGCACAATGCTAACAAAACAAGAAGCTTTGTAGAAAGCACAGTTTCAATCCAAATGTGTTGTGCAAGCAAGAATTAAGGAAGTATCATTGTCCTTTTTCAACATTAAATGATATGTATTTTCATTTGGTGGTGTTGTACTTTTGTGGGGCAGGCATGTATTGCATAAAAAAGGTGTGTCTGTACTTGAAGGCCACAAACGTCAGAGTGCGTAAGTTATTGTGCTGATAATCCCGGCATGTGCCTCACGTTCACGCACGCACTTCCTGTGAAAAGACATTAGGCAATCTGCGTTCTGATGAGTTTACACATGGTGAAATATTGATTCAAGTTGAAATGAACAAGTTGGGTGGCAGAATGACAATTACAAAGGATCGGAGGGAATGGTTTGATGACCAATAACAATTATCATGGAATTAAAAGATCACCCGAAGTTACCGATTGCGTCACTACAACTAACCTCTGGTTTCATTGGAAATTAAATTCCTTACAGACTGTTTTGTTTGGGGTGATTTACTGTCTTCCATTTTCTAAATTGTTCTTTTAACCACCATTTTCTATTTAGAAATGATTGAGAAAAGATGCCAAACTGATTAATTTAACTTTCAAATGTATGCACCTGGACCATGAACCAAATGTTTTAAGTTGAACTACTTCTGTAAAAAGTTGTTATGCATACCTATTGCATTTCTTGAGTCCATCTTGAGTTTCTGGGAATACAATGCTTCATTATCAGTATGCAGAACATCAGTGCATTAACAACACATGGGCAGAAAATATCATCATTCATGGCACCTCAGTATTTATTTTGGCCAAGATGTGCTTCCATGGCTCCATTTGGTGGGAATGAAGAGTTAAGACAGGCTCAATAAAGCACCAATTTGAGCAGACAGACACTTTAACCTAATGTCCAGTTGTCTGCATGCCCCAGTCCATTTGCAAAACACAACTGAAATAAATTCACACAATTATTCCTGGGGACTCTTTTCTTGTATTGTGCTATCACAATGTGCGTCTTTCACTGTGGGATTTGATATTTTTGCAATCATCAGAGATCACAGAATACAGGGATCTACCGACGCAGATCGTGGTTGAGACGTTGCTTTCGATCTCTTGCGAAGTGTGTTGTTTAACCATACGTGTGCAGCGGTTGTCATCGAGCACGACTGAATACATTTAGATTAGGGAAGCATCGCCTCATCGGTTTTTGCTCGTTCCCCTATTCCGAAAATCAAATGTAATTTATCTTTAGAGAGAAACCCAGAGACGGGTATTTAAGTGTTTTAGTGGAAAAAGCCCGTCTGCAGTCTCCTCGCAGACAGCAACAGCGAGTCTTCGTGTTGTGCTATATTTGGGCACGGAAGTAAAACGTCATCGCGCTTGCAAATAAAAAAAATTGGAAAAAAAACGCAGTGACGTAGGAGCCCTGACGTATAGTTAACCTTGGCAACAGACGGAACAATAAATAGAGCCAGTGGAGCTCCAGGAAAAATACTGCCATCCCTTATGGAGGCTAAAATTAGAAATGATTTTAATTATGTGCTGAATACCAATGTTAATGTATCTCAATCCAAGGGAAATGTTAATGTATGTGTGTGCATATAATAAGAAGTGTGACAAACAGATAGTTCAATTTAAATATCACTATTTTTTATTTACATACTTTAAAAACAACATTCATCTTTACTCTCTCTGTAAAAAAATAAATTGAAATTTCATAAATTATAACCACTAATGTTTTCACAGAAAACTTCAAGATAGACCACTCAGACTATCATGGATGGACAACAAGCACGTCAGTTTTTAAGTTTTTCACAGACAGTTCACATTACTCTCACATTCCATCAACCAGAAAGAAACTGGATCAATAATAACTATTGCTCTGAAAACACATCAACACTACAACAAGTTTTGTTATCTCTAGCACCATAAAATCATATATGAACTCATAAAACGACTAGGTGATATAAGTTGAAACATGCTTTTTAACTTGCTACATTGTTGTTATAGGCAAGTATAGATAAAGGCAAATAAATTCATAAATAATTTGCTTCCTGGTTAAGTCCATTCCATAGCCCTAGGATCTGTACATTTCATAATTCAAGAAGATGTGCTCGATAGGAAGTACGATTGTCTTTTGTGGAAGAGTCTTTAAAGGGCCAGCAGTGTTGGGGAGCTGAGGGAATCGGAGGACTGGTCGTTGCTGTTGCTTCCTCTCCTGTGGGCAACGCCACAAGTGGGGAAGGTCTCCGCCTCTGGGAAGGTGAAGACAAAAGAAGACGTGTAGGTGGTGCAGGCCGGAGTGCAGGTCACCACAGGTGTGCAAAGAGACTCAAAGTCACTGCTGTTGGCTGAGGCGTGAAGGGGCTCCCAGTCCTGAGTTGTGTAGAGGGAGTTGGACAGGTCGACCTCTGGCACTGACCGCGCCGTCTCCATCTCTGTCTTCGCCAGCAGATCCAGAGACTCCTCCAGGACAGAGGAGTCCAGGTCTGTCATCTTGACCGCACTGCTGGAGATGGTGGAAGTGGAGAGGATGGAGCTGGTGGAGAAGATGGAGTTACAGGTGGAGGTGGAGGTGAAGGTGGGCTGGCTGGAAGTGATAGTGTTTGCCTTTGGGATGGCGATTGGCTGGGAGGACACTGTGGTGGACAGGAAGGGATGAGCAGGAGTAATGGAGACCATGTTGAAGTCTAAGTCCAGGTCTGAGGGGATTTTGCAGATGGGTTGATGGGCAGCCAGAATGAACTCAAGCCTTTCCTTCTCCTTCATAAGATTAGCAATATCATTCTGCAGGAGGGATTTCTCATCCTCAAGCTCATCAGTTTCCTGCAAAGGAGAGAGAAATAGAGGAATTAGCTTCACTGCTGGTTTACACTGCAAGCATAGACAAGAAATACATTTTGAAGAATGATGGTAAACCGATGGTAAATCTATGGCAAACTTACAGTTTGCAGTGTGTCTGTAAGCTCTCTCCTCCTGTTGCGGCATTTAGCTGCTGCCTGCTTATTTCTCTCTCTGCGAACTCTCTTCTTCTCATCCTCCTCAGGGTTCACCTGCACAGAACACAAGAAAAAAGTTAAGTCTCCAGCTTGTGATAATCAATACAGTGTCACATAGAAGTTGCCACATGTTATGTAACACGTGATGGTCAGATGGTAATTACCTGTTCCATTCTTCTCTTGTTAGAGGTATGAGTCCTGGAAGCAGACCTGATGCCTGGTCTGGTGTATGCAGGGCTGGGTCTGCTGCTGTAGAGGGGGGGTCTGTGAGAAGGCGCCACTGAGGAGATCAAAGGCTGGACCATCCACTGCAGATCCTGGCTTGTCGAAATAGCTGTGACGGTGGGGATGAAGGAGGCACTTGATGCTGTCAAGTCAGTGAAATCCTGTAGGCAATGAGAAAGAAGATCATGAGTACATCTGATATAATTTCAGGAGGAGGGATACAGCGTTGCAGGATTGTCTATAAAAAGCTGTGTGGTTTAAAAATATCCATATGATGTCAACCATGACGTTACACTCCAGGTGGATGAATGAAACCCATCTTGCACTGTGTGCAGTGCAGGTCAATGGGCTATTTCAAGCACAACGTCATTGGCTATCTTAATTTTTAAATAGGCTTGTGTTCATTAGGTTAAACTTACAGTTTTATGAGAATAATGTAGTGAGCTATGATGAGTTGTATTTGTCTAACTTGCATGCAAACAAATAGGCTACATTGTAATAAAAGTTGAATAAACATGAACTGGACATACCTGAGACTGGGGAGATCCCATGCTGGAGTAAGATCCTGCCGGGGAGGGATAATATCCCACGGTGTCCCCGGATGGGGAAGCGGTGCTGCAGCGGGAGGACGAATCGCACTCCGTGTTGAAAGTGGTAAACATCATCTTTCCCACAAAAAACCAGGTAGGAAGATCCAAATAAACGTGAACTTGAGTTGAGGAAATCCCTTTGGTTTGAGAAAATCTCTTCACTTGCTGTTCCTGATATGTATTGCTCTTCTCGTTGTTCTGCTACTGAAAGTTTGAATGCCAACTGTGAGAACTAGGAGCTTTTTATAGCCTGAGAAGGCAGAAGGAAGGGCCGATGACGTAGGCAAAGGGGCGCGCTATTTACTTGACACCGGGAGGGAAAAAAACGCACGAACACACACATAACAACGCTCAAATAAAGCCATATATTTCTTAAACATTGTTTTTAAAACACTAACACGTGATTATACAACGTATATCAGTGATTTGTTTGAAGTTGAAACGTAACATTTAGAAATATTTGTTAAACTCAGTCTCGAGAAATGGAATATTCCAGGGATCCCCGCTACGTCATTTCCCATATATGGTGCATCCTGTAAAAAAGGGGCGGGTCCTGATGGGAAGTGGGCTACACCATGTGAGATTGGCGGACAGCGACATGACGTTATGTAAGACAACAAACACAGCGGCTGTTGTGAAAACCAAAGAACAAATGCAGACATCCTACACAGCAAAGTTCATCAAATATTCATTTGAACATTTATATTTGTCAAACAAACGCATTAAAAAAACGGCTGGTGTTTTTTAACATTCAATATGAACATTTTGTTATTATAATTATTAAAATAGCCTCAGAGCAGCAGTTCTTTTTTTAACGTCTCTTAAAATAGCCTTAAATGCATTTGTATAACTCAAAGGCATGACTCCATGCAAACCAAATTACGCAGAAATCCCAGAATGCAATGGTGAAAACAGTAGATTTGGATCTCTGCAAAGAGATACCAAAACTAAAAGCTGTAGTTCAAGAATGTATACTCTACATCACCGTCACAAAACAAAAAATTAAAACTAAGATATGAAAGGATGTCAATTCCGATGGAATGCTTAGACCACTTTGCCAAAAACACAACACTAATTAAGTAGGCTATGTCTATAACTCTCCTTCCTGTAATTTTTTAGGGTAAGACTCATGATGCTTATCCGAGTTTAAGTAAATGTGTTTATTTGAAGGCAAATGCGTAATTTGAATCAAATTCAAAACAACTATGCTATCTAAACGAAATGGCAGGAACATCATACGAACATGTCAGAGCAGAGGTGATTGCGTGTGCTCTGCCCGCTTGTACATTGTGCGTGCAATCCTCTCAAGGGTGTGTTTGGCAGCAGAGCAAGCTGATAACTGGTTTGGTGTGTGTACTTTTCCACAACAGCAGTTTACCTTTCTCAACGATTTCGTGCAGGCGTGATCATAAAGGTCTTCCCTACAACATGTGGTGAAGGGAATCCTCATGATTTACATAATGAGCTATGCCTACATGAATCACTAAATGCCGCTATAGGCATGGAGCCCACATTTTGACTTTATTGCTCTTCAAATTAAGTGTTTAACTTAATTACTCATGACAACTGATTTTCCTGTAGCTCTTAATAAATAGGTAGGGCATTGAGTTCAGTTTTCTTAGTGAGCAATATTCTGCAGTTAATATACTGTTGACTAAGCATTTATAGAAAGTAAAGAATGAGCAGACATAAGCTCTGGCCACAATATTAATATATACACAACATTTGCATTATTTTTTCCTCTTTCTTTGTATTCTTATTTGTCCTATTGGGGTTGTATCTTTGTTTGATTCATTGCATTTAATGGTATTGAATGTGAAGCACTTTGTGTCAGTGAAAGATGCATTATAAATAAAAGAGACTTACTATGTCCCTCAGTATAGGCTGGCTGAGTTGTAAGAGAAAGTTTGAATTAGTGTTAACATAATAAAAGGTACAAAGTGTTGATAATGTGTTTTGGTTTAATTGTGTCAAAGTCAAAGTGCATCAATGTAGGCTAAAGCAGTTTTGTTTCCCGCGCTCATGTTATGTTGAACATTCCTGGTTGTCTTAGCAACGCTCCACCCATTCGCGTCAGTGACGTGCTAATTTTGCATAGCAACAACGATCGTTTGTGTTGTCATGACGGCTCACTCAACAGAGTAAAACAGAAACCGTCTATTAAGCAGTGTCTCATAACACACGTAGTAGCGCTCCTGGTGTCTGAGATCAGCGTCAGAGTGAGAGCTCTGTCACTGTTGAGGCTCTCAGACAGACAGCGGCGGAATGACAGAGGACTCCGACCAACCCGTTTACCTCCAGGACTGCTGGAGTAGTTTGTTTTACTGGTTGGCAAGAGCAGCAGCTTCCAATTAGCAATGCTGACCTAGACTTTGTGTTACCTTAAGAACAATGTTTAAGTTATTCAGAAATCTATTGCCTTTAGAAATAAAAGATTGGTTATCATATAGCCTATAGCTACAAATAATCCCCAAACGTGTTCAAATTAAAAGAATAAGATTGCAGAAGCACATCTGGAAATAATGGATGAAGTTGTAGGCTATTAAAAAAGATTGGGGAAAGAGTTCAAATTCAAAATTCAAATTCAAAACCTTTATTTATCCAGGTAAAATCCCATTGAGATCAATGATCTCTTTTTCAAGGGAGACCTGCAGCAGTAGGTTCCACAAGAAGACATACAAACATAAACAACAGAACAATAAAAGGACATCATACAGCAAAATGTACAGGGATTACAATTTACATATCTACACATGTACAGGTACAGCATCTGATTTTGTAGCATCCAACCGAGCTTTAAAAACATGTAGTGGTACTAGCTTGGTAATTTTCCATTCTTTTTGCACACTGTTCCATGTTAGTGGAGCTGCACATCTAAAAGCTTTCTTCCCTAAGACAGTCAATTGGCACATTTAATAAAACCACAGCATGCGATCTCAGGCAATAAGTACTTTCAATTCACCGAGAGATCAGGGAGCAGATAAGATGGTAGTTTATCCAACATGGCTTTGTAAATGAAAAAGTACCAGTGACTGAGCCTCCGTACAGTAAGTGATGGCAAAACCGCCTTGGTATACAGTAGTGATGCGTAAGTGCTTTACAATTTGTCAAAAATCTCGGTGCACTGTGATACGCAGCATCTAACTTCAGTTCAGTTACTCCAATACATTTTCCAACTGTATTTTTATTTATTATTAGGCTATACCCCGTGCCTTTTCATTTGAGGACAAATTCCCTCACATGGCAGCAAAGGCATCATCCAGTAGCACAGTTAATGATCTATTTGCCTAATTTACATGACCTTTGAACGCTGATGTCACGGAGTCTATAAATACCCTCACGCATTCACGCTCAAGTTGCAATGATGAAAACAAGACTTTGAGCTGCGAGAGGTGTCTGGCGTGCATGTCCGACCTTTGAACCCTTTCCAGTCTTCAGCCGCCGGCGAATGAATGGGCTCAAACCGACCACCTAATGATGTGCCGGTAAACGAACCCAAAGGGGGCTGTGACTGCCGGGAAGCAGCCGGGAGCGCAGCCCGTCTCTGAACTTTGAGAGGCCCCCTCTATTCACCAACTATCCCTTTCAGAGGATCTGTGAGGTCATGTGAAATCTAAATATAGCATACTATACAATCCCTGTTGTTATGTGCGGGAATACGGCTTACACAATTGGTTTCGATAAATTGCATTAGGAAAAGAAACAGTGCACATTGCGAGGAAATCAGCCACCACTCAATTAGTTATTTACAAAAACAGAGGTTTAATATTGTTGTCATTCTCTGCAATAACAACCTAATGGTGTGTATTTATAAATGCATTAGGCTACATATATATATATATACTGCGTAAATATGCAGTGTGCTATATTTATTTTTGATATTAAACCGGTGGGTCAAGTGCAGTGGGCTTCCCTCGCCTCCATGTCCTAAATGTAGCACAATGACGCTTGTATCAGGTACAATGCATGACAAGACTTTTAGCGCTGTTTCACTTTCTTTGTGAGTGTGAGTGAGTGGGCCACACACAGCCACACGTCCGTCTGCGCGTTCTCCGTGCGCCACAGCGCGCCCCTTGCATACCGGAAACACCATATATGGCTCGGTCGGTCCAATCGGCGATTGGCTGCTTCACTAAAGCGACAATTCTGTTGCTGGAGCTCTATTCATATGCAGAGACAGGTGGAGAAAAAAACAGGCAGTGTGATATATGGATCCACTTCATTTAGCAGTTCATAAATAATGAGCTGGTGTGCTGAAAGATGTGTGTGTTAATGTAATCATGCTGGGTTTTGTAATATTGTTCCAAATAATGTGTTAGGACACCTTTGATAATGCACTGTATTTTGTATCAAGTGTTCTTATCTCATAAAGGCAAATATTTTAAACTGTGTTTTATTGCAATCCCTTATCCTGCAAGAACAGTTATTTCCATACATCATCGGATTATTATACGGTGTATGTGGACGTATGGGAACATAATGTATATGATGCAGATGCTGCATACATAAAATGACGTAGGCCTAGTTCATTCATGGCGATAGGCACCTCATGCAGGCGGGGGTGTCACTAAATATAGGCTCGATATTTTTTGATACACGATTTAATAAAATAAGTAAAAATAAAAGGGCTGCTTGTTGTTCAGACATTCCACGGATTTAATTGTTCAATTGTAAAAACATCTGCTCACTTTTTTTCATATTCTCCTACCTCTCTCTCTGTGCGATGGTTCGGTCTCACCACAGATTTCATTCATAAAATTCCAGCTCACTATAAAAGGCAGGGCCTCTCCACTATCTGCACACCATTTATGAACGTGGCAAATGGGAGTTAGGGCTTAAGACGACTGTTTTCTACTTAGATCAGATAGACTAATCTATCTTTGTATGCAGTGATTATTAGACGAGAACATGCATCCAGACTCCAACACTGAGTTCGACTCATCGTCCAGCTGTAGCACAGCATCGCCTGGCGGGGACACCCCTGGGTGCAGCCAGCATCCTCCTGACTCGCTTTCATCATCAGTGGACAGCGCAAAGGTATAGACGCGGATCTGATCATTCACATTGTTTGTATCCTCACTCATCTTGCAGGATCATTCATGCATAGGGATACGGCTAATTTAGGTTGCAAAAGTCGTTAAGGTACAGGATGTTCACACATATTCAAGAACATTTCACAGCCTTTTTCTGTCCCGTGCTGAAAACGATTCTGTAGACATGTCAATCTATATTCTCTATAGGCCTATAGGATATCTGCAAAGACACCACACGAATGTGTATTCTTATTTGAAGGGAATTGTTTGTAATATGTTTACTTTGAAAAGACACGTTTTGTTCGTGACCTTTCATTTGAGTGATGATGGTGATGAAGAAAGCGAGTGATTAGGACGTGACGACAAGTCATGCATCTGATTTTGATAGATAGATTGATTTTATGTTTTGGCATCTCTTTGCCAAATGATTGATGTACCATTTAGACACATCTAAAGGTCAGCCACGAGCGTGGTTCCTCACTCATCAGATAAGCTAAATTAGTGTTTGACTGCATGCATATGCCTTTCTGATGTGGGTTTTTCCAGGATACGGAGACTAGCGGAGCAGACTCCTTTGTTCCGACTGTGACTGCAATCTCAACCTCGCCGGGTCTCATGTGGATGGTGCAGCCGACAGTCATCACATCTGTCTCCCCATCGGTGGCCGGCCGAGAAAAGACCAAAACTCACGGCTCGTCCAAGTCGTCTTCCCCGGCAGGTGCAAAAAAGACAAAGCTCTCCAACAGGAAAGGGCTGAAAGACAAGGTATGCAAGAAAGCAGGGGGAGGGGCTACTGAAATGTGAGTTTCAGAGATTACAGGTTACAGGTTAGCCAATAAATCAACCAAACAGTCAGTAAAATAATCCGTGTCATATCCCTCCTCTCCCCTGACAGAATTTAATATGAAACATGTATATCGCGATATTTTTTAAATAACGTAAAATAGGAAAAACATGTTTTAATTTGTTTCACTGTTAAAACGTATGTGAGAGTGCAAATGCATTACTGCGGGAATAGCACATGAGGTGATTGGATAAAGTCTAATTGGTGCAGCGAGTGATCACTTTTGGAGTAACGAGCACACAGCGCTGTTTATGAATGGGATGGGAAATTGCATAAAACTGCGCGTTCACGTGTTCGACCGTGCCAGTGGTGCAGCATTTTAACGCCTGTACTGGAGCAGCGTCTGCACCGAGCAGATCAGTATTCCCAGCATACACTGCAGCGAACATCTTTTTTCTTCGTCTTTTTGGCAAGTGAAATGGTGCTGGAGAGCCAACTGCTGATATGGCAAACCTCAGCAGCAGGATGTCGATTAATAGGCTATTTCTCATTGATTTCAGGCGTCCAAAGAGGAGGAGGAAAGGAGGAGGATCAGGAGGGAGAGGAACAAAATTGCTGCAGCAAAGTGTCGTAACAGACGGAGGGAGCTGATAGACACTCTGCAAGCTGTAAGTATGCTGTTTTATGCCATCATATAGAGCACATCTGCACACAAGCTGAGGACATACAGCACTGCATGTCAGTAGTCATTAGGCAGGGATGAAAGCAGAGCAACCAAAGGCAGAAGCCATGACAACTAATTCTTCTGATTTGTTGCTCCTCACCTCAGGAAACGGACAATCTCGAAGACGAGAAGTCTGCCCTCCAGACGGAGATAGCAGAGCTGATGAAGGAGAAGGGGAGACTGGAGCAAGTCTTGATCTCCCACCAACCATCCTGCAAGCTCCCTGCAAATGAAAATGACGATGAAGATGATGAGGAGAAAGATAATGAAGATGATGTTGACACAATGCTGCAGGATCCTCCGGCTTCCCCACAGCTCCTGTCCATCTTAGAGGATGAAAAAAGCCCAGAGAGCACTGCAGCCGTAGAAGAAGCATCTATTGGCCAAGACATGGACAGTGTCCCTTGCATCCCTGCTGCAGCCATTTTGGGGAACTCCAACATCCTGCTGTGTTCGAGTGCAGAGGAGGAGGATCTGGAGGATTTAAGAGGAGATGACTTGGATGACTTGGTGCCCAGTCTGGAGATGGCAGAGACTATAGAGATGGCTGCATCCGTCCCTGACATTGACCTGAGCGGGCCCTTCGGCCTCTCAGACTGGGAAACGCTGTACAAGTCTGTGGCCAATGACCTTGAAACTTTGAGCTCTCCAGTCATGTCTTCCAGTCCCACTTGTAGCAATTACCGCTCAGTGTTCTCGTTTAATTACTCTGAGATTGATTCCTTCGCAGAGGGCTTCGAGAGCCTCAAAGGCAGTGCGTCTGAGTCGATGAAAGATAGTCTTAACTCTCCGACACTTCTGGCCTTGTGAATGCAAAACTAATTATGCAAAGTTCTAACCAGCCAGCAAGCTATGATATCTCCCTCGAAAAACAATGTTTGGTATATGTGAGTTTTGATGTTGTGTAAAACTGAACATCAGAGGTTGTGTACATGACATGTTTAATGTGACTGTAACAGGGTTGACTTCCTCCATACTGCTGGTGCAATTCTCTGTAGTGAGACTTTGCGCTGGCGACAAAAATGCATGCAAATACAAGTCATCTGTAATCCAAGAAGAGGTGGTATCTTGTGTTTCTAAATGTGATGTGGAGTTAGATCATGTTTAATAGACTAATGTATGTGTAATGCTGTTGAAAAAGTTGTGTTGTAACAAGTGAAATAGCAGGCTTACTAATGTGTAGTGTGAAGGTGTCACATCTAGCTGTAAGGTGTCCCCTAACATGATATTTCCTTTCAAGTTTTTCCATTAAAAAAAGATCACTTCATGTATTTTATCGAGATGTATTTTATGACATAGTTTATTTTTTTACTTATCAAATATGATCAGATGCAAAAATTGTATAACGCTGGAATTAAAATATACCAAGACCAATATCCTGCTTTTGTTATCATTCATGCAGTTTAAGGTAGCAGTCATTCAATTGTAGATGTTTAAAGTGTTTTTCCAGAGCATTTAAAGGGTTTCTTGTCTTTAAAATGTCTAAAATTGTGATCAACTTGTCTCATAATCTGATGATAATGCATGGTCTATGATTAAACGTTCAAAGAAACTGGTTCTTAATGGACCTTAGTGAAATGCTTTCTTGACTCAATTTATTATTTTGAACCTCGACTTTTTAAGCTTACAAGAAAATCTAAAAAGAAGTACTAGAGAAAAATAGGGAAATAGGAACATACATTGAATTTATTAAGCAAACTACATTGAGAAATATTCTCAATAGCTCCAGAACAAGCTACTTAATGGACCTTGTGGCTGCTTTGTGACATTTCCAAGGTCGAGAATGAGCTCAGTTTATAAGCCAAGAGCAAAACAATTGATCCTGACTGAGCATACATTTATATCATCACTGTTCAATTTCCATCTACTCATAAAACAGATTTCAATTCAATGATAGAACTTAGGCTACTTCATTGCGTCAAAAAGACGGTCAGAATAGAACTGAGGAACATTAATAAATTCAGCTGTGTCCATAAAGATGTCAGTGAATCTATTTTTGGATTCAGTGTTACATAAAGTACAACCACCGGGGATTGAATCGTGTTTAAAATGAGTGGGAGCAGCCGAAGCAGCAGGTTCATTATTTATTCATAGCTCGTTCTCAGCTCCACTATTGTCGCGGTCAAGGGAATCCGAATCATCTACAGCGGCGCAGTGCGTGCCACGCCTGACGTCAGCACGCACTTGTCATTCAGGTTTCACTTCCGTTGACCATGTTTGGGTAATTGCAGTTGTTTTGTTTCCATGGTGAAGGGGTGTCATATTTCGGGGCCGCTCGGAGAGGGTTACCGGAAAAGCTCGAAGCAGGAGCGAGCAGAAGAGGAGACTTTCTCATCAATTACAGAGCGGGCATCACGTGCATGGTGATAAGTGGTCTAGTTAGTAATGTAACGTTGCCAAAGCTTTCTGGGAATAGCAAACAGGGCATTTAAAGACCACAGCCTGTGTTGATTCGTCCTCACGGTAGCAAAACAATAACACCGCAGTGGATGCTTAATGTAACCACAGTCAGACCAAACCAGTAAGCCTTCATTTTATGAATGCATATCAGAAGGCATGGCAACATCTGCCATGTTTCCATGTCGTTGTTTGTGGCAAATGCAGTCTTTCTTTTTCATCAGTAGGGGGAGCTACAACTGTGGGCTTCTCTTGATTTTTGCAACTGTATGCAACAAACTAGAAACATATTGGCCCTGAACAGACTTCCAAACCACAGCAAAAATAGACATTGACAGTAAAGCACAGGTCATTTAATATCATGATATACATACACATTTCAATATCACGTGCATTCTTGTTTAAAATGACTTTAAATAACCATTGTGGGCATATTACTTTGCTATCTATAGTCTACTTATTGTAATATCCTACTTACATTTTTTTGGGTTACACTTATTTTACAGTATACTGTATATGTTTTGTTATTGCGTTTATGCTGTTGTAACTTTACAAAATTACTTTTATTGCTTATCTATTAGTCACAGGTGTTCGTAGTCTGTTCAATTGATTTGTTATGGGTATAGGGAGGCGTGTGGTGCAGTGGTTAGAGCCTTGGTGTTCGGATCAGGGGAGCACAGGTTCAAACCCCACTGCAGTCAGCATGTTGTTGTGTCCCTGGGCAAGACACTTCACCCCAAATTGCTCCTGTGGGGATTGTCCACAGTATTGAGTATGTAAGTCGCTTTGGATAAAAGCGTCTAACAAGTGTAATGTAATGTGCATATTATTGGATATCATTTTATCCATACTTGATCTCTTTGTTATTATAATAACATACACAGTTAGGTCACATGGAATTTGTACCAATACAAACTAATTGTGCTTTGGGAGAAGGTGCCATATGTCTGGCTAATAGAGCCTATTAAATGGAACATGTTTTAATTGTGTACGCAATAGTTGTGCCCAATTATTTTAGAGCGATGATGGATGAGCCTGTTAACATCTGTGATACTGACTCACTCTTTGTTCACATGTTCCAGCAAACTGTGTGTAAAGGAGTGCAGTGTCCTCCAATGCCTGTTTCAAAGCGTTTTATGAAATGTTCCTTAATACCTAAAGTATATTCAAGTTGAATGCTTTAAGTATATCTTGATGCTTATTTTGGACATTCACTCAATGAAATCAATCAATCAATCAATCAATGTTTATTTATATAGCCCAATATCACAAATGTTACATTTGTCTCAGTGGTCTTCACAGTGTGTACAGAATATCAGTATGACAATACGACACCCTCTGTCCTTAGACCCTCACATCGTACAAGGAAAAACTTCCGGAGAAAACCCACAGTTTAAAGGGAAAAATGGGAGAAAGCTCAGGGAGAGCAACAGAGGAGGGATCCCTCTCCCAGGACGGACAGACGTGCAATAGATGCCGTGTGTAAATTGAAAAGATAATACATTTGCAACATAGGTAGTCCAAATGTTTGGAAATGCATGTGTGTATAATAGGAAGATGAATCCACGAGGATATCCATCCAGGACCTATGATCCAGGACCACAGCCACGACTCAAGATCCAGGGCTCGCGATCCAGGACACAGGACCGCAGGATCATCCATGTCTCCGCATCCCGGCCTATATAGACACCAAAAAGAAAGACATTTGGGGAAGCTGGGTTAATCGGAACATGAGAGTACACAGGTATAGACAGAGAGAAGGAAGAAGTAAGATGTCCCCCGACAAACTAAGCCTATATCAGCAAAACTAGGGGCTGAATCTAATCAGCCCTAACTATAAGCTTTATCAAAAAGGAAGGTCTTAAGCGCACTCTTAAAAACGGATAGGGTGTCTGCCGCCCGAACACAAACTGGAAGCTGATTCCACAAATGTGGAGCTTGATAAGAAAAGGCTCTGGCTCCCATTGTACTTTTAGAGACTCTAGGAACAACCAACAACCCTGCATTCTTGGAACGCAATGCCCTAATAGGACAGTAGGGTATAATGAGTTCTTTAAGGTAAGATGGCGCCTGCCCATTAAGGGCTTTGTAGGCGAGAAGAAGAATTTAAAATTCTATCCTGTGTTCTAGGAGCCAGTGTAAGGCAGCTAGAACAGGAGTAATGTGGTCCCTTTTCCTAACTCTGGTTAGTACACGAGCTGCAGTATTTTGAATCAGCTGAAGCGACTTGACTGATTTCTTGGTACACCCTGATAATAAGGAGTTACAATAATCCAGCCTTGAAGTAACAAATGCATGGACTAGTTTCTCTGCATCGTTTTGAGGCAAGATATCCCTGATTTTTGCAATGTTACGTAGATGGAAGTAGGCGGTCCTTGAAATTGATTTTATGTGGGCGTTAAAGGATAAATCCTGATCAAATATAACACCAAGATTCCTTACAGTCTCACTGGAGGCCAAATTAATGCCATCCATAGTTAGTATATCCTTAGATAGTTTGTTTCGTAGATTCTTCGGGCCAAGTACAATAACTTCAGTTTTGGTCGTGTTTAACATAAAAAAATGTAAGGTCATCCACGTTTTTAAGTCCTTAAGGCAGTCTTGAATTTTATTTAGATGATTAATTTCATCAGGCTTGATTGATAAATATAGTTGAGTATCATCCGCATAACAATGAAAGTTTACAGAATGATTCCTTATAATATTGCCTAATGGAAGCATATATAATGTGAACAAAATAGGTCCGAGCACTGAGCCCTGTGGCACTCCATGGCTAACTTTGGTTTGCGTGGAAGATTCATCGTTAACACGTACAAACTGAGAGCGTTCAGATAGATAGGACCTAAACCAGCCTAAAGCAGTTCCCTGTATGCCAACTAAGTGCTCTAGTCTTTGCAATAGGATATCATGGTCGATAGTATCAAATGCCGCACTGAGATCGAGCAAAACAAGAATAGAGAAATAAATGTACTTAGTGTTTATTTTACGTTTACTGAAGTTAAAGATCTGAGCACTTCTTCCACAACTGTTTAGATCATTGCAATTATTTTAATGTACTATGTACATGCACAATGTATTTTTTAAGCAGAATTTAAATGTTTTAGAGGGCCAAGAGGGAGATTACAAAAAACTTGAAAAGTATAACTCTGCAACATCTTTAGTAAACGCATTATGTTTTGTTGGCAAAATCTGAATCTGCAAAGTAAACAGCATAGCTTTCAAATAAATGTAATGGAGAGAAACAAGGTACATTCCTCTAAGAATAAATGTAATATAAGTACAAAGTGGAATAAGATGAAAATATATTGCATGCAAACAAATGTACAAGTATCTGGTACTCTATTGCAGTTCATGGGTATATCATGTACTTTTTGTTTTTTTGACTGGCAGTCTGTGTACACAGAGTCTATATTGGTGTTTATTGGTATGTTTGTATGATTATATATTGCACCATGTACAATTTGAATTGTACATTGTTAAGCATGGACTTGCCCTGACAATTAAATAAGGAAGCAAAGATGAAGAAGTGGTCTTACTGCAGTGATGTTAAGGATGGGATGGCTCGCAGCAGCATCAGCACTCTGTAATATGTCTCACAGTGCCTGGTTACAGATCTCTATCCCTCTATTATTTGTTGTGTGCTCACTGTTTCCACCTCTGTTATCTCATCCTCATACACCTCCTGACCACTCGGGTTCCTGCTTGCTGTGATATTCCCAAGGAAGTGCTATATTTACAGGAATAAATCAATGTCATACGGGTTTGGTGAGACTGGGTCACCTGACATGAGGAAGGCTATGAGAGAGCACTTGTAACAGAGTCATAGATAGAGTTGCTGATGTGAACATGAACTCAAACAATACAAATGTTTTCAAGCGGTACACTCAATACGTCAAGGGAACAATAGGAAAAACAGGATCTTGTGATGATTTGGTACTTTATTTTTTAATTATTCCATGTAATCTCATTTAGTTACTGACAGTAAAAAACTCCAAAGGTTGTATTCATTGTTTTCTTCTACATGATACCAGAGAATCTAGGCCGGAGCAATAAAAACACTGGGATCTTTTACCAAAAATGTAGCCTGTTTATGTGAGAGGGATGAAGATGAAGAGGGTTTAAAGGCTACGCTTGCACACAATTGGTGCACTTAGTGATTGATTTAGTATATTTGAAGGGAGTGGATGTGAGTCTGCTTCAGCATCACAATTCAATCCATTAAGGAGGTCATGTTTTTCTATAAATGCACAGGAGTGTCATGTAGAGTATTTGTTTATTTTTTTAAAAGAGGAGCTTTTATATTGAAACTACCTTTTCATTAAGGCACTGATTGTATATATAATGTATTGTCATTTTAGGCAAATAACACTATTTGCAATATGTTGACATTCACCGACTTAAGTATGACAAAATCCTATTTGCCCCTCTTTACCATTGTTGTTAGAAAAAGGAAAATATCATAATGCACCGTTTCCAAGATGTCGTACAGTTTTTTTATAACCTGCATAATTACACATCGTTAGACATATTTTGACGAGTGTCTGGGATTATTTTTGAAAGAAAAAAAGGGAAGGAGGGAAGTGGATTCATGGAGTGGTGGTAAAAATAACGTTTCTCTATAGTACCATCTGCATTGTGGTGAACGATGAGTCAAAACTGTGTCTGGAGGTGTCTGGTTTTGTGGGTATTTCCCAAAGATGTGGTTCAGGATAATATTGTGACAAAAACAATTTAAACTTACCCTGCAGATGTATATCAAGTAGAAAAACTATGAAAAATATGACTGACTCGTTCACATCTTCAAGTAAAGAGGACTATAACATGTTAAGGATATGCTGGTGTTTATGCATAACAAATGACAACACGTGTGTGGGTGTGTAAATACCTGTCATAAAACGTTAGAGAGACAGAAACACATATTTCTTAGTTATAAGAAATAAGTTAAAAAGCTGTTTCATTGTTTCATTGTCATTGCCTTCAGACGCCCACGCAGTAAGAACTCTGCAACAGTTTGGCAGAGCTGCAAAACCACAAACTGCTCTCCGTCGCCTTTCATCATTCAGGCAGCTGAAGGAAAGTGCAAAGAAGATAATGTTTTAATGCAAAGGCTTTCTGGATGATCAGAACAGACAAAAACTAAATGTTTATTCAAAGTTTTTACACATAAAAATGAAAAATAACTCATCACATATTGCCAAACAAACATTACAATTAATCATGGCATCATGTGTATTCAAAAAGGGTCTCTTAAAAAATAAATGCAATATAAAGAAAATCTCAAAAAGAAGCAAGAAATACAATGAAGTCAATCAGTAAGTAAAATAGCTAAAAATAGGGTTCATTTTGGACATTATTAGAATAAAAGCAGTTTAGCACTTCATCATTTTGTTACATTTATGATAAGTATTTAGAGGGTCCATCAGTTTAAAAAATATGTCAGACTTTATATGAACTTTTGCTGTATTTTTGTCCATTAAGTACACTTTTATTCACGTGTCTTGCCATTAGTAGATTTGGGTTGCATTGACTTAAGCACAGATAAAGTTATATGGACATGCAGCAAGTAAGCCTTCTACAACTTTCCTATAGACGCTCTTTAAAAACGTTTGTGGGACAAATGAACGTGCTCTGCATACTTGGTCTGCATATCCTGACTGGTATATTTTTTCAGTGTGTGATTATCAAAGCTTATTGTTCTTGGCAGGGACCATTCCCCTATTAAAGGCTTAAAGTGCCAAACAGGGCAGCACCATGTGTGTGCATGTACTGAGTGACATCTCTGGCTGCCCTCCTGCAGGCCCGAGGAATTCAGCTGAAAGTCTACACCTGCGACAGGAAACCTCGAAACTGTCTACAGATGCACATTTTAAGGGACCCTCCTGTTTTATGAAATATGTCTGCTTTTCGGCTCAGTTCTGCTTTATTAACCCCAAATGCCCCCCCTTTAGAGTTTGTCATCCATGTAAAGTGACGGTGACGCACCCCCCCCCCGACCTCCCCTCAGATGCGAGACATAAATCACAGCAGAACTAAATTAGAATCTAAAAAAAGGAACAGAGTGGGGTATTTCGGCGAGCCTCTAATAACTCAGAGGCTTGTTCTTGGTGGAACAGTTGAGATGGCAGCATGCAAAAAACAAATCTCTCCTTTGATAATAGTAATGAATCCAAACCTGAGACTTAATAAACGGTGCACAGGATGAATGGGTTGTTTTTTATTTAAATAATACTAAAACACAATTTTCCTCAGGCAGCTGGAGGATACAACTTTAATTTTTCTCTGAAATGTAAATGCAGTTCAGATGTGACTTTGATATTTGTAAAGTAATGCACCGGTAGATTTGATCTCTCAGGCAAAAAGCACTTTCTTTCAAGATAAGATCCAATCTTCCTATTCCAATCCCAAAAAACTATTTTCCATCTTTTCCACCCTCTTAGACCCCCCCCAGAGCCCCTTCCCCCTCCTCCCTTCTGTCAAGCGACTTTGTTAACTACTTTGAAAAAAAGGTTAATGATATTCGCTCTTCTTTTTCTGACTCACCTTTACTCACCGCTGGGTCACCAGACCCTCCTTTCACCCACACACTAACCTCCTTTTCCCCTCTCTCTCCAAGTGAGGTTCTTACCCTCATTACCTCTGCCCGCCCTAACACCTGTCCCCTGGACCCTATCCCCTCAAACCTCCTTCAGACTATCGCTCCTGATATTCTATTGTTTCTCACCCATCTCATCAACACTTCTCTAACTTCTGGTCACTTTCCAAACAGTCTCAAGGAGGCAAGAGTAAACCCTCTCCTAAAGAAACCCACTCTCAACCCGTCCGATGTTATAAACTACAGGCCTGTCTCTCTACTCCCATTCCTGTCTAAATCACTTGAACGCGCTGTCTTTAAACAACTCTCCTGTTATCTCCATCAGAACAACCTTCTGGATCCGCACCAGTCTGGTTTCAAGGCAGGTCACTCCACAGAAACTGCTCTCATTGCTGTCTACTGAGGAACTGCACACTGCTAAAGCAGCCTCCCTCTCCTCTGTCATCATCCTTCTGGACCTGTCTGCTGCATTCGACACGGTGAACCATCAGATCCTCCTTCGCACTCTCCAAGAATTTGGAGTTTCAGGCTCTGCACTTTCCCCCTCACCTCATACCTCAAAGACCGTACCTACAGGGTGACTTGGAGAGGGTCCGAGTCCGACCCTTGTCAATTAACTACAGGGGTCCCTCAGGGCTCTGTTCTTGGTCCCCTCCTCTTCTCCTTGTACACAAACTCGCTCGGATCAGTCATTAGCCCGCATGGTTTTTCATACCACTGCTACGCTGACGACACCCAATTAATTCTGTCTTTTCCTCGCTCAGAGACCCAGGTCGTCGCACGCATCTCTGCTTGTCTAGCTGACATCTCTCAGTGGATGTCTGATCATCACCTCAAGCTCAACCTTGACAAGACTGAACTGCTTTTCCTTACGGGTAAAGATTGTCCCACTCTTGACCGAACAATCAATATCGGCACCTCTATTGTTTCCCCGACTCAGACTGCAAGGAATCTGGTTGTGATCCTAGATAACAACCTGTCCTTCACTGCAAACATCGCTGCAACAACCCGCTGCTGCAGATACACGCTTTACAACATCAGGAGGATACGTCCCCTCCTGACCCAGAAAGCGACGTAGGTTCTGGCCCAGGCTCTCGTCATCTCACGCCTAGACTACTGCAACTCCCTCCTGGCTGGTCTACCTGCATGTGCCATCCGACCTCTGCAGCTCATCCAGAATGCAGCGGCTCGTCTGGTCTTCAACCTTCCAACATTTTCCCACACCACACCGCTCCTCCGCTCCCTTCACTGGCTTCCAGTAACTGATAGAATCCACTTCAAGGCACTGGTACTTACGTACCATGCTGCGAATGGATCCCAGCACGTGCACTCCGCTCTGCATCAGCCAAACGGCTCGCTGCACCCTCGCTGCGAGGGGGACCCAAGTTCCCATCAGAAAAAACACGTGGGTTTGCTATCCTGGCTCCAAAATGGTGGAATGAGCTCCCCATTGAAATCAGGACAGCAGATCGCTTGCACATCTTCCGGCGCAGACTGAAAACTCATCTCTTTCGACTCCACTTCGAGCAATAAAATTACTAACAAAGAATTGCTAACAAAGCACTTATATACTAATACAGGACTGGCTTATCTAAAGCCAGTTGAGTAGCACTTGAAATGTTTAGCTCAATGAAACCTGATGTATTATATGATTCTGTTTTCTTCAAGTTTGTATCTTCTTGGTCGAATGCACTTATTGTAAGTCGCTTTGGATAAAAGCGTCAGCTAAATGCAATGTAATGTAATGTAATTTGGCACCATTTATACAGCTATATGGCTATAAAGATGGCTATATTGAAAAATACATCTAGGTGTGCAGAACTGTCAACATTCAAATAGAAAATTAGCAAGAGAAATAGCCAAAATCAATTAGGAATTGTTTTTCAGAGGTTTTTTCTTTTAGTGCTTGAAGAGTATAACTTCATGTCCCCATAATGTGCTACAAACAGACACATTTTAGTTCAATAAAGGCAGAGCAGCAGGATGTAGTGACAACAGGCCACACTAGAGGGAAGCAGCAGAGGGAGATGTTCAGTTTCAGATTTCTGGAACTTTCTGAAGTTTCTCCTTTAGAAGCCATTATTTTGTGCATGTGTGTTTAGTGTGTGTTATGAATCAAGTAACCGCTTTATTAAGTTGAGAAAATAAAAATGGATTTCATTAGCTAAAGCTACATGTGCAAAAACTCTTCAAGATTTACTGCATTACTTGGGCATTAAACTTCCTGCACCTGAAATAATAAGAGTTCTGCTCTCTGTGAATTTGTCTGAGAAAAGTAATAGTGTGTTTCCCTTTCAGTCTTATAACGCACAATACATCTACTCAAACGTCCAAATGCAACGTTGAAAGCATAATAACTTCCGGGTAGAGGATGACAAACAAGGTGAAATACTTTCATTTTTGCCTTTGCATGAACAATCACAGTTAAGTTCTGTTTACCAGATTGAATGTTAATAGTTAACAGGGATATAACAGGAAGGGATGTCTATGCTCTTCCAAAAGATTCATCACATACAAATGCATATTGACTTAAATTGGTTTGTGTTTGTCATTTGTAGACTGAAACATTTTTTGAGTACTTTCGGGTTGTTGATAACTAATTTCCCTGTAAGAGCTTAATGGCTAATTTCCCTATTTTGGGGTAACGCAGTCATTTAACAACAACTTCTGAAAGTTATCGGGAACAAAGCCACATCCTTATACATGTTTAAATAATCTCAAAGACATACTGTATTAGAAAGAAAAATAAATACTTTTGTTGCTCAAATCCTGTTGATCTCACTGTAAAAATATACTGTGACACAAGTACTCATTATGCAGAATGGCTCATTTAAGAATGCCATATAGTATATAATTATAATGATGCATTAGTCCATTCCTCACTTAAATGTTGCAGCTGTTTTTTATTTATAGCATACACTCCTAGTTTGCAAATTAACTCCATGGATCCACAAAGGCAAACGTCCTGTTTTTATCAGAGAGGCAGACTTCCTTTTTAACAAAGCCTTTAGTTAGAGCTGGTTTTAGATTATTCCCTATGTACATCTTCCTGGTTCCTACATTTTATTGTATGTCTATTGTCTTTTCTTGTATCTTAATTCATTTTATTTACATGTTATACTCTATCTTGTCTTTTCATTATTTTCCTGTTTTGTTTACAATGCTGTTTGTTTCTGTAAAGTCCACTGAGACCTGTTTTGGGTTATTGGGCAACTGTGCCACTGTGTAATATGCCATATTTGCTTTTGTTGATTCTATTTTTATAATTTATCTGGATCTACAAAGAAACTTAAAAAGTAGAATATGTACCTCTGAAATGTAGCGGAGTAGATAGTTTAATACAGGGCAGTCCACACTTTTTTTCACTGAGGGCCACATACAGAAAAATATACGAAGTGCTGGGCCACTCACTGGAGTAGAGGTATATTGCTTCATGTGTTAAGTTAAAGGTGGGGTATGTAATTGATTTCAGAAACACTTTTTGTTATATTCCATGGAATGCTCTTAACATCCAGATAGCAATGAATATAGGAAGTGCTTTGACAATAAATACATACAAAAATGTTCATCTGTGGAAGCCGTAGCGCTGTAAAAAGCACGACCAATCATTTTAGCCGGCCCGGGTCAGATAACTGGATGGCCTACCTGCCTGTCAGCCTTCTTATCTCGTGCACAAACTTATCTCGTGCCCTCATTGGTTATGTGCGCGTTCGAGTGTGTTGGAGGAGGGGCTCTGTAAGGAAGTGGCAGATTTTTTCAAATTGTAGTGCACTCGAGCTGGTTTCTCCAAAATTACCTACCCGACCTTTAAGTTATAAATTAGCAAATGTGGGCAAATTATGCTTCAAACTTGAATATACTTACATACAGCATACATCCCAGTTCTCTATAGGGTTTCATTTATTTTGTAACAAAAGTATTGTCAGCTCATTCCTTGAAACAGAAGCATCAGATTGATTATAATAAAGGGGAAATATGAAGGTATATTTCAAGCTTGTCATTTTTATCAACCAAGATTTGTTAGAAAAAAATTTCAACTTTAATTGACAGAATATATTTTAGATGGCTTGGAAAGGGCTTACTAACACATGAATACTACTATGTAATGTATGTCTACATATATATTTAAGACGTCGTACAATATAAGAAAAGCACAAGTTTCAGGTGTGGGCCGTAGTCCAATCCCATTATACTTTTATGGACAACAGGCCGCATTTGGCCCCTGTGCCATAGTTTGGACACCTGTGGTTTAATACTTCAGTACATTTACTTTCCAGCACTGTAAATAAGTTTCCTTACTTATGAAGCATGGTGATGTTAGCTCTAGAGTTTAACCCAAATAATAAAACACCTGCAGCTAACATCAGTGTATTTATGTTTACAGCATTATTAGTGACTGGTTTTATGGCTGGAGGCGTGCATTCACTCTCCCTGTCTGCCTCTCTATCTGAAAGTTTCCTCTCCTGCAGTCTGTGTTTGTTATTTGGTTGCTAGGGGTGGAGCAAACAAACCTCCTCTTACATTATTTTCATCCATGCTTACGTCTGGGACAGCAGTTCCGCATTCCTGAGCCCTCAGACAAGATCACACAGTACTTAAACGGGCTGATGCAACGGCCCCCTTTAGTCCCAAAACCTGCATCCGACTCCCAACACCGTCCCAATATTACTGCGGATTTTTGGACGCACACCAGGTAAGACTGAGTGCCATCGCTATTGTTTTTATCCCCTTCTTGTTTTAGTGCTAATAGTTAGCTAAATGTTGGTCCAGGCTTGACATTATTGCATATTTTCTACACTTTTCCCACCACGTTGTTAGAGACACGCTGTATATGGTTTGTGACATGTATGCTTTTTAATATTAAATATTCATATTTTTTAAGAGGATGTATATTGACTTATTTCTGCAATAAAAAAAACAGTTTAAATAGTTTTAAAGTTTTCCGTGGTGTTTACCGCAGAAGTCTTTTTTGTGTGCTAATAGGTTGTAGTTATCACTGTTGTAGCAACAGTCGCTTTGCAGCTCGTTATTTGCAGACATGTTTGCTAAATTAAACACCAGCTTGGGACGAACTGGAGGTATTTTCATCAGGGCAGTTTTAATGTCAGTGTTGCTAAACAGGAGAAGTGTCGGTTAGCCTTGTGAAGACGATTATGTAACGCTACACACACTGTGGGGTTTCTACGTAACTGCAAGCTAAGCTAGTCTGCTGCACCAAACTGCACGCGTTTATACCTTTACATTGAAGAAATATGCATATTCAATTGTTTTAATGCTGTATTTTTCATGCCATATGCATATTATGTTGTAACACTATAATCGGCTAGCACGTACTGTTCATCTACCTTTTTTCTAACTACACTGGAGAGTCAACACTTTGCGTGCAGCTGCAAGATGCATAAGCTAATAATACCAGATTTGCAAAACAAACTGTATACCAGTGAGTCTCATAATACAAAGGGCTTCAAGTAAATTATCAATTGTATTATGCATCATTTTCTTTAACTAATGATTATTCAGTTTTCCAGAGCCTAAGGTCAGATCAGATCAACCACAGAGAGTACATTTACCATGACATAACATAGGAAAAGGTAGAAAATCCTCACATTTAAGAAACAGGAAAAAGAGGATGTTTAGCACTGTTGCTCGATAATTCCCTAATACTATTAATCAGTTGTGAAAATAGTTTTTGTTCTGCTCAGTACTCACACTTATTCATATCTTATTACCTCTCTACAGCGTCCAAACACAGTTGCATCATTGACAGAAGACGACTGACAACTTTTCTCTGAGTAAGTACCAAGCCTTCAGAATAGTTTAAGATACAATTATTCAGGGAGCTCTCTTGAGTTTTTACTTCTGAACAGAAAAAAATGTTCTAGGCAAATCTGTTTCTCCTTGGAACATAAGTAATGTAAATTAAGTGTGAGGTTTATTTGGCAGCATGTGAGTAAAGCGAAGAATCTGAGCTCTGATTTGTAATCTTTGCTTTGGCCGATAGTAGTGCACATGCTTTTTATGTTTTACTCCACTGGATAAAGGAAACTGTGTGAGTGATCTCTCGTGTGAATATGCATACTAGAAACAGACTCCAGTATTACTCTTCTCCTATATCACCATCAATCCTTTTCTCACTGTTGTTGTTGTGATGAGCCGGTAAATATTGTCCTCTTGTCTACATGATGGTCTTTTAAAAGATTTACACTTGGCTGTGTATCAGTAACTCTATCCAGACCAGAGGTAGCGTTAGATATCTGCCCTTGTTGGCCTGAGGGTTAAAGGCCAATCATGGAATGGGAAATATGATGGTGAGGGCGGATCATGTGCGTGCGTGTGGGTTTGTGACTTGCAAGTTCATAGGTTCAATGTTTTCCTATGCAGCAAGTGCATGCTCTCCAGCACAACATGCCATGCAGGGGAAACTATTTGTATGTTCTTTATTTATATGGTTCATTTGTGTCTTTATCTATGAAGTGAAGGAGAGTGTGTTGCAGAGGGTTTAAATGTCCCAGCACCTCCGGGCACATCCATACGATGGTCTCTGCATAAATGGAACGCTGCAGTCAGTGGATTAATGGGGAAGGGCTGGCGAGCCGACAAGCAGCGCGGGGCCGACAGGGCTGAGAGACTGGACGTGGGCGCACAGGGTTTATTTTAAGTAGAAATGCCTTCCAGTGCGTCTCTGGAGAGCTGGAATTGCCGAGCTGCACCCCAGTACACTGAACAGACAGCAGACGCATTGCAGGCGAGAGAGCCAACTATGCAACAGCCAGGCTCAATGATACTAATACTAATGCTGGGGGGGTGCAGCTATTCACTGTATCACATTATCAGTATCACATTGTAGTCTCCATAAGCCTTTCCACATGGTCTGTAGAAACAGTGTCAGGCTAGATGTCCACTATGGAAGCAAACACCCAAATGTCCAAAGGTGTAGCCGAGAGACATTAAAGCCAGTGTTGTTTTAAAGAAAAGAGCACAGTGAAAGGCTCATTTAAATAGTTAGGGTTTCCATTTTCTTGAAATTATTTTTGGACTTGAAGTCAGCTATCTCCTTTTGCAGTCCAGACTCAAGATGTCGACCTACACATTGACGTTTTGGCTTGCAGCCTCAGGGATGAACAAAAGCTTTACAAATCTCATTGAAGACACAGAGCAGGCGTGTGCTTGACGTGCGGCAGATGAGGAAATATCGGAGAAAAAAACATGAAGCGGCATTAAAGTGAAAACCACATATTACATAATGACGGTGATTGCTTCAACAGGCTGTATTAAGTCTGATTTTCTTGACTTTGTTGGCCAATATCTTATTGTCAGGGATTACACATAACTTGCCTTGGATTTGTCATTGACGCAAAATCCATACGTTTGAACTGGCTTTTGTATTTTGATTCATTTAATCCATGTCTGAGCCAAGCCAAAGCTCAGTGCCATGCAAAGTCTAATCCTGATTTACAGCATGGAGAAAAATAGCAACAATATAATAATTCAACCAGGACCACCCAGATGCAGAATATAGATGTGTGACTGTTTGCATGGCATGAAGCAGGCCGAGCAGGAATCCAGCCAAAGATCACATAGTAATGTTCGAATGAAGGCAGCCACAGTCCTCATACCTTGTGCATATCTGCAGGTGCTTTGTGTTTCCATTTGACTGGAATATTGTTTTCATTATAAGGCTGCAGTCTACAATTAAATGCAAAAGCTAAACTACCTGGCCTTGTGCTTTTTCATTTATAACCTCTGCATGCACTGTACTCCAGCTCGCAAACTGTAAATGTGAGGGGGGAAATAAAGCTCCCTCATTACCATTGATCTTCACATCATCATTCACAATTTTGCACAAGGTTAAATGTTCATCATTGTGTTTAATTGCTATAGGAAGGTTCAATCTTTAGCCTGGAAGACTGAAAATAAATAAAAGCTCAAATAAAAAAGGGATCCTATTTTCTGTTGTGATAATCACTTCCACTCCCACACACCGTCACCTCGGAGTTTACTGACCAGAGATGACCTCGGCACAATGAGAACAACAGGCGTTATTACGGAGCGCTGTGTCTTGTCCCTCCAATGAAAATATAATGAGGGGATGGAGGAATGTAGATACTGTATATTTGGACTGTCCCGTCCTCGAGGAAAGTCGGTGCCAAATTCCCTGGTTTCCTCTGAGGATTGCAAAAGGCTGTAACTCAACACACAGCCTGACTGAGTGCAGACGATAATGATGATCGCTCAGACCTTGGCCACAGATTTAGAGAGCATGCCTTGGCCCGAGCCTTTGCGCTCATTGTTCACTTTCAGCACTCGTGTCGAGCGCTGGGGAAGTTGTTTGCAAGAGTTTTGCAAGATGTTGGTGGTATGTGGGTTATTAGACTTTAATAAAGTGAGCTGACAGAAAAACTGTTCAAATAGAATCTTGGAAGGTTGCATGTATTTCCCGTAAAACAAGTTAAAGTTAAGTAGTTTGGCAGCAGAAGGATTTCATTTTGTGTCTCAGGAAAAGATAAATTAGCGAGCAAATACCTTCAACCCCTGCTTTCAGTCACCAAAATGACTGTGCTGGTAGAGGTTAGCTGTTAGTGGGCTTCTTATTTAAAAAGCAGCAGTATATAAAGGTAATGAGTAACCTTTGTAACCCCCCCACCCGTCTCTATAGGGGACGAGGATAATGGGGCCTCCAGTCGTGCTGCTAGCTATTGGTAAAGGACTAAATTCCTCAGCACTGCTAATTGCTCTCAGGAAAGACTCCGGAAATGGACACATTTGCTGGAGTTGAAGACAGATCGAGTGTGTGAGCAGAGAACGCAGCAGATTGTAGACACAGTATAGGACATGCTTACATATAGGGACCCTCACACACACCTCCAACTATCTGCGGCTCACATGCAGTTAGATTAGTTTTGGATCGAAGCCAGAGCTCTCGTTGTGTACGTTCCTATATTTCATAACTAATACATGACATTTCCGCTCCCCGCCCTTGGCTTCAGCTCGTCTCCTCTCGGTGCCGGGCTGTGTAGGTGTCTTTGTTTGAGGCCAGTGTGGGCCTAAAAGCTGCAGCACAGGCTTTTCTGCTCGACTGCAAAAGCATAGTAACGGCGTTGCATCATCAAACGCTGACCACTAATCCTCAGCTGCATGCAGCGGACAGCAAAAAAAAAGAAAAGAGAAAAACACCCATCTTTTGAAAAATGTAAAATTCACTTTGACTCGTGCTTTTTGTCATAATTACGCAGTGCGAGACATGCATCAGCGAATGTTCCCCGTGTAGCGATGAGACTTCTTAAGGGTTTCATGTCTCGAGGCTTGGCGGGATGTTGAATTTGCAAGGGGGATTTTGAGACACTTGAAGGCAGGTTGAAAGAGACGGAACAGCTTTAACATATGAACAAACTGTTATAACAGAGTCTGTGTGAGTTTACAACAGTTTCATGAATTGCCAGGATTGGTGTATTAGTCACTTTTATGTCTCATAATTAAAAGGTGTCTTGCATCAGACATCAAATCACCTTTGTTTCGGAGGCCGCTGGAAAAACCACCCCTTAGGGTTTCTGTGTGATCTGATGTCATGCAGACAAATATGAGGTTTATGTATTTAATACTGAAGTATGAGTGTTTGTGTGTGTGGAGGTCTAGTCTCCGCTGCATGCTTCAACAAGCCACAGCATTGACTAGGGGCTTTCCTTGCAATATGTCTGACTGAGAAGGCTTGCATTACAATGTACTGTATATGAGCTGGTCTGATAGACATAATACATGATTATTCCTTATTTCTTTAGTGTGAATTCCATTGACATCTTTTTTTTGTCTGGGACAGAACCCAAACTGAGTTTGTTAACCAGTCCTGAGTGTCTGGCCAACTTGGATATTGGACTCTATTTTGGCTCTGAAAGCGATTTGCTGTCATTCCTAATGGGCGCTTCAGTTCCTGTGGCTGTTCTCCCGGCCCAGGGGTTACTTTGCATTGCATCTTTTGAATTCCACCACAGTTATTGGTCAGCAATGTAAGAAAAAGCCGGGCTTACTCTTTTGTCACAAGTCATCAAATCTGATGGACCAAACAATTCATAGTAAATGAAGTCAATTCAGCCCATGAAGAGTTATTTCTCTTTCATTCACCCGTGCATTAGCTCTCATATGGTTTGTCTTGTTCTTAGACAGCCTCTCTGCAGAAAGGCCTTGGCACTTTCCAGTCCTCCACCTCTCCCGGGAGTTTAAAAGAGAGGGAATTCTGTCTGAGAGAGATTTTTACCAGGGCTGTCTTGTTCTTTTCCTCTTCAGCAAAAACAACAGGCTGCTGCCAAGAAGTGCAGTGTAAATGGGAGTATACATACAGAGGGAGAGAGGGAGGGAGAGAGGGAGGGAGGGAGGGGGCAGTCAGGATTTAAATAATAAAATGGCTCATTGGACACTGGCTCCACACACAAACTTGTCCTTGGAGCGAATAAATCATGCAGACTGGAGGTGGTGGAGAACGGGTCAAAATAGTGTTGACATGTGACTTTTGACCTTCCATGTACTGCAATACTTAATGTTTGAGGTACTAATGAAGGCTTTAGATGCTACAGGAATCTCCCACCAACAATACCCATCACTTTGACGAGAAAGAAAGAAAAATACATTTAAAGTATTGTGTGACAGAACCCTTTTGTGCATCAGGATTGATTCCCTCTCTCTAAAAGTGGGCTGATGTGGTTTCAGCCATGCTCGACGACAGTTAACTCCAACTGTAAAAAACACTTTGAGACCAGCCCATAACCAGGGTGGAGTACATTAGAATAGAGTTACATAACCTGGTTTTTTTGTTCACTACCCTCCTCTATGACTTTTGTATTAGAGCGAGTCTTTCAGCCCTGCAAAAAAAAAAGTAGCAAAGAAAGAAAAACTTGGTTTGACTTACAATACAGTGGGCCTGTCAGCTAGTCACCCACCAGCAGAGTCAGCTGTTTCCGCAGCGCCCCACAATACTCGTCTTTGTTGGTTCCATATGAGAGGAGCTTTGTTCGGTTTGTGCCCAACATGTAGAGGTTCAGATTCATACTCTGCAGGCAAATGGGAATCAAGCTGTTCGTAGAAGTCACACTGATAACATTCATCTTTAAAAAAAACACCTCGTTGCTTTAGGTTCGGCGGATAATCCCAGTTGCCATTTTGTCAGCATGCCAAAGTAATTGAAGTAGGAGTGGTTATTATTTGCAAAATTGTTCCACAAAAGCATAATTTCATCATCAGAATATGATAAATAGCAGCTTAATGTTTGCCACCATTCCTCATCTTCACATACTGGATATGTTGTACTTTATTCCTTTATAACTACTGAACAATAAGAGTGTTTCTTGTCAGACCTTTCTAAAATCCTCTGGTCTCCTCAGAGATTGCAGGGATGGGCTGGGTATAGTCGGCTCATGTTTCACTGCTCCCATCTGTAACATTTGTTTTTTATTTGGCCATCAGAAGTTTTCCAACTCTTGGTCTTACAGTAATTAGAGAGACGTCTTAATTCTCCAGCCACTTCCTTTAAGCCTGCACAAGTTCTCCTCTTTCTCCCCTCTTTCCCTCATTCCTCCCTGATTACATTAAAAAGGGCTGTGGTCAACCCCCTTAAAACGACCCAAAATTGTTGAAAGTGTTTAGGAATGCATGAGCATTACCCCAGTGCTTTTGATATCTTTTGAATCCCCTCTTGCGAAACGAAACATTCAAGACGAAAGCCACTCGGTTAATTATTAGTTGCACAAGTGTAGATGGTCCTGTATTTATGCGTTCATACAGACGGCCTCTGCGTGTGAAACTACAGAGATGAGTGTGAAGCTGCCGATGGTCTGGAGTTTGTTTTTTCATCGACTGCTGACTAAGAAGATAACACAGCTGTCAAAGCTGTCATCGTTTGAGTGCATTCCTGGAAACGGCAACCCGTATCTACTGTATAAAATGTCCGATGACAAGGAGAGACAACAGTAAATGAAACTTGTTTTTGATGGAATGCTAATACTACAAGATCACAATAAAGATAACAGAGGGCAATTGGATAAAGGGAACTGGGTATAAACGTATGGCTCACGACCATAGCAGAAACACAAATGGGTAATACAATATTCCTCTTCAAAATCCAAAAAATGATCTGTACTATGAACTTAAGGCAATAAGAAGTAGAACATTTAAAACATGTCTTTACATGCTTTCCACTGCGTATACAAAAATGGGTTATTTGTATTGTCAACAACTGCCTTTTAAGGCTTACTTCTCTCGTCCTAATCGTTCTCTCCCTCTCTTCTCTCTCCCGTAGCGGCGGTGGTGGCCGGGTCGGACATGATGCCAGGACAGATACCTGACCCTTCGATGGCGGCGGGCTCCCTGCCCTGCCTGGGCCCGCTGGCGGGCATCTCGGCCACCACACTCACTGATCAACTCAAGCTAGCTGACTTCCGCCAGCTGGGCACCATGCTGTCCCCGCTGCACTTCCTGGGGCGGCTGGGGAAGAGGCCGCTGGCCATCAAGACAGAGGTGAGGAGGGGGAGAAAGAAGAGCTAGTGCAGCAGGAGGTGAAAGATGTACATCGAGTCAGACAGTAGAGAAGAAGAAGGAGGGTTTTAGACTCAGGATGTTTTAAAGTCATCCATTAAGGCAGTTGTTATCATAATCTGTATTATATACTTAAGTTTACAGTTGTAATTGTAATCATTCTTAAATTAATCAAACGCAAGCAATTCAAGATTTATTTTCATTAAAATAAAATAATGGAAAGAATATAAAAAGAGAGGTTTATAATTACGGAAATACTTAAAGGTGGGGTAAGTAATTTCGGAGAAACCAGCTCGAGTGCGCTAGAATTTGAAAATACACAGCCGGAAGAAATCTGCCACTTCCTTTCAGAGCCCCTCCTCCAACACACAGGAACGTGCACGAGATAAGTTTGTGCACAGATGGAAGGCTGACACGCAGGTAGGCCATCCAATCATTTTAGCCGGGCCGGCTAAAATGATTGGTCGTGCTTTTTACAGCGCTACGGCTTCCACAGATGACATTTTTTATGGATTTGTTGTCAAAGCACTTAAGATATTCATTGCTATCGGGATGTTAAGAGCATTCCATGGAATATAACAAAAATTGTATCTCGAGCCGGTTTCTCAAACTTACCTACCCCACCTTTAATATTCTGGTACCAGTTAATGTCCTGACAGTAGGCTTAATATATACAGTATGTTGGTATAAAATATATATTCTATCCATAAAATGTTATTGTCAGTAGTTGTAGGTGCATTGATCTGAGCTTGTTTGAGGATAGAGTGTGAAGACAATACAAATATTTCTATGCAGATTACTATATTAATGTTGATGATCAGTAAACATAGTATGGTAAACTGAAAATACAGTATAGCCTACTTTGGCTTGTTCATTTTGTATGTTGAATTTTCCCCCCTCCAGTGCTCAACAATATTTACTATAGAGGTTGCACAACATGCATGTTGTTTTGGTGAGGCAATTACCACTATTGGTTGTAGGTTTATTGATAAAATGTTCGTTTGCAGATGGATGAAGATGATGATAGGAGGAAGCGGAGACGAGACAAAAACAAAGTAGCAGCCGCGCGATGCCGAAACAAAAAGAAGGAACGGACTGACTTCCTTCAAAGGGTGAGTTCATGACACAGCATTGCAGAGGTTAAGAATGGAAGCCAAGAACGTGACAAAAGATTGGCTCACTTTTTGTCCTGATCCATTTATATAAAAACCTGTCTGAAAATGAGCTGATTTTGGGCAGATTTTGGCCACTTTATGATGTCATAACGATTTTTTGGCTTGTGAAACCATTAGCCAATAACCAACCAAGGTAACCCCCCCCCACCTTATCACCTGAATCTCCTCCTAGAGCACCATTGTGCTTTTTTTAACCAAATATCTCTCAGAGGGGCGTGGGGAGTGGCTCCTTATTTTCATCTAAAGTAACAGACAGAGAATCAGCACTTTGGAAACAGGGCTGAAACAGAGGGGATTATGGGATGCTACAATGCACGATCAGTTTGGTATTTCGAGCCAAACACTTCAGAGACATGTTTTGTATATGTCTGAGACCTATAATATATTGATGAAAAACAGTATAATAGGGGACCTTTAAGTTAACCTGAACAGCTGATGAAAGTACTCTGAACATTGTATTTGTCTGGTAGTATCTCATAATTCAACATCTTTGTCCAGGAGTCGGAGCGTTTGGAGGTGGTGAACTCCGACCTGAAGGCCCAGATCGAGGAGCTCCGTATGGAGAGGCAGCAGCTAATGGTGATGCTCAATCTCCACCGGCCCACCTGCATCGTGAGGACCGACAGTGTCAAAACTCCTGAGAGTGAGGCCAACCCCTTTCTGGAGCAGCTGTCCACCGACGCCAAGTGAAACCAGGGACGCAGGGGTCCCTGACGCCCAAACTAGCACCACGTGGTAGCCATTTCAAATGAAAAACATAACTGGCAATATCTAAACAAGCACTTGAGCTCCAAGACTTTTGGAGACTCTGCCCAAAGACCTGAGGTTGTAGGGCTTCCTTAGTACTGCTACATGAGCTGGCTCTGTCCATTGGAAGACTGGCAATATCCAGTTTCATCTCCATATTAACTGTTGTTGTTGTTGACACCCGCTGTGCCTAATGTTACTTCAACCATCTCTACATAAAAGGGACCAATGGAAAAAGAAGAGTACGACTGGAAACAACGCCGAGGAAACACACTAATATCAAAATGGTGCTCTGTTACAAAAGCCCTGAGTAGATTGTGTGGCATTTTTGAATGCAGATACCCAAAAAGGCTTTTGCAGCTTCCCTTTGTATGCTAGCGGAAATATACAGGTGTAGAGTTTTTAGGACATAATACTCAATACAAGTACACCAAACAGAGTAGAGTTTTTTTTTGTAATGTTGATTTCTTTACCCTGCCTCGACGATGGCAGTTACCGGTTGATCCGATTTGTGGTGACGCTGGCGTCATAAAAAGCACATAAACACAAAATGTTTACACCCTTGTTTTTAGGACTTATTGTCTGTCCATTATGTACTTGTTTTATACTGCTTTGTATACATAAACATATATGAAATGCTTGTTAATCACTTGATGTGATTTGTCTTTTCAATCTTTTCCAGTCTTTGTCTGTCATGTTGCGCTATCTAACAGCTGTGAAAACAAGCAGCACTCTTTTCAGCTGAGCAGTATTTCAATGTCTGTTATGGACCTGTATCTGCTATGTATGACTGTTACCCTGAATAGATTAAATTTTATTTTCTAAACTACAAGAAAGAGCATGTCTTGTTGTTTGCAATTACCCCATCAGACATGCAAGATTTCAGTTAAAATCCTTGTAGGTTATTACTTCCTCCCAAGCATGACACTTAAACTAGCAAGTGACAAAGGTTGTGCAATCATGTTTTCTTCGGTTGAGGCACATTGCCAAACACAGGTTTACTTTCATTTGCAACTCAGTAAAGGTTAATCATGAATGTATTGCTACCAGGCATGATTATTACCACATTAATGCAATATTTTAGAATGCATCTTTACATTACTTTCTTTAAAGCATAAAAAGACACCTTTAATTGTAAATATTTTTGGAATTATTATTTGTGACACTTTCTTCAATACCTTCACATGCTTTGACCTCTGTTCTTAATTTTTGATAGAAGACTTGGTAGCATTGCTTTGTTTGTAGAATTGTATACTAATATTGTAATGTTATTTCAAGACTAGTACATTTGTTGCTGATGGAGGACAGCATAATCTCTGTCACTACATTTTAAAACAGCAGCATTTTTTGTGTGCAATTGGGACCATTTTTGCTGGGAGAAAGTACACCCTAAAACATAGAGTGAATTGTGAAATGTGTGTGGTTTTTCTGCTGCAGCATTAACTATAGCCTGTTCATGGCTCGGATCAGATGCGGTCAACGGCTCCATCTAGTGGTATGAACTACATATTTGCAGTAGACACGACAAATCACCTAACAATATTGGCTGATATATTGTCAGAGAGGCTAAACGTAAATACAATATTAAAATCATATTTCTTTAAACCTTTATTTTCAATCGAATTTCCATTGAGAGTATGAATTCCATGGCAACAACCGTTGGTTTCCTGCGGTTAAACCATCTTTATTTTGGTGAGGCTTCACTTTCAAAAGTGTCAAAACTGGTTCAGGTAGGCAGTAGTGTTCTTTACTAATACAATCTTACGTGGCTTTCAAACAGAGAGCAAATGTTTGTTTTAAATACTTTGCAAAATTAGGTTTAATTAGGTTTTTTTTTGCTTTAACCGTCGCTTTTTATGAATGAAAACAGCTAATAAACACGAGAGCTAAAAGCTAATCAATGCTAACGCTAGCTAGATACGACCTTTTTTTGGTCTTCAACAAATACAGGTTAACTAAAAATGAACTTTGCACTCCTGTATACATTGAGTTTAATCTGTTGTATACCATATTTCCTCACTTGTTCAGTTTATACTGCTACAGAAAATATTTTAACAAAAGCTCACATCTTCTCCTCAGAGGTTGTGCAGGTACAGGTTAGGTGGACTTGTGGTGTGATGATGGAACAGTTTGAGGAAGAGGAAGAGCAGCAGCTATCTGATCAGTCAGACCTGCTCACAGGAAACGAGGATCAGGTGGAAGATGAGGAGAAGCCAAGCCAGGGTCAAGAGGGCAACAGTGGCGATGAGTGGGACACTGATCTGGAAACAGACAGTAGGTTAAAGTGACAATACAGTCTTATAAACATGGATAATCTTCAACGCCCTCACCTCTTCTCTCTTCCTGTGTTCTCCTGTGTTGTTCCTTCCAGGTGCCACCGATCAGAAGCAGAGTCAGTCCCGTGCAGAGCTGTACCTGCAGGCCTGTCAGAGGACGGGCTCAGTTCCTGTATCATCCTTTCTCCGTAACTTGGGTGACACCAATCTCAACCTAAACCACTATGGTGTAGGACCTCTGGGCACCAAAGCTCTGGCTTTAGTTCTGCAAGTAGGGTGGCTTTGTTACCTTTAACTATATTTACTGTTATGAAATATTTTTAATTATCATGAGTAAGGTGATGGTGGGTCTGTGTAAGGTTGGGTTAATGACTTATTTCCTTTTCAACGCAGTCTTTACATTTAGACAGAGAGACTGCTAGTTGGAGAGGTCCCAGTTCACCTTCTGGGCCCTGCCGTGGTGCCCTTGAGCAAGGCACCGGACCCCCCCCCCCACCCCCATTGCTCCCCGGGCGCTGTACAATAGCTGCCCACTGCTCCTAGTACTAGACTCCTGGTACTAGGATGGGTTAAATGCAGAGGCCAAATGTCACTGGGTGTGCTGTGTGCTCTGCATGTGTGACCGTTAAAGAGGGTTTCATCCCTCCGATTCTATTTTATCTATTCTAATATCATTATTTCACTAATTTTATTGTTTTTCCAGACTGACACTACTATCACCAACCTTGAGCTGGAGGAAAACTCACTTGGGCCCGAGGGGACACGCTATCTGACGGAGATGCTTCAAACAAACATCACCATCCAAAGTCTGGTAAATATTCTATAACTATTGAATACAATTAGTTCTGAAAAACTGTACTGGTAATCATCTGCTCTTAACTGCAAGAGGAATGACACATTCTTAAAATAAATATTAATAATACACAAAAGCTTGTTTAATCTCTTAAATCTTTTTGTATCAGAATCTTTCCAACAACCAGCTGGGCCGAGAAGGAGCGTACACCATCTCCAAAATGCTGTCAGAAAATTACTACGTCAAATCCCTCAAACTTTCAGGTAACCAACTAAGTATTTGAACCATTTAGGATGTTGTTATTGAGTCCTTTGTATACCTCTCGCTGTAACACAATGGAAATACGTTTTATACTAATCAATAAATAAATGTCCCCTTCTTCCCTAGGAAATGATTTTGATGATGCTGCAGCAAAATATTTTGCCGATGCTTTAAAGGTTAGTACAATATATTGAATCTGAAACATTTTTGCAATTATTTTATGAATATATAGAATGAATCAAGAGTGTATCTGGTCTACATTTGCATTAATCCTCAACATTCTCTTTCGTTTTAGGGAGACTATGTGATCAAAGAGCTGGACGTCAGCCACAACATGTTCAGTTTTACAGGAGGACAACACCTGGGCCATATGTTAGGTACACTAGCTTATTTCTAGATAGATAGAATTGGAGGGATGACACCCTCTTTAATGGTCACACATGCAGAGCACACAGCACACACAGTGACATTTGTTCTCTGCTTTTAACCCATCCTAGTACCAGAGGTCTAGTACTAGGAGCAGTGGGCAGCTATTGTATAGCACCCGGGGAGCAATGGGAGTGGGGGGGGGTATTCCGGTGCCTTGCTCAAGGGCTGACTGTATTAGGAGAATTTCACCGCTGAAGCCAAATCCGTCATATAAATAAACACGTCATTCAATTACAAAACTCATACAGATATCACAAATTAATTCCAAATCACATTTTTATAATTTTAACTTTTTCCTTCAATAAATATAGATCAATCAAACCTTTTTCGTTGTTGCATGTTTTCTCTATTCAAACATGGATAAAACCATGTCTTGTACATAATGTGAACACTAATTTTCGTACCAATTATATTTCAATACCGTATTCCCCCTTCAGTTTGTGATTTGCCTGGCAGAAATTAAACTAATATAGCAAACAATTTGTCGGCCCATTCTTATATTGCAAGAATTACATTACAGTACAGTGACAGTCAATTCCAAAAACCCTCAAAAATGTTAACATATATTTAGCAGTCAAAACAAACTGAGGATATTATACTTTACAGCTTATTGATGTCATTGCAAAAATGAAATATTTATATTTTTTATTTGTGATACGTATTTTGTACTTTGACATTTGTTTCCCCTTTCATAAAGCTGCAAATGTAGGCATTGAAGTCCTAAACCTGAGCTGGAACCCCCTTCGTCTGGGTGGTGCTATGGCTGTTAGTGCAGGGCTGAAGGTGACCAGAACAACACACTCATAATGCATAGTGTATATATAATGCTCTGTTTCCTATCACAGACATTTCACTCACATTTTCCTCAGGTAAACTCCACTCTGAAGCAGCTCGATCTGTCGTGGAACGCTTTCGGCCAAATGGAGGCGGAGTCACTGGGTCAGGCCCTGAAAAACAACAGGACGCTTGTGCTGCTGGACCTCAGCGGTAACCATGTGGACGATCAGGCTGTGACACTTCTCTGCCAGGGTCTGATCACCAACGGCACCCTCGGGGTCCTCAAGGTGAGCATGCAAACAGGTGGATCACTGGTATTTATTATGCAGCATCATGGCACTCTAACTGTTAGGTTTGGTGTGTCTGTATTTTGTTAAGCTCTCACAAAACCCCCTGACGAATATTGGAGCTCTCACGCTGCTAAAAACGGTCAAAAAGAACATGAAATCAGCCTTGGAGGAGATTGATATTTCTGTAAGTGCTGTACATTTCCTCTCAGAACATGAATAATAATATTTATCTTGTATTGAATGCCTTTAGAGCTTCTTCTAAGCTCTGACCGTGTTTGTGCAGACGGTGTTTGTGAACGAGGAGTTTGTGGAGCTGCTGGAAGAAGCCCGTCAGAAGCGTCCTGCTCTGGATGTTCGGCACAGCGCCATGAGCTACGTCACCAGGAACCTATCTGCCCTCCAGATCTTACGGGTCAGTGGTCAGGAAAGAGAAATCTGGGGGGAAATAGGTTAATAGTTATAACTAGGATTCCAGTGTTTATGCTCATAATGTTAATAGCATCCTAAAAGAGGTCCCAGAGATATTTTCTTTAAATGTATAATCTTGAAACTTAAATTTGGATTCTTAAATAGAAATTCCTATCAGAGCGAAATGAGAGCATTATGGATTTCTTTGAAGCTTTGGATAAAGAAGGAACAACCAACGTCTCCACCTCTGACTTCAGAAAGGCTGTGAAGGTCAGGCTTACTTTCTCACAGCAAACAATCTATCAAAGAAAAGTATTTAACTAGTATTCAGATATTAACTATTGTATGGATGAGTATAGTGAAAATAATGTTGTCATGCATGCAGGCAGCGAACATACCTCTGGATCAGCAGCAGCTCGAGTGGTTGCTCAGGAAGTTTGACAAGAACTGCACCTCCACCATTATGTACAGGTCAGTCTGTGATGGTGTCAGTAGGAATATTTTGTATCTAATATTTACCATGCAAACATAAAAGGTATTCTTTTATAGTCAAGAAGAAATAAGTAACCATTTTAAGAAAAATAGTCCCATTTTACACAATTTTCATCATTGTCATTAGGTCCAAACCAGCTGAAGTTTAGAACATTTATTTGCCTGTGATTTAAACGTATATACATTTTAGACATCCCTCTTTTTTAGTGGGAAAACAGGTTTCACTTATTAGTGTAAAACAGTTTGAATAATCAAACAGAATAATCTTAGCTCAAGCTTTGTCTAGGTTTGTCATGAAGGAGATTTTAATTGGGTTGAAATATCCCTTTGAGTGTATTTTTGGCAAGTATTCCTTCACTTTTAACTCTTTGTGAAGTCAGTGGTCTCTTTTTGTTGCAGTGAGTTTGCGGAGCTGTCGTAGAAACAGAGGATGAGGAAGACATCTGAAAATAAAATGTTACGGAGTCAGTTATTTAGTAGGTCTTCCATTTTGCCATACAAGTCTCACAATGCTACATTTTTGCGAAAATATAGAGATAAGGAAGCGGAACTGACACACAACCAAGGACAGGTGTATCCTAATAACAACCCCCCCCCCCCTCTGTCCACCCGCTGTAGTCCGTAGCTCAACCCAGTTCTGCCCAGTGTGAATACTTGAACCGCTGACACCAACCAGCTGCACCCACCTGAGCGCTGCCAGCTGTGTCTGCGGTTGGGACACAGGGTCCTCCACCTCATTCTCTCCATCCAAAAATAATCTTCAGGTATGACAACAGAACATAGGAGGAAGAAAAAGAGCTGGCATCCATATCAAAGGACCGAGAGGAGAGAAAGAATAGAGCCAGATGGAAGCTAGTTGTCTCGCCCACAGTGGTAAGCTTTGAATGAAACAGCCTGTAAAGGAAACAGCACGTCGATGAATATGGATGTGCAGCATTACTTATTCAGGGCCGGCAGGGTAGGATTATTGAAGGTGAATTGTCTCAAGGTGTGATATCCGACAATCAGATCTGTCAGGTGGCTTCAGAGGTAACCACAGAGGAGACGCTGACAGGAAGCACCTCTTTATTAACTCATATGGAAACGGCATGACACCTAATATTATGAGTCATGAGAATACGGGACCACCCTTTTAAATGTATATCCTATTTCAGATAGAGCTCCTAAGATTAATTAATGACATTTCAACTATTAAATCAGTCGCCAACTATTTTGATACCCGATTAATTGGTTTGATAAATTATTTAAGGAGTCAAAGATTTCTGATTCTAGCTTTTTAAATCTGAAAATTCTGTTTTTTTCCCACTCTTGATGATGGTAAACTATAGCCATTGAGTTTTGGACCTGACAAGACTATAGGAACATTTTGACATTCGATAGACATGGTTTTCTTTCAATCCTAAACCAAATGCACCTCAACTCCCTCCATGTTTCTGTCTCCACTTCCTCTGCCGTGTCTTTTCTGTCTCCTCATCCGTTCAATCACACACTGAAAAAAAGAGAAATTGTTGAGAAATATTTGCATTGTTCATTACATAAGATAATATTTGCAATGTGGCTCATGTATACAAAATTCAACCGTGACATTGTTTTTCAAGTTCTTATAAAACTGTAGATCTTTGTAAAATATACAATTATTAAGGCCTATAAACCTACCTTATTTGGATGAGCCTCTTGTCCCAGTGTAACTAGAATGATCCTTCACCAATGCCATGGTGCATTCAAGTGCATCACGATGGTCGTACTTCCAGAGGTTGAAAATGGTTCTTCCAACTTTGATGTGTTCAGTAAATTGATGTCGTAATGTAGAAATAACAGAAGCTACAAAGAAGATGGGTTTTTATCGCTCAGTGTTTAAAAGGAGCTTTTTATCTCAGTTTCCTAATTAAGGTTTTGAACAGGCTACAATTATTTATATTATTTGTCAGTGACTACATTCACAGGGAACGCATACAGAATTATCTCTTACATGTGAAACAACAACAGGTTGTTAGTCAGAATTACTTTGTCCTTGAATACAAAGATTATTCATTTGACAAAATGTGTGAGGATGTTCCAATAAACGAAGAGCACTTCAAAGCCTTTTTCAGACTCTTAAATTATCGAGTACCCCCTGTAAAGTTTGTGTTTGAGAATCAACATGCAAATTTATGGGCAATCTTTCTTGGTAATAAAAGTCTCACCTTAATCTCAAAACACACTTTTACACTCGGACTAAAATACTATTATTTGTACAATGACATTGATATAATTAGCTATTTAAAAGATAGAAAAAATAACTGAATAATTTAGGTAAATAATCTCTCTGATGTGGCTTAATGAAAACAAACAGCTAGCTGCCAATTTCTAATGGGCCATCTTTCATGTGAATGGACACAAAGACTTAAAACCCACGTCTTATTGAGCGGTCCGATTGGAAATTCACAGATTTGGCCACATTTTGAAGACGGAACAAAAACCTGCCAACAAACCCTTCAGATATCTATGCACCCACTGGCACACGCTGCCAATTAGCATGATCTCGAAAGCGCTAATGGAATCTTGAGTGGTAATAAAAGTAAATAATTAAATTAGAGGAACCCTTGTGTCATTGTTTGCTGTATTCAGGCCCATTAGGACCTCGGATATTCTCATGGTAATATAATGTTTGGGCTTTTTTGTGTCCTCATAATGAATTCAGTGTTTTTTCTCCAAACTGTGTTGTTCAGACATTTATGTAGGTGCTGGCAGAGAAACAAAGACATACATTAGGACCCATTGTCCCCTTGTGATTATTAAAGTAAACAGAAATACTGAAGGGGTATCATACACAGCTGCACACACTCGAGCCTGTGTTTGTGAAGTGGGAGAAAGGGCCAAGCAACCCTTAAGACTTTGTCAGAGATGATCCCATTATTTGGAGCTTCTCAAGAGCCGAGCGGTTGGCGGGCTAATGAGGCTTTGAAGATCGCTCTTCGCCACAGCATTCATGCGCAGGAGCAAAATGGATTTGGCACGAGATAAAATGCTTCGAGCCAAGATCGGCCATGAAGACGTTTCCTGCCCCTGGCTTATATTTTGCCATCGCGAGTCCTTTTTAAATACACAAAGTCCATTCTTAGAAGATGAAACTGAAGGTAAAATGTGCCGTCAACAAATTCTCTGCTGCTATACAAATTCAGAAAAGCCGAACACACGTACCCAGAGCTCAGCTCAATGACATTTTTGTCCATTGTTTTGTGCGAAAAACTATTTTAAAGCCCAAAGACTTACAATCATATTGTATAAGACAAACTACTGTAGGAAACATTCCGATTCTACAGCCTGTGACTCTAAAACATTAAACCAATTGTCAAAGTTGTTGTAAACTAATGAGTAATTAATTAATGGAAAATTGAATGGAGGGATCGTTTAGTGTCTTGAAAATCATTATGTACAATGTTATTAGTAGTAAAAGTAAATGTAGAAAGACACATTTCAGTACATAAAACTCTTGAGATGTTTAATGTTTAAAACCGTTTCTTTAAATAGATACAAGTATTTTATATATAGGATAGCATAATGAAAATCTCGTCCAACATTGAAGCTCAACATAAAAACCTGCTGTCAAATTGTGCGTTTTGAACATTTCTCCCAACATATTGCCCAAAAAGAAACAATATACTGTAAAAAAACATATAGTGTTTGGTTTTTGTTTGTATGGTTGAATAGTGAGTTCATGTGTGTCTGTTTTACTAAAAGCTTGTAACAGTTTGATCAACATGTTTATACTTACATGGACAAAGGATCTGCAATGCAGGTGTAAATAAAAGGGATGCAAGACATGGATGAATATGTGAAGCAGGAATATAACAGGAGTCGCCTCCAGACATATACACGCCATTTATCCAAAAACTTGGTTTCCTGGTTGCGGATTCGTTAATCAAGGCTGTCGGTAGTTACAGTTACAAGCCGGAAACCAAGGAATTCTCTCAATCCTTTGTTAACATTAAAAGACATCTTGAACTAATTTGAATGAGCTCCGCTTTGCCCGGCTGTGGAAAAAGTGGCTCAGGAGCTCCAACTAACGAGAAGAAAGCCATGAAGGTTATTGTTGCCAGGAGAAGCCATTTTGTTTCATGATTTCACAAATGTGTTCATCTACTGCTTCATATGTCCATCTGAAGAGCACATGGGTATAATAACACACCCGTATGACTTATCTTAAGCATGCGTGTGCCAATCTTAGTTCTGAGACGTTTAACAGTAGAGTGACATGTCTCTCAAATCTAGCAAAACTAACCAATTCAAGATGCTCTGTTGATCTAGCCAAAGCCCATTTTAAGTGTATTCTCTAAAGATAAAACCATATATCTTAGCTCCATTTGGTGTTTAAACACTACTTTAATATCCTCCTGCATTCTGAACAAATAAAAGGGGCAACCAAAGTCGTTTAGGCAATTTTGTACGATTTGTGCGTGTTTTGTGAGGTGGAGTTCATTTTATGCAGCTTTAAATAAGAGTAATGTGGCTGTAGAAACATCACATGTCCAGAAGCAGCACTCGTGGGTCTTCCACCACTGCTTTGATCTTGCGGAGGAAAGTCACCGCTTCTCTGCCGTCGACCAGTCGGTGGTCGTATGTCAGAGCCACGTACATCATGGGGCGGATCTCCACCTGCCAGAGCAGAAGGAGGTTTATTACTTATGGTTGAGTTTACCGTGACAGGGACACTATTGCTAACCAAGTAGGTCAACTGAAGTCACTCTTTTTTTAGTGATACTTTTACAGCAAGACGTTACTGTAGGGCTTTGCAGAATGTCATTTTTTTACATTTTAAGCTTCTATTGAGGTTTTCAAACAAAGCTTAAAATGCCGGTCTCCATATTTTATGATGTCATTACCCTAAAACTAATGATTTGTCTTTATTGTGGTTATATTAAGATGCATGGTGCTGTTTGATTGAAGCTTAATAGGTTATCAGATAAAAACACATTGTGAAATGTAAGAATAATTACATATATCTTTTTCTTAATAATTTGCAAATGTTGACGCTCTGGAAATATTTGAATCACACAAGTCAGAATTAATCCGACTAATCTGGAATCTAATTCTACAAACAGAAAAATACTAGTTATGTTAGTGTAGACTACATTTTCTCTAGAACTCTGCAATAATACAGGGTTTAATCCTAATGATGATAATAACAAAAACAGCTCAGAAATCAAATATTGATTCAAAATAAGAATGTTAACATTATGTACGAGAGGCTTTGAACTATTTGGTACGGCTCTACATAATAATAATAATAATCTGCGTCTACAGACACACAGCTCCCACCTTGCCGTTGATGGCCACAGGACGGTCGAAGATGCCATGCATGCCGAGGATGGCAGACTGGGGGGGGTTGATGATGGGCGTGCCAAACATGGAGCCAAACACGCCGCCGTTGCTGATGGTGAAGGTGCCTCCGTCCATATCTTCAACAGCTAGCTGATTGCCACGGGCCTAAAGCACACAACAACAAATCCATTTCACATTTGTTCTAATACATTTAAAAAGATATTGGTTTAAATCAAAATAGCATTTTAAAATGACACATTTCTGTTGCATAAAGATGTGTACCTTTTCTCCCAATGCATTAATGGTTTTCTCAATGTCAGCGAAGTTCATGGTCTCAACATTACGGATCACCGGCACAACGAGCCCCTAAACAAACACAGGTGTATGAAGCATTAAGAGGCTTAACAGCTGCAATTTAAAAAGATTATATATATTTTTTTTATCCAAAAGTACCTTTGGAGTTGACACAGCGACACTGATGTCTACGTACTCCCTGTAGACGATCTCTTTGGTTGAATCATCGATAACTGTGGTAAAAGCATATAAGGATGCAAGTAAGAAAAAAGAAATAGACACATTTAAAGTATAAAGCTAGCAGGGAGTAAACTCCATTGGGGAAAGTAAACATTTAAAGTATGATTCTAGGCTGTGCTAGCAGGGAGTAAACTCCATTGGGGAAAGTAAACATTTAAAGCGAAAGAAGAACATTGTCTCACCGGCATTGACGGCAGGCTGGTCGGTCAGAGCGTGAGCAGCAGCCTTCACAAAGGCCGACATGAAACCCAGCTTGATGTTGTGCTTCTTCAAGAAAGCATCCTTATGGAGTTTCCTCATGTCCTGGATGTTGCTGAAGCAAAATGAAGGAAGTATTAAGGAGTGTGTTCAGTAGGAAAACCTCCTGAACCATTGGCATTTGTCGATTGAACTGTATATACTATAAAGACAGATGGAATAAATGTTTCCAGCTGCAGCTCACCTCATGTCCACCTCGTTGAAGGTGGTCAACATGGCGCAGGTTTCCTGGGCCTCCTTTAACCTCTGGGCGATCCTCAACCTCATGCGGTTCATCTTCACCTGTAGAGAAAGAGAAAATACATAATTCATTCCTATAATAATGTCAAAGAACAATCAAAACAAATGAACTAACATCAGGAGGCTTACTGTAGGCTATTTGTATTATATGTACAGCACTTTGGCTCGACCAAAAATCGTTTATAAATGTGCTATATAAATAAAACTTGATTTGATTTGAGGAGAGTTTCATGTGTGTTACCCTGTTTTCTCCTCTGCCCCCTAATGTTGGGAGAGGGGGGGCGGGAGCTGCAACTGTGGGCTTGATGGCAGAAACTTGATAAAGAAGGAAAGACAGAATGATATGTTAACAGTTTGCTAGTGGCGTGATCAGCCAGTGTATATAAATACAATGCTTTCTGCAGTATGTGGATTTAGATGCTACAGAAGGAAACTCACTAGGTCTGGCTTGGGCAGCCTGCAGTGGCACTGGAGGCATGGCAGTGAGGGCTGGAGGTGGTGGGGGGGGAGGGGCTGCAGCTGGGGCCTCTGCAGCCGGGGCGGGGGCAGCTTTCGCAGCAACGACTGGGGAGACAGAAGTGAATAAGGACAAATGTAGTATGGGCCTCATGATGACGTAGTATCATGCTCAGTTTGTATTCATTTCATCGTTTTTCATCATTTTGATTTTATTAATCTGTGTGAATCTGCCGTTGTTCATCCTTACCCTGTTGCTGTTTGAACTACTGAATCCCTCACGGGGATTAATAAAAGGTCCATCTTATCTTAGTACACACTTTGGCTCAACATGCGTCATAATTCGATACAACCAGCAGATTCACAGCAACACCTGTAATGCTACAGCAGTCAATACATACATGTACAGCACAGTGGGAAATATAGAGGTCTGCTCGGCTGGAAGTAATACATAGTACCAAGAATAGACAAATGGCTAGATGTTTCAAAAACGTTAACTGATTGCGGTAATTGTAAACTGTGTATTATTAAGAGAGAGTAAAGCTTTAGTGTGAAGTTTAAATTGCACAGTAAAGTATTAAAAACGTAGTGTTTCATTCCTGAAACTCGAGCATATTAAAAGTGTGTTGTACAGGTTTGTTTAGTGATGATAACTACGCGTACCTCCTATCCGGAGTTTGAAGAGCGGCATCCCTGATTCTACTTTCTCTCCATCAGGCACCAGCAGCTCCTCGATGACACCAGATGCTGGAGCGGGGACTTGTACTGAGGTCTGGAAGTGTGACAGACATTTTTAGTAAATATTTGTCATACTCTGTTCGAAGGAAACATTCATCAAAGGTCATAGCAATGAATTAACAGTTGATTGTCTTTCCTGTTCATACCTTGTCCGTCTCAATTTCGCACACCACTTCATCTTCGGACACCGAGTCGCCCACAGCTAAAACACAAACAATAAAAGATGATGTATTTCATGTTCATGGCTACTTGGGACACTTAGACCTGTGAAATTCTGATATGTTGAGGAGTACTAACCTTTCTCCCACCTCACGTCCCCCTCTGTAACAGATTCTGCAAACGCAGGAGTGTTGACTGTGACCACCTCATCCCCTGTACAGAAACAAAACAGCAGTTGCTATAAATTCAACACTCGGCACGGTTGTCTTCATGACATGATGTTGTTGCAACACGTACTGTGGACAGCAGATGTCCTGAAGTATCTGATGTGGAAGACATTCCCTGATGATGGAAATTCACATCTAAATGTTGAGAAAATCACGGTTACTTTTGAATTCTGGACAAACTAAATGATTGTGTTAAAACAGACACACACAGAATACTGATCAACACACAGCCTTCCTAATTCATCTACATTTACTCTACATCACATTTAAAATCCCTTTTAACATAGTGTTATGCATTAATACATAAACAGATCTAACACTGACCATGCTGAAGAGTTTTGAAACATGCAGTAGTGGTTACGGAGAGGCATTCAAAGACAGACAACAGAATGGGAGAGAGTACTTACGGCTGTGAATTCCTGTAAACTACCTGGCTGCAGACAGGTAGGCCTTCAGAGGGAAAAAGAAAAGAGAAAGTCAATCAACCAGTGCTTCTCCTGAGGCTCCAACACAGATGTGAGTTCTCCGAGCGCTCGAAGGCATCTTACTCACTCAACAAGCATCACTTACTCTGCTTTGGGTAATCCACTCAGTTTGTTTATTCATGAACGATACCATTTGGAGTGCGGTTACTGATAAGGTTCTTAAAGGTCTAGTATACTCTCAGAGGAACACTTACCTGATACACTTTGTCGGACCAGCACATTATTGGCCTAAAAAAGAAAGAAAAGGAAAACAGTCAAAATCTGTTTCATTCTATTATACCTGCAGCTTTTTAAATCTCATTAGTGGCGCTCCCCATTCTGAACCTGTATTTAGTTTAAAGTAAGCTTTAAAAACAATAGAAGACTTTCCCCATACATCTTACACAGAGGTTAAAGAGTTATTGAGCCTACTTAAACTGCTGCAGCAACAAGCTTATGTAAACTGGAAGTTTCCTAAATACATTTCCCGGTAAACTCCAAAGTGCTTGATCTTTGATCTTTTCAATGGTGGCTGAGATGTTGACTGCGCCACATTGCTTACTGTATGACTCATGTTTGTGGGTTGCCTAGTTCTGGCTTCTTCACTGATGTCTATCTGGTGGAGTTGTTACTTAATGCTAACTCTACAGATGTAGGATGCCGGAGCTGGGTGGAGTTGTTTGTTACTTAATGCTAACTCTACAGATGTAGGATGCCGGAGCTGGGTGGAGTTGTTTGTTACTTAATGCTAACTCTACAGATGTAGGATACCGGAGCTGGGTGGAGTTGTTTGTTACTTAATGCTAACTCTACAGATGTAGGATGCCGGAGCTGGGTGGAGTTGTCAGAAATGTCATATTTACACTAGGTCAAAGCTTGTGCCGGCATGCACATCGTTTTTAGAGTTTTCACTGCTCTGACTCACTAGAACAACTGGCGCTGAAAATGTAACCATCAAAACGCCTCGTGTACAACATTACACTGGCCGATACACAACAGACATATAGGTTAAATCATTCATATTGTCAATCCCTTCTATTTGAGTGTTTCTCCTCCAAAACTCTAGGATTATTTAAAAAATGATAGATTTCAAACAAACAAAAAGTGTGCGTTATTACAGACGCACATTTGCAAAGTTAATGAAGGCAGTATAACAGAACCACCCTGCAATAAATAGAACTTTAAATACATATTACCCAGTATATCAAGAGCAAAAACTATTTTCGATTCAAGATGTCAAGATCTGATCTATCAATTGAAAGACACGGTCCTGAGGTCCTGCAGGACATTCATTGATTTCATATTCTAAACCAAAACGGAACGATAATGAACAAATAATTAGTTGCAACCTTGACTAATAAAGTCAATACATTTTTATAAATGTTTTATTTGGTACACCTCATTAAATGAATACCCTGCAATAAATCCTGCCTCCATGAAGGTTATTATGTTCAGATTCTTTACTGTAAGTGTGTGTGAAAGTTAGCTGACATCAATTGAGTGGACAAATGTGTAGCAACACCTCAGTATGAGGCAATACAACTCACAAACACCTAGGGTTGCAAAATTCCGGGAATTTTCAAAGATGGAAACTTTCCATAGGAATGTATGGGAATAAACTGGGAATTTTCTAAATTGAAGGTTGGCTCTTCATAGGGAACTTACATTTAGTTGGAGAAAGTATATTTTAGCATAATCTTGACTAAAACAAACAGATGCCATTCAAGTACACTTGAATATCCATGCCATAGCACACTGCTTACTGCATGGCTATTGAGACCACACAAAGGTTCGCAACAGGCTCACAAATGTGAGAGTGGAAACACTAGTTGGCATTCGGGCAAACCTAAGGCTCTCTGAGTCGGACACAGAGATCCTCAACAAGGCTGGACAGTGACACCGAAGAGGAAGACTCAGAGTGATGTTGATGAGGCCCAGGAAGAGCCCGTTGACTGAAAGGCTTTAGCAAAAATGCAGAGGATTGCTTGAAGGAAGATTTGTTTAAATGGGACTTTTTGGAGGGAGAAGGGCTCTTTTCATTTAAAATGTTGAATGGGACTTTGTGGGGATTTTTGGATGGGGGGTGCATTTTTGTTCACTTTTTAACGAGTGGGGTTGGGGGGGATGAGTAATATTTAACTCAACATTCCTGTAAACTTTCGTTCTTCAATGAAACAAATAATTGTTCAATAAAATAATTAAAACTTGTTCTGTTCTCCCTACTTTAAAAAAAAAGAAGAAATTGTTGAAATGTCATGTTTTTTGTTTAATTTTGCATCGAATATTTCCCAAATTCCTCAGCTTAACTTCCCATGGAAACTTTCCGGACATGTCCCGCTCCTTTGCAACCCTACACACACCACTATCTTGTCATTTTAAAACAAACACTCTGCCTTAGTCCACTGTAAACACTAGCACAAGTCTCCTTGAAGTATGGAGAACTACACTTCTTAACCCTGACAAGACACACAAGCTGTTCTCCTAGTCAACACTCAGTTCAATACCTGCTCAAAGCAATGAAAAGACAGCTGAAGCTTGTGAGGGCAGAGCCAAGCAGCACATATATGTCTAACTTGACATTGGCTATTTCTGTCAGGTCAGCTGAGACATACACCTCAGTCTTACAAACACAGGACACCAACACATGCTAACATTAGCCTGTCAAGAGTGCTAAAGTAGTAAGCCAGGCATTGAAACAAAAATAATACAGTTGACAGCGACATGAAATACATATATTGTTTTAATAGTCAGATATAGATACTGTTCTCTTCAAACGTAACTTCCCTAACCTCCTCTAAAGCTGTCAGTGTGTGTCTGCCCTTGGTAGGTGAGGCCTCTTCACAAGCTAACGTCTGTTGAATGCTAACGGTAGCTAACAGCTAGGTGTGTCTTGTTTTATTCAAGTTTTTATCGTTCCAGAGTTATTCCACAGAATCAGTTCAGTGTTTATTTCCAACATACCTGGCTGACCACTGACAGGGAGCGACCAAGCGTCCTGTAAGCACATCTGGATCGTGATAACATAGCGCTAGCTTGCAGCTGTGTTCCTTGTTATCTGACAGCAGTTGAAGAAGCGGTGCGGAAGCTCCGAGTGGGATGAACCATTGCGGTTAGAAGGGGAGGGGTGTGTGAGGGACCGGGATGTGTTAAACCCTTTATATGTACAGCCTATGGTTAAACCAAAGCCTGTGTCCCGTCAAATTCCGCGACTAAAACAGGAATTACAGTTGTTTTATGTTTTATCCGTTTTTATCATGCATTGTTACATACCTTAATATGATTGCTATTACCAAAACTGGTGCTCTGTAGAATGTAGACAGTCCAAAAATATTGATAGCTGTAACCGAAAAGGGTTTGTGGAATTGCACACTCAATACACAAATCAAATAAATAAAGTGTTGTCAATGTTTGATGTTATCTGAAAACTACTTATCTGAAGATGCTATAAAAAAAAGTAGTATGGTAAAACATGTTGCAGAAGCAGTGTAGCTGAAGATCCTGCAAAACACCATACTGAATAACAACTACAATCTGACAAACATCATAAAAAGGACAAAATAAAAGTATTTTTTTGATGGTAAATGTACCAATACCTGCACAACAACAGAAACAGGACAAGGAAATATATACAGTGGGTTGTCTTCAGTTCACATCAATCTAATTATGTGCAGGTAGGGATGGGATAGGGTGGCATATTTGGCCACACCTCCTGTTTTTTGGAGGGTCTTGCAGCTGGACCGCTACAAATAGTCACTCCTGCAACAGAAAACTCCAGATCTGCAGCCTTCTGGGGTCTTTTTCTACAGGCAACAGGTGGGTTTCATAATACTGTGTATGTGCTCTTTATTTTTGTAATGTTCACATTTTAGTTTTTAATATTTCTTTACTGTCATATACAACTAGAATGTGATATACTTTTTACATTTTTGAATCAAGTCTGAAATAACTTAAGCTAAATTAAAATGTGCCAAAAAGTAGCCAATATAGCAGATTTTATTTTTTACAAGATCCATTATTGTTGTGTTACGTCTTAAAGTTGAAAAGTATTTCAGTTCACTTGAATGACATTTTATTAGGGATTTATCACCACACCTGCATCAGTAATTAATTATGTTTTTCCATCACAGTGCTGTCTTTTTTAAACCCTATAAGGCATGAATCCAAGTGTTTGGAGCGAAGGTATGTATTCTTCTAGCAGCATTTGCCTTGACGGCTTTCACGCAGAGCATCTCTCCTCTTTTCAACTGGACCCTGTGCTATCAAATGTAGATGTGTCAGCACACAAAAACAGTGAGGACCGAAAAATGCTATCGGAGAGTGCCTATTACAGAAGTGGGGATGCTGGTTCAAGTTTGATGAATCCATCCAAAGACAGCACGACTGGACATTCACCCATAAGAAGGCACCCGTTTCCTGCATCCAGTTCCTGTGGTCATGATGAGTGGAACTTAAACAGTGGCCATCAGGCAAAGCGTGCCAGAGTAGAAAATATCATCAAAGGCATGACCAGCTCTCCAGGTATGCACTGCACCAATGTGACCAGAAACCAATGCGTGAAGACAGACGGCATGCAGGAAAAGGAAACGATACATGAGCAGGACTACGTGGGAACGAGTGGATTTGGCAGCCAGAGAACAGGAAAGCAGCTGGAGAATCAGCATCTCAGAGCAAGGTTGGACCATGTGGACGAAGTAATCGACACTAAAGACGAGGACGAATCTCCTGAAACATCTCCAAGGGACGCATTCACAGATTCATACAGTGAGTTTCAGACCAGCTCAAGTAGAGAATATCAAGGACGGAAGTCGGTGATGAGCTACTTCCAATCCCAACCCGAGAGAATAAAGCTGATGGCAGAGGTTTTAAAGTATGAGCTGTCCAGAGCTGTCAGTAGGAGCGTTGACTCTATTTTCAAAAGCATGCCACTTATACAAACAAACATTGAGGGGAATGCAGAGACAGATATACGTCTTCAGTCATCAGTTGGTGAAGATGAATCAGGACTAACCTGTTGTGGAAATGCAGAGGTGCAAGTCCCAGATGTTCAAACCGAAGCTCTGTCTCTGGTCGTACAAAAGTCTCGACTGGAAAACAAGTTTGTCCTTCACCATCGTCCACAACCTCCAATCCTGTTCTGGAATCATGACTCTAAAGATCAGCCGTCAGAGAGGAATCACGAAGCCGTCTGTCAACATGCCCTCAGGTGCTCTCAGGATGCATGCTCCAGAGTTGGTCCGGCAAAGTTTGACACCCTTCGGAATTCAATCAAAGTGAGGTCGAAGGTCAACTCCAGGTCTGTGAGAAGCCCACAGACTCACACTGTGTCTGTGGACCCCACGCTGATGGAAAGCCCTGGTCTCCCTCATGTCAATATAGAGTCCGACTGCCTAGTGAAGACCAACCTGTACATGCTGAATGTATCCTTTACAATGGAGTCATACTTTTGATATTTTATTCTGTTTTCTTGAGAGTTTAAGACTCAATCAGCAGTGAGAGAACGTTTTACTCTCTCCTTGTATAAGCTTCTTAATCAGCTGTCTTTACATACCAGCAATATCTCTTCATTGGCTTATTAGAGTTCCAAATCACAACCTTTTCTGTGATGGTATTCTTTCTTCTTGCTTAAATTACTTTTCACCTTTTAGAATCCAACAAGTTATCTCTTTGATCTTTCAAATTTTAAACAACATTTCCAGTTGACTTTCTATTTTCCCCAAGTTGTAACGATTTAATGGAGGGACAATGTATCCAGTCCAGTCATGTTTAGGGTGTGTGTGTTTACCCTTAACACTGGTGCATACAGGAGGGTCTGACCACAAATCATCTGAAGAAAGCAAAGCTCATGTTCTTCTACACGCGCTACCCGAGTTCCCTGGTGCTAAAGATGTGTTTCCATGATGTGCAGGTAAGAAATATTAATCAAAAGTGCAATTCTTACACATGTGTGATTTTAATAGATAATTTTACAAAACATGACTTCATTTTACTGTAAGGAATACAGATTCTTAAACATTTTGCGAAAGTCACCATGTTTTGCTTTTAACTGGACATATTTTTTGCTGATTCTGAGAAAATATATTACATTTAAGCAGTCTGAAAATGTCGGTTTTTGAACCTGCGGCTTGTTTTGATGATCCCAAACCAGTTTGATTCCTCAATAGTGCATCTCTATAAATAAATAATCAGTCCCAGACAAGAAAATACAATTGTTTTTTTATTTGTCAATAGCAATAACATCAAGCAATCAGATCAGGATTATAAACACATCACTATTGCAATTCCGTAAATCTGAAAAACTGTAAAAATGGTATCCATGTGGTAAAATACTTTTAACGTTTATTCATGTTTTATTTGCTTTATATTTTTAATACAGTAAATAATGATTATCACCTTCTCTCTCACATAGAAACAAATCATTTATAATATATTAAATTACCCACTTCATTTCACTCACCCGTCCCTGTGTTTTTTCCTCAGTTCTCGCGCTGCATCACCTCTCAGCTCATCAAGTGGTTCAGTAACTTCAGGGAGTTTTTCTACATCCAGATGGAGAAGTTCGCCCGTCACGCTCTCATCGAAGGAGTCTCCGACGTGCGGGGTCTGACTGTGGAGAGACAATCAGAACTTTTCAGAGCTCTCAACATGCACTACAACAAAGCCAACGACTTCCAGGTAAACTGCTGCTACACTGAATGTCTTACTGCCCTGAGAGCATTACATAGTGGTCATATTTGCTTCATTGATTTGTCACTCAGTTATTTGTGTTGCATTGGGAGCTTCCAGGGGGATCATGTCATTGTCTTATTTTTGTACAGTCCAACACATGATTTACTTTTATTAGATGTGTGTGTGTGTGTGTGTGTTGAATTGTTTCAAAGCATCATTTTCTTATGTCTGCTCGATGCATCTCCTTATTTATAACTTGCATACATTATAGTTCCTCTTCAAGATTAACTAAATAGAAGTGTTCTTTTATTTGTTTACATTATAGTATACACACTTAGTAAATAGTAATGATGTAAAATACACACATAATACATTTGATTATTTTCATTCATGCTTGCTTTTTACTGAAAGTATAGAAAGAAGGTGACTTTATTTTAGCCAGAGCTACTGCATTATTATTTTCAACATGAGGAATAAACCACAGAAATATATATTTTGGGTAGCGAAGCCACTCTCTCAACATTCAAATGTAATCACATTACAACAGCAAAACTACTAACAGACGCACCAAATACATAGATAGTTATACTTATGATAAAGTAAACACTAGGCAGAAATAGTTATTTAATATTCAAGAACACATGCTGCAAAGAATTGTGGGACTCCAAGTATATTTTGTCGTATTTAGTATATTGTCCTAATTTCTATTATAGCACAGTTAATAATGTTCACAGACTGTCACATATTTAACATAAAGCAACATAGCTTTAATATTATTTCTACTAACTAGTACAAATAGTACACAAATATATTTCAGCAGCAGTGAGAAAGATAAAATAGAGTGATAGGAAATTAGTTTTAGAAGTAATTTACTTGTATTTATTTCACAAGAGTGAATACTATGATAATGAACACAGCTGATTAATACACATAATAATGGCTGCCTGGAGTAGCATGCTGTGAAGTACATGTCAAAATAGTTTGTGTAACTTTTTACTTTAAGTTTAAATATAAACACATTGTTGTTTTGGAGATTTTAAGTCATTTAGTTTGTTCCATTTGTGTTCAGTATAACATTTACCACTGAAAGAGTTATTTCACACTGTGGTTGATGTGCTATCAAAATGTTGACTTGTCATTATATTACTTTGTTGGTGTATAGGAATTATAAATCCATGCACATTATTATATAAAATAAAAATATTTGTGATGTTGAATTAAATATGAAATTTCTCATGCATTAATGTGTTATAAGGAAAAACCTTACTGCACATTTAGGAATATATACTTTAAAACGGCTATGAGTTACGAATTCAAATAAGGTTTTTGGAGCCAGATAAGTCTTTTTTTAAAAAGAAAGAAAATACATTAATAAATTAACATTATTTATTATTATTCTAATGTTTTACATTTTCTTTAAAGTGACTTAAATCACCAAGCTCCACAAAAGAAGGACGAACAGCCTCCTGCTCTGTACTCTGTTATAGCTGCATAACGCTCAGATAATCTTTTAAGTTAAATGTAAATATTTAAGATGTGTTAATTATAGGTACGATTTTTGTTGGATAAAATTGACGTTGACATTTCCAAGTATTTTTTACACAACTTAAAATGAGTGAAAAAGGACCAGTGTAATGGAAATAATCTGAAAACATTCATCTTGAAGTGTCAAAGGTTAGAGAAAATACTACAAAGGACAACAAAACAATTGAAAAACAACATGCCTGAACATAACATGACCACCTTATAGTTTCTAGGTTTGTTTTCTGATGAGTGACAGACTCTCAACCTTCCCTCCTTGAGTCTTCTCATGAAACACAATTAAGATGTTCTTCAGTTTATCTCCCAATTTTTGTTCAGCATTATAATCAAAATTATTTGATATCCGTTTTGTCTGACCGTTTGGTCTCAGGTCAGACAGATTACACACATGGACACCCAGCAGTGATGTTGGGTGTGGGCGCTGAAATCAAATGTGCATGTTAGACGGAATGAAAGCAGAGACTGTCTTTTTTTATTTATCAGCTTGACTTTGCACAATTTAAAGAGTAAATGCTCTTTTTAGAGTTGGACCTCAACTGTTTTTTTAATGAATCACACACTGGCACTGTACTGCAAAAGCATCAACATGCACACATAAACAGTACATACTGACATCTCATGACCATAGAGGAAACCCTTTCTCAGGCCTCATTTTGAGTTGAAGGTTAACTGTTAAGGGCATGGCCAAACAGTCTGTGTGCACAATGGATTTTCAAAACATAATAGGGTCCATCCTCTGGGGAGCACAAATGTACTCACAAGATGTCATGGTAGATTTACTCTAAGCTCTGATGTATGTAAGTAGGCCTTTTGATCAAATGGTGGTGAGGAAAAAGCTGGACAATAACCTGTACACCAAAGTATTTGTTTGTTTTTTTACGTTACAATCTTGAATATTTCCACGTTGCTCTCCTTGGCGGCACCAATGAATGATAATTGCATGTGTTTTGGATCAAAGTATATAAAAAAGTCCACTGGTGTTTTTCCTGTCAATTTCGCCACATACACCAAGCCCGTAGTACTGCAAAGGCTCATCTTTGGGCCATAGCCTCAAGATCCAGTGTGTTACCTCATTTTGCTAAACATTTGACAACAGACAATTATTTAATTGAAAAACGTCATGCTTTTGACTTGATTGGCAATTTCATATTTTCAGAATTAGCATTCGTCATAAAACAATATGATCAACTGAATCCATTTTTTGGTTACTGTGGTAGTTTATTGATAATTTGAACTGGTTGAATATTGTTATAAATAACCGTACTTGCTTTGCTGTGTTCAGACTGGTTACTTACCTTATGGTTTTCCAGGCATCATAACGATTCTGTAAAATATAAACAGTATGTGTGCAAACGTTTTTGACATTTTCAATCTTCTACTGTGACACCACAGGTCCCTGACCGTTTCCTGGAGGTTGCAGAGATTACATTAAGAGAATTTTACATTTCCATTTCAATGGGCAAAGACCGTGATCCCTCGTGGAAGAAAGCGATCTACAAGGTGATCAGTAAACTGGACAGTGACGTACCAGCTCAATTCAAAAGTCATCACTCTGCATGACAACCAATCAGAAGACATCATGTGCCGCAGTGGCTACTGTCACCATGTGTACTTACTCGCCTTGATTAGCAAAGTACTTAGTTTTTAATAAAGAACCTGCTGTATTTTACAATTGAGTTATGTACATGCTTGCACATATCCAGTCTCCACACATACAGCAGACTGATTTAGGCTTCTATGGCTGTTTTTTTTCATGAGGTCATTTGATATTATTAGTATTTTGCTATATCAACCTTATTGTATAGCACTAACGCATAATAACAATTTTATCTGTGAAATGTGTGCAACAGAAGAACACATTTTTAGAGTCATTGTTCTTTAATAAGGACAAAAAAAGGTCCACACAACACAAGTGAAAAAACACATTTATTATACAGCAGAGCTTTATTGTCATATTTGTATGTACGGAATATATTAAGATTATATTTCAAACATTTTAAAATTGGTAATTTTCAAAATAACAGTGTTTTGGTTTTTCTTCCATACTCACTATGAATACCCATCCACTTTGCAGATGATGCACTGAGGCTGGATGTCCGCAGGAAAATCAAACATGGTCTTCATCAGCGGTGCTGTGTGTTCGGTAATTTTCGATGATCCATTTTTTGTCTTCAGTGCAAATACAAAATTCTCAGCAGGTAAAATTGTAGGCCATTTGCTTCACAAGTGTAACGTTTGTAAATATAAAAAGTATATTCAAAACGGAATTCAATTGCTTACATATTAACCATGATAATCACACTCAGTGAGACTGAAATTGGGAACTAAATACGAACAAGCAGTTTGAACTTAGGCATTCGAAATAACGTCTTTGAATTATTTCCCAGGTCACCTATTATGCACAAATTAAGTGTCCCCTCTAGGAAAGAGATTCGGAAAGTTTCAGGAATAAATATTCTCTCTCTTTTTGTCCTGATCCATTTATATAAAAACCTGTCTGAAAATGTGCTGATCAGATTTTGGCCACTTAGTGATGTCACAATGTTTGAATAGGTTGTGCAACCATTAGCTATCATTAATAATCAGCTGAATGTGGTACAGGTAACATTTTTGTATCTTTACTCTCGATGTAAAAATGTGGTTTAAAGTCTAAAAAAAATAGAATTAAGACAAACAAATAAAATACTATTCTAGTCATGAAAAGTCACTGTAGGCTCGACTTGTCATTGAAGTAACCAGGGTTTAAACACTTGATTCACAATATTCCCAGTATTCCCAACTTCCCGTAGTTCATCAGGATAAATTGTGGTTCTATGGAAATTGAGAGTTGTTGACAACATTGAGGTTCTCCAATATCATTTACTGTTATGGTCACAGGTTAGAAAACACCCTTTTCAATCCCGCAATTGTGCATTTTCATTACACTTTATTTTGTGATACTCGCCGTTCAAGCTGAAGGGAAGTTCAAGTTAGGCTAATTCTAGCCTAGACAATACAAGTACATAGAACTGTATTGATTTACAAAATACACAGTACCATTAAGGGACAGAGAGGCAACCCACAAAGGTATAAAACTGTTGAGCTTTGCGTTATGAATGTAGCCCATTACTCTTTCCTTTGTTCTCCTCACTTAACCATGCACACTGAGAAACATAATAACAGTACTTCTTTAAAAAAAAAAAAACAGGGTCAATGTGTAATATCTGGCCACATACAAAAAACTAAAAAATAGGGGCAGCAATTCATCTCTAATACTTGGTTCATATAATCTAAATGTAGTCATCAGTTATTAAAACTGAATGAAAAAGCAAACTAACAGCAGGTCAAAGATACGCAATATTGACTCGATGGTACGAAATGTGCCATTTTTGGCTACTTTCAATATAATCCAATTAGCGAACTATTAAAAAGTCACATGGATCCTTTACCTTTAATGTTATTAACGAGTCATTCTGGACTCTTGGTTCTTCATCATCTAAAGTTGGACTGAGGGCAGACAGACGCTACATCGACTCACTATCGCCTGCTGAAGTACAAGAGGTGTTACGGTAAAAGACTGTCGGAGACGAGCTGGTTAGCATGCTCACTTCAGTATATATCTCTGCAACACAACACACGAAGATTTTGACATAATATCAAAAGTGTTATGTGTTTGGTTAAGTTTTAAATAAATAAAAATCTGGCCATATCTTACACATTGCCACTTTAAAATGTCACAGGGGGGAAAGAGGTGAAGTCAGAGTGATGCAAATAATACTTCTTCCGCCCCAATGATGAATCTCCAGGACATTCGGCCAGTTGTTCATCGAACCCTTACACAAGAAAGACACTCCAGGTTGGTAATTTTGTGAACGTTTATTGTGTTTTTTCAAGAATTAATGGACCAAAAAACACGGCTACAGTACAGAAAGCATGAAGAGTATAAAACAGTAACATAACTGAATACAGACCATGACCAGAAGATGCACGGTTACAAACTACATATTGAACAGCAAATAAGCAGTGTCTCTTTAAAAAGAATGGATCAAATAACTAATAATTTGATAACAATCGGTGATCTTGCCACCTGGATGAGTCTTTTGTTCCACTACAAGCGAGCTTCAGTGGTTTCACATTCTTGAAACCTTCAGAAAAAAAAGAAATGATTGATTACTTGGTTAAAGACAAACTTATTATTGATCAAGTTAAACTTTTACATGTGAAAACTTTGATAATTCCCTGCCATAAAATGTAACTTTTATAAATTCGGAAATACTGATGAACAATCCCTTTATGCAGAATTAAGTAACAACTGTATTTGTATCATTACAGAAGGCAGTACAGGTTCTTTACAAGTGAAAATATATGCCCGCAATCAAACCTATTGAGGGTTTTTTCAGTTATTCATAGCATTTGATTCCCTATTATCTGCGCTTAAGGTCGGAGATGTAAGACAAGCCTTTTTGAAGAATTGGCTTCCTGATCAAAAATGAAATCGCATTTAAAAAACATTTGATTTGTAAAGTCCATTTAAAATTGAAGGTATGTAATAAGAAAAGGCAAAACATGTCGCGATTCAAATTACATAAATCCAATACAAACATTTATTTGGAGAATACATGTTAATTCACAAGACATGTCACGGGCCACGAGTTGACCATATGGTTGAGATGCCACAATCCATTCTGAAGAACCCTCCTGTAGCTCGAGGTTTTAACTAGTTCAGAGTGTAATAATCAACATTCGTCAATAGATAGACTAAACAGCTGAGGACACTGAATCACAGTCGTTGTCGCCGCTTATGGCTCGGGGTCATCTACACCCTGAGAAGGATGTGTTCCAGGTGTCCCACAACAATAACAATCTCTGACTGAGAGTTGCCCGGTCATAAACTCGCAACATCAACAAAATGCTAGGGCAGCCCCTCCTTATGGGAGATAACGGCTGCTCAAGGTTGGTCAGCTGCGTCAGAGGGCGAAGGAGGACATGCAGGGCAAATTATTCCCCAACACTTACAACAATATAAAAAAGAGTGACACATACCTTTCAATGAAGGGGGAAAAGATTATCTTCTTAGAAATACTTGGTACGGTTAAGAGCTCTTTGTGCCATCTGGCCGCTCTCGTCCGTTATTCTTTCCCAGTCCGTTTGACCCACCACAAAGCCGATAGCGCGCTTTCGATCTGCTTCCTTCTTCTCTTCGAGATCAGCCCAGCGAACCTTGACAAGACAACCACGGTGTTATGACCAGGAAGTGGATCATTTGAGATAATTTATATTATTTTACATACATTTTATAAAAAATTGTGTTTTTCCACACTGAAAGCCACCCTGGACGACCTGTAATTGTTTTCCTTTAATAGTTAACGTCATTGGCGAATCTACAAAGCAGCTGCTCTGTGGCAATTTACCCTTTTCTTTCCTGGTTGTGACATGCGCGTAGCATAATCGTCTGGCAGCTGAAGGTAGTCCTCCAGGCCGGACATGTCTTCACGTTTCCTTTTCCCACCGCTCCCCAGACCATCCAACCTGTCTGTATAAAGATCACTGAACTGGTCAGTTCCCCCTCCACATAAGAACTTGAAATGTATTATCCTGACATTTATTTGTCTATGCAAAGACAGCTAGTAGATCAGCATTATCTGTTATCCTGCTTCACATTCACACAATTAAAACTACTCTGAGGGGTTCTTATTTACTTTCCCCCTAATGTGCCTGGCTTTGGATTTGTAGAAATTATTTAGAGAGTATAGTTTGCATGAGTATGTAGTTGAAAAATAGTTAAAAAGCTAAGAAGGCCCACTTTGCACTTTTTGGCCTTTGGTAGAAGAACCTTATCTTTGCATTCTCTCGGGACATTCAACCAAATATTTAGACATGTTTTCTTAAGATGCAGACATTAATTAATTAAGTAATTGTGTTTAATGTGAAGCCTTTGTCAACACAACATGAATAGCTTAGGTCGTTGTCCTTCTGTGTGCACAGACACACAGCTATACAACATCATAAACATCACAAATCAAACCATTAATTTCTTAAGCCTCTCGAAAAAGGTGAAATACTGGGAATTCAGTCATAAAACAAAGACCGACAAGACTAACAGACTAACAAAAGAAGAATACCTACCAAGTTTCGCCTCGGACGTGTCCATCTCCCATTTGCTTTTTGGAATGTAGCCCTATATTATATAAAGAAACACTTCAATGGTTAAACATCTGGGTGACACGGGGAGAAGGAGAGAGAAAGCAGGGAGGCGGCTGAAAAGAGAGCAGACTGGTTTATCAGAAGTTTAGAGACAAACATAACTGAAGGATGAGACTGCGGGAGGACACATAATGTAACAGGGGCATGCAAATAGTTTTGATCTTGCAAGTTAGAAGAGACTCATGTTTTTAGACTTAGCATTTATCTCGGTCACATACAAAAGAAAAGTAGGAATGGACAACAGCTGTGCTGCTTTGAAGAGCATTGGTTCTGTGCTTTTGCTTTGAAAACTAAAGGTCATCAAGATAACCCTGTGTGAGTTAATGATAATGTGATCGACATATTTTACATTACACATACAATGCCCTTGTGTCTGAGTCTGAAATGCTCCTACTCAAGCTTTTACTTAAAAAGAAAACTGAACATATAAAGTTTCCTGGTCAAAAGCAAACTGAGGTTCACATTTCCCTAACCAATCGTCAGCTGCAGAGTCACAGTGAGGCCATTTGGTCGGCTAGCACTAGTCAGTCCCAGGTTTATGGTTTATGGCTCTTTGAGGACGGTATCTCGGAGTATTGCATGCTCCAATTTTGATATCATGTAAGTTTCTGGTTCAGTAAATCACAAACTATTTTATTTTAACAATCTAAACCATGGCCTTTTCACCAAATCCTAGGACAGATTAAAGATTGTCTGCAACAAGTAATGAATTAAAATGAGTCAGGCCGATAAGAGTTGCATCTGTGGCACGTTCTGTCAAAGTGCATGCCTAACCAAACTTTTTCTGGTTGAAAAACAATGCATTTAGTTCAATAATCTCTTTTGTTCAAAATATATATATTTTTTCCTAACAGTTTTGGTTCATACATATGTTGTTTTTACTCTTTAATATTTTTGTAAGGCTTTGTGTTAAAGGCTTGTATCTGATATGTATTCAACAAAATATCAACTTTTTTCTGACATTTATTCGTTTTTGGTCTGTGTTTATTTTATTATTTGGTTTAGTTTTGTATTTCTTAAGATGCATTCACATCAGTCAAAGTATACATTTGTGTACCCCCTTTATTTTTAGTGTTAAATGAAACACAGGTGTTTTCAACGATTTGTTCTGATTAGACCTCTGCTCAGGTTTAAGGTGGGCGGAGCTTTGTGTGGACATACGAGAGTCAGAGATGTCAATCAAGTGCAGGCTGTACAGGAACCCTGACAGAAGTCTCATCAGACACGTGAGAACACCTGTGTGGGCGGAGCTTTAAAGAGGTCCATGTTATTTGCTATATTAAAATGCGCATTTTGTATGTTTTTTTCTCACAATATTTAATGTGTGTAAATTATGATAAATAAACCCGTTTTTGCTCGGCTTGTATGCACATGTGGCACAACAAAACACGAATGATAAAGATATGCAGCTGGAAACTCGTCTTCCAGTAGCATCTGCTCAGGTGCTTTGGATTTCAGAGTTTAACATACAACTCGAAGTTTGATCATTGAATAGAGAAAGGTGGCAACCTTTTAAGAGAACAGATGGATAAGTCTGTTTGAATTATTTATGATATACATTTAAGGCACACTGCATAACAAAACAATTAAATAAACTATATACAAGCTGGATATCCAGCTTGTACTGCCAAGAAGCAGCTTCTGCATGGATGTGGTCGCAGATAAAACAAGCCATATCTGACCACATTCAACTGTGATGCTGGTGTGATAAATCAAAATTGTAAAAATATATTGTATTAAGAATAGGGCTGGGCAAGTAAACACATTATTACTGCGCTAACCCATAAAATAATAAACTGCTTTTTTAATTAATATTATTATTATTTTGAAAGTCTGTTGCTCACTGGCTCTGAATACACATACAGTATTGGTATCAGTATTGGCTTAGGATGGGCGTCATCAGGCGTTTCAACCAATGAGAGCATGGCATGAAAAAAATCTTTCAAAGCTTCGCCCATTCACTTGAATGGGGTGACGTAGAAGATTTTGAATCTTCGCCGAACTGCATTGTGGGGAGCGGAGCATGGCTTTGCAAGCATCGTGAGCATCAAAAGTTGAGCAATGTTCAACTTTTGATGCTCCCGATGCTTTCGAAGCTGGCATCAGCCAATCAAATCCCATTTATGCAAACCCCGCCAGTACAAGCGCTAGCCAATCAAACCGCATCCAAGCTGGGAGAGCCAGACCGCAGTTCATTTCCTCATATTCCAAACGAGAAATTACGGTAGCAAATCACCCGGTTCTTTCCGACCAGAACTATTTACCGGGATACAAACCGGAGGAACCAGGCATGGAGGGAGGTGGCAGAGACAGTGGGTGAAACTGGTAAGTTTTCGCCTGTTTGGGGAGTTTATATCCTGTTTACTTCGTTTTAACATTGCTATTGCTTTGTATGTCGGGGGCGGGAGATTCATGTGATTGGTTGTTGGTCGCGTTGCTTGCAAAAAATCGCCAAGCTTCAGACACGCCCAGCATCAAGATTTTTCAAGATTTTTTTCATGCCTGTGTGTGGACGGGCCGTAAGATTCTTGAAGTTGAGATTTTCAATACATATTTTACCTGCTACTGTGTGAAGGGAATACTGCTATTAAAAAGCACCTTATTTGTTTAAAGTGTTTCTTCAAACCAAATCTTATTGCACATTTGTTCATAGCAGTACTTTTAAAATCAAAAGTGCGCTATACACTACTTTTGAATTCATTATTGAATTAATTGCAGAAAATCATGTGATTAATCACAAAAAAATGGTTTTATCGTTGCCTAGCACTACTTAAGAACAGTAAAATAGTGCAGCATCACAGAAAGAAATGTTTTGAATTGTGTTTACTTTACTACACAATAGTAATCTTATTAATAATTATTTAAACATTTCCATATGAGAAAAAATGTGTAAGTATTTAGCTTAAAGTGCACCTATCATGGTATTTTTAGGCAATAGCATAGGTCTCAAATATATAAAAAACATGTCTATGAAGTGATCACCCATTCTAGCCATGCCTCATATCCCCTTATATTTTCTGACGCTGTGTGAGTTCCCTGACACACCGGGCGGGGACACATATTTATGTATAAAAGACATCAAAAAGTGCATTTTGCATGATAGGTCCCCTTTAAGTGTGCCTAATGTCAGCATTAAGTGGCTTGAACAAGGTAGTAGCCTTTACTATAGGAAAGATTAAAGGAGACAGTGTTCATTTTACAAAAAATAAAAAGGACAAAAAACGTTCCTTGTCGTTTTTATCAACAAAATGTTTCATTCACAAAAAGAGAAGGTTACTGAATAAAAAATAATACATGTTGACATTTTCTTCAATGAATAAAAACAAGACAAAAAAGCTAAGGAAGAATTAGAGAAAAGATACTCTGATAAATGAATGGCATTAAATCATTGTATTAATTAGGGATGTAACGATACACTCAACTCACGATTCGATACGATTTTAAGTTCACGATACGATTTTCTCAAGATTTCTTTTTTTTAACAGAATAAGCTGCGGACAAATGACTGAAATATTTCTGTAAAAATCCCTTCAAATAAATAAAAATAAAGTGCAGCTTGAAATGTATGCTCTGCTCGATCAAGAGACTAGATCTATGGATACAGCTCTCTACACTCTGAAGTGACAATTTACTAAAAATACATAAACAGTATTTACTTTTACAAGCTAATTAACAGTTTAATCTCCACTGTACATCCAGGTCTCTGATTTGATTTAGTTCCAATAAATCGTAATATTCTAACCTTTTTTTTGAAGGGGGGGACACAGGGGGGTCCCTGGTCAGTGTTACGGGGGCACTGGCCTCTGTTGCCCCCTCCCTGTGCCGTTTAGAAAAGTACATCGCGAATAATTCTTTAGCTCAACCGATTTTAATCTTAACGCATCTGTAGCGATTTTTAACCGATTCACGATGCATCGTTACATCCCTAGTATTAATCAATACCATTCAACAACATGTCAATATATATTTTTATCCTGGAATATATAATGAGTGAAAAGTATAAATACATGCATGTCCCTTTACCATTCAAATAATACACTACATCTGAACTAGAACAATTCGATCTAGTCAACTAAAAATGTTGTCCCATTCAACATAAAAAAAGACAGGACGGTGCAGTACACACCAAGACACACCAATCTGAGTAGGGCGACACAACGCTCATTGGTGGCCCGACATCTATCTACGCCGAAAATCAGCTTGGTGTGTAAGGACCTTTAGAGAAAGCGTTTCATGTCCCTGGATCAAGCTGTTCTGGAGATTTAAGAAAAGCTTTAAATTGTTGTCTATTCTTTCTTGTTTTGGCTGAAGTGAGCATAATATGATTATGTGATGCTCACCAAAAGCATCAATATAAATGTTGCTTGTCGGAAAAACAATCAACATTGATTTTGTATTGTAAAATAATTGTGGAGAAATCCTTTTGGGAATCAAAAACCCAGGGTTTGGGAAAACCTGATAAAAGCTTCAGTACAGATACAGAGGCACGTTAGATCCCTATTTTACCGTCTTTCCTGAGAGTCCCTTTGTTGTACATTTTCTTGATTTCAGTCACAGTAGTTTATCTGTGACAGCAGGAAAGATTTACAACAAAAGAAGAAGCCAAAACTGGTTAAGCAATATAAAACAAGCTATTATAAGAAAGTGTTTGAATATAATAAACTTTATATTTTTGACTTTTTCTTGACTTTGATAAAAGACTACAAGACCTTTACATTTTGAGTTGCTTCCACTTAGTGCCATGGTATAATTAGGAACACTGCACATCATGCCTCCATCAGGGCTTTGTGGACATTATTGTTATTACCATTATTACTCAAATCTATTTATCTGAATATAATAAACTATAATGGATTCATCAATCAAACCTAGAAGACCTCAACGTCTCACGTCGTGAGATTCACAAGCTCAAGTTTGTTTTACGAGGACCAGAAAAGTATAATTACTGTTTCTGTCGATGGAGTCTTAGTGGTTTTAAGAAGAGCTTATTCATACGATCTACTTGATGAAATCCCAGCTGTTGATACTATTTATTTTTGTATTAAGCCTTCATTTTCTATTATGCACAACTACATTTTTGCATGTTGTCATCTGAAAAACCTCAAGCCCTTTTATATCTCACACTTTACAAAGTTGTTTACATACATTACAGTCAAATCCAACTCAACTTATGGAATCTGGCCATGTTTAAAGTAAGTGGTTAATGGTTTACAAAAATAAAAAATACCATAAACATGAAGATGCACATTCAGTGCAGATCTTCAGTTTGTGATATTGATAGTTAATAGTCTATGAAGACATTTGTATGTTACTACCGCATTTTCATATGCCAGTGGATATCATGCTAGTGATGTACCATGCTAACAAATCATGCCTCATGGAAGAGTCCTGCACGGGCACAATTTTTCCAACCGGACGACCCATTACCGCAATTATTTTCAGGTCAAACGCAGACCCCATTTTTCCCTGTGCATTCGTAAAGATGTATTTTTCACACACGTGCGTACCTGACCCCGAGCAGGACTCTCCCTCAGGGCACGGCTGGACCCTTAACAGGATTTAGTTTGTTCAAACGTCACCAGAATGGTTGTAGAGCGACTTTTTGTCTGCTTTTAAAAGAATCTACATTTAAGGCAATATTTACCTCATCTCTGTAAATGCATTTTAAAATCACCTATATGTAAAAAACAATTATTTGATTTGTGTTGTTATATTATAACAACTTAGAATTGTATTTATTATATATTACATATAAGAACCTTTTCAAAAGTTTGAAGCAGATGTTTTTTCAATACTGATTTTTGAATTTAAATACAATTTTGTCTCTTTTCTGTGAATGATGAAAATCTGAGTTTAGCAGAGTGGCCTCTCCACTTTGACAGAGACTAAAGAAATGAATTTGGTACTTTAGCAACAATAATATTTTTTCCAACTTTTTTGAAGAACCCTTGATACGAAGATGGAAACTATTTCAAACTAATTATAAGGATGAATCTCATAATGAAATCTATTCAAAATATTGATCAATGAACAGGAAGCCCTGAAACCGCTCCTTTAGTGATTGGACTGTTGCCCCTATCATTTCATTTGAGCTACTTATCTTTATCTCACTGAATTATATTTTTCTCTGATATTTTCTAAATGATATATTAAATAACTGGATTAGCCTTATGTGGTGGATGGGAATACAATTAGGTGAAAATCATTCTAAAAACTATGTGTCTAAAAGTTTCAAGATGTCATGTCCTACCTTATCACCCTCTTCTTCCTCCTCTCTCTTCTCTCTCTTCGGCTCCTTGGGCTCGTCATCGGGGTTGAAGTCTTCCATTTCGACCTAACAACAGAAGCACATGTTAATTTAGCTCAGTGACTAAAAAAAAGGACGATTATACCATGAGAACCGCAAATTCTTGAAGACCTCACCTCCTCTATAGCTGCATCCTGAAGCAGGGACCGGACATCCAATCGCACCATATGCCGAGGTGAAGCCTCCCAGTTGTTTGACATCTGTAAACAAAATTGTCTATTTAGAGCAGCACTCTATTTACATGACGCTCTGTGGACATTACTCCCGTAAAAAATCTATCTGAAAAAGTAATTTTATGTGACAAACCTTCAAAATATCCTTTAGCGTGCGCCCATGGTTGTTTCTCTTTGCACAAGTCTGAGTGTCTGCAGTTATCTCAGCAAGATATACCTTCAAATAAGAAAAACCAAACCTCTTTAGCAAAGGGCAGACTGAAACAGGAATAATAAAATGAGTCATTCATGAACAGAACTCACCTCAAAGCCTTTTGTTTTGGCTGCGCTCCAGAACTGATCAAAATGTTTAACCTTGTCATTAATAGTGTCTAAAATGATGAAGGGGAAAAAGCCGTCATCCAGAGTTTTCTTAAATGTTTTCAGCATGCTGTTCCGGTACGTATCCTCCATCTCTGGCTCATATTCATACTCAAGAACCTGCACGACAGATTTCGTTTAATTAGAGTTTATATTATAACAATAATAATTGTAATACATCTGCAGGTTGATACTGTTCTCTGATGTTTTACTGCAGGTCAGACTCACCTTGCGTTTCACTCGTCTCCCTGTGTCTGGGTCTTTCTCTACTTTCTCAACCTCCGTCATAAAATAATCGTCCAAAACGAGAACTCTTGGGGGTGCACCGCCACAATCCACTTCCTTATCCTTAATATCATCAACAAGAGAAAAAAAGCAATATTTGTATGTTTCCATTTGGTATTAATATTGTTTATCAACATTACTTTACATGATAACATTATATTACATGATTTTCTGTTATGACTACTCACCCGTATCAGCTTTGCCACGTGGCTTTTTCCGCCTCCTGGAAGCCCTCTCATTATGATGACAATCTGTGAAAATGTATTTCACAAAAATGAGTACTAGATATCACACAACTAATAGTCTCTGATGGTACATTGGGAAGCTTTGCGATATTGATAATAGGGCTGTGCAATTTAATCGATCCTGCGATATATATCGATATTTAGTTTTCCGAGAAAGTATCGATATTTCAGCCGCGGGTATCGATACATTAAGTCTGATAACTGTGTTCGTTATTCTCGCGTCCAGGAGAGAAGCTTTAAAAAGGAGACTAATTGAGTCTCTGAGAAGGTTCAAATGTATACTTTAATTAATAAAAAGCGCGGTAATGCAGAAGATGGTTCGGTCAGAAAAACAGCTGTGTTCTGGCTCTCGTGAGCGAAGGGAAGAGAGCGAGCTCCACCTTTCCAGCTGTTAAATATCCTCTGCTGGCTCCTCCCTGTGGGCCGGTTGGCGCTGCTGGGGGCCCTCCACGTCTCCAATGTTCGTTGTTGCGCATTACAGAGGATTCAGACATTGTACATTAAATATATAACTAAACACGCCTTTTCTCCTCCTTAACTCTTTCATTTAATACATTTTAAACGCTGTAATCAATACTCCAAAAATACCTCACGGCTGGTATCATTTCCGGTAGTTCCGGATGTTGTCTCATGCTACCCACGTCTGTAAACAAACGTATTCAAATAAACTACCTTCATTTAATATTCAGCAATAATAATATCTCGACGTCTATAGTTGTAGTGTTGAAATCAGTAGGTTTCGGTGTGCAACACTCCTTGTCATATCGCTACTAAATTCACCTCTATAGTAAATGGCATATTAGCCACATGCTAAATGCTAACTGGAGATGAAGGATTTTCAGAATAAAAGCTTAACAACTGGTTGTGCACAAGAACTTCTGGTTTTTCAGTATAAAACAGCATTTAAACTGACTGTATGTTTAAGGTACTTTATGCCATCAAAACATTGATTTTAATTTCTAACAAGTCCCATTCAAATCCCCCGTGTTCCGCCACCTGCTGCACCTTTTAATTCTCCATTGTCCATTGTGATACTGCACTTTATGTACTTACGTTTCAAAGGCTTGTAAGCTACAGTTTGCACTGTTTCAATAAATGAAACAAATTTTCTCACCATATCTTTTGATTCATTTTGTCCAGCATTTGCAAGCTGTAGACTCTCTGTCAGAGCCATATATTGTATAATTGATGCTTTCAGTTTTCAGTTGAATTAATTCAATCCAAGTCAATGGAACACTCACAAGATGTCACCAAAATCACACTGTCCCTTTAAAATCTTTCAGAAAATGATATAAGTGTATCGAATTATATCGCTGGCTGAATATCGTGATATATATCGTATTGTGAGCTGAATATCGTGTATCGTATCGTGAGATTAGTGTATCGCCACAGCCCTAATTGATAAGTACCCTTTCAGGCCGAGATGATCTTCCAGGTGGTTTGAGGATATCGTCAATATTCTTGATTTCTGGCTTTTTCTCAACGCGCGGGGCTGGCTGTGGGGGAGGTGCGAGGGGTGATGCAGTGGGAGGCCCCCTTTCCTCTGGATAACTTCTTCTTTCTCCTGTAAGAAATAATTGCAATTGAAGTTATTTCTGAATGGCATTTTGTTTAACCTTTATTGACTACTGTTACCAGATGCAGGGTTGACCATACCGTACGGTGAGGAGCTATGGCCGTACCGCTCAGGCACGCCACGGTCGGGTCCGCTGCGCTCATATGGAGGTCTGTCATAGCCCGGCCTTCCATAATGCTCCTCTCGGTCACGACTGTCACTTCGGTCTCTCTCTCGAAGTTCCCGCTCTCTCTCCCTGTATCCTGAGCGGGGCGCAGGTGCCAGTGGAGATCTACACAGAGGAGGAGCATCGTTTTGTCAACAGAATTTCTTTAAAGGTCCCATGTCATGCTTTTCCGGTTATTATCCGTCCCCTTGTGTGTTATGAAGGTTTTTCTGCATGTAAACGGTCTGCAAAGTCACAAACCATCAAAGTACACCCTGTAGTGAGTAAAACTCTAACACAGAAAAGACCTGTCTATGCTGCCCCAGAACGCCTCGTTGGGGATTTGTCTTTTTCCATTGCTTTCTTCCTGGGTACAGTGACGTGCCCATACCCAAATGGACTAATACGTGGAGCTGTTACGTTACATCCGCGGAGCCGTTAGGACACACACACACACACACACACACACACACACACACACACACACACACACACACACACACACACACACACACACCACACACACACACACACACACACACACACACACACACACACACACACACACACACACACACACACCACACAACACACAACACACACACACACACACACACACACACACACACACACACACACACACCACACACAACACACCACACACACACACACACACACACCACACACACACACACACACACACACACACACACACACACACACACACACACACACACACCACACACACACACACACACACACACACACACACACACACACACACACACACACACACACACACACACACACACACACTTTTCTCAGCTGCGCCGATTTCTCCTCCCTGAGACGGCGGGACGTGAGTCGGTGTGTGAGCACACACACAAACTCCCAGCCAGGCTGCGGGTGTGTGTGTGTGTGTGTTCGGGCTGGGTTTCGCTGTGTCCCACTGGGCTCATAGGGAGGGGGGGCAGGAGCTCCAACAGGCCGTTTAGGACAGAGTGAATACACATACTACATGTATACAGAGATGCTGTATGAGAAACCAATGCGATTTTGGAAAATTGCACAATATAAATCTATTTTAGTAGACCTCAACAATGGAATTATGATCAGTAGAAATGGCCATGACATGGGACCTTTAAACAGGCACACTAATCACAATGTATTGAAACAATGTGATAAAGTACCTTTCTTCAACCATCGACTATGTGCTTGAATCAAAGCAGACACATAGAAAAACAAAATTACATATGTACGGAAGTAGCTCACTACCCTACAGTTTGGAAAAATAAATGTTATAGCCACGAGGAAATATGTTACCTGTCATCTCTCTCTCGTGGTGGATAGCGCTCCCTCTCATATCGTTCTCTTTCATATTCAGGTGGGGGCTTCTCTCTGTATAACTCCCTCTCTCTGCTGTACTCCCGGCGCTCCATGTAAGGGTCTGATCTTCTTTCAAAATATGGATCTCTGCCGTAAGGATCCCTGGGACCAAGGGGTTCTAAGAGAATGGAAGAGTTTATCAATGAACAGGGGTAAGAGCTAGCTCTGTTGAAGTTGAGAAAGATAACCTGAAGAGACATACCTTTTTCATAGCCCCGGTCTGATAGAACTGGGTCAGGCCTCAACACAATCCTCTCACCATAAGAGATCCGCTCAACAGTGGCTCCAGGCTCTGAAAAATTTAGTGTTTTTGTCAACAACAAAGTTCTGAAACTTAACCCGTTTCATCTGTTAACCTGTTAAGCCCCAAGCCTGTTTTTCAGGTTTCAGGCTCGAAAATTACATTCCCAGAACAAATGACCATATCTTCCCTTCTAAAAGGGTTAAATTAATAATCTTTTTTCTCAAAGTAATTATAAACCTGTGAGTTGGATGTAGAAAAGTCAGAATCAATATAGATGTTTTTCATTTTAAAGAAAATTCAGATTGAACATGGTAAAAAACTGTAAATTATAGTGTCCGTCCAAAAAATATTTTGTACTTATAGTGAAAACTAACCTTGGATTAGGGCTGCAACAAACGACTATTTGATAATCGATTAATCTATCGATTAATGAAACGATTAATCGACTATTCGGACTATTATGCCTTGCACAATTTCTCAAACGCTCTTATTTAGCCATCAACTTTTAGATTTAGCTTGAGGTTGTTATAGGCACGTGGAAACTAACAATGAAGACAATAAAGATGAATACTTGTATTATAAAATTAACTAAACACATTTTGAACAAAATTAACATTGCTTTTTATTTAAATAAAATAAATAATATTTCACATCAAAAGAAACAACAGTGTTTTAACAAATCGTATTAAATAATCTGATGACAGAACTGTAAACAGAATAGCTGAAACTTTAACAAAATAAATAACTCAGTTACCTCTAATCATTAACCCATGTTTGTATCATGTAGTTAACTCCGTGTGTTGCTGCTAGCATACATAACACCTGACGTGGAAACGTTACTCGTGGATGGGGCTACAGAGCTGCTAGAAAGACGGTCGAACCCGGTACATTCCTCCGTCTGAATGTGGTGCACTTTTGCTAAATGTTTAGACAAATTGCTTGTGTTACCGCCCTTACATGCTAAACTCTTATTGCACTTTTGGCAACAAGCATTGTCCACATCGAGACGGGTAAAGTTTAACCACACCTCGGAGCGTGTTCTCTCCGCCATCTCCGCAGTGTGTTGCTGCATGTAGCAGCTGCATGTGTGTAAACTGCCCCCTCGCACACAGACGGGGGAGAGAGATCTCGTCTGATCGAAAATACATCATGGACGCATTTGTTTGGCTTTTTGCATATTAGAAACGAGTTGGCGACACTAAGACTGCGATATAATGTTTTTGTAGCAATAATACATGACATATATTTTTTAAATGTCTCCAGTACCGATAAAAAGACCAATAACGTTGGAGCTTAACGGCGCGTAAAACACACGTGATGACGTCACCAACGAATCGACGACTGAATTAGTTGGCAACTAATTTGGTAATCGATTTTAATCGATTAAGTCGATTAGTTGTTGCACCCCTACCTTGGATGATGGGTTAATAGACTAAAAGCTTTAGGAATCCAAAGTACAACATATAATAAGTACCCTGTATCAAGATTGATGCAAAACAAGTGATATTTGACCTTTTTAGACAGATTTAGCAAAGAAAACCTCTTCTGGGGCCATTTGGGTGGATTTTCCATATCTCTGGCCCCCCTTGTTTGATTTTGACATGTGACATCTCTTTCTGATCGTTAGAGCCAATGGAATCCAAGGGAAATTGTCCCGCACACACTCATGTAAAAAAAAAAAGGTGGCCTCTCTGCGCATGCTAGCTTGCAGCAGAGGGGAGAAATATCGCTGCTCTGATATCAAGCAACGGAAAAGCTGTTTTATTGCTTATGGATTATCAGAACATTTAAAAGGGGACGCAGTCACATTGGATTAACCTATGGATTAACTACACCATCGTTTTTATCGTTTTAATGCCATTGAAGACCAGTTTAGACCAGACAAAGACGAAGGTAAGCCATGTTAGCGTTGTGGGCTACCTAGCACCACTTGTTTTGATGTACGTTTTTGTTGATAACGTCACAAGTTTGTGTTTTTCAGTGTTGAGGTGGGCACCGTTAGATTCTGTGTCTCCTTGCGATCATAAACGATGTGTGCACCTAGGATAAGTAATAAGGGAGCTAGGAGTGATTATCGGTGCAGTAATAGGTTAGTATTTTTCACTCAGGGGTCATTTAGATGCTTCTTATGAGACTTGTGTTTTGTTTTGGTAAAAATGGTTTGTATCGTCAGTTAGCTGAGATTATTCCCGTTAATCTGGTATAACACATTAATAGGTTCTTAAATATTAAGATCCCCTGAGACACAGTGTCGAAAAAAAACCAACTAAAGTACCCGCCGGCGGGGACCTTGGGGCTTAACAGGTTAATGGTCGAATATGTACATCTTTGCTGCTCATACCGTGGCCATGCCCGTAATCCACAGTCTTTGGAATCACTGAAGGTGTGGCCGCAGAGAGAGATGTCTGGTAACGCGTGGCAGCAGGTTTATTATCCCAAGACCCAGGTTCGGTTGAAGCCGTCTGTGCTGCTGCACTCATGCCCTAAGGATGACAGAATAAATATGATAAAGACCCAACAGTTACATAAAAATGTATTTAAAAGATGTGTGTGACCACAGTGTTTTAAATAAACTTGCATAATCAGTGATGATACATTCTTTCAACAATGCACTTCTAGTATCAGGGATTAAATTGTTAAGCTAAAATAGCCAAGTGTTATTTGAATTAAATTACCTTCAGAACATTCCTGATGTCTGCTGGGATCTCCAAACCAAGAAGACCAGCAGGAAGCTCGGCTGGGATGTCGGCCGATGCAGGCTGGGGTGCAGTAGCAGGTGTTTTCCCTTCATGCAATTCCCTGTAGACCCAAAATAAGTTAAGTTCACCAAAAAGCTCTCCCTTAAATCCATTTGAACATAAAGTACAAGAGGTAATACACTGAATTGCAGAGGACTGCAGTGTGTAAAGGCAGGCTGGCCCAACTTGATAACATGTTTTTTTTATGATTTTATAAAAACATATACCGTTCACATTCACTGTTTATGCGTGGTGGCAGAAAACTGGATATTTAGAATATTAGGGAAATAAAAACAAGCATAATTAATTAATTAATGATGAAGGTCTAGAAATAAGGCCTACCTTATAAGTTTAAGCTCTTGAGCAGCTTTCAAGATGATCTCATGTTGACGTTGGGAGAGTGCAAGTACATTTGATCCTTGTGAATCTGGGTCATGTTCTGGCAAGTTTGTGATGGGTGCAGCAGCAGGTAAGAGAGTTTCTTCTCTGGGATCTTCATAGCGAGGTCTGCGATTCTCATACTCAGCAGGATACCCTCTCACTGGTGATGGAGAAAGTCTTGAAGGCCTGTCCCATTCTGAAGGTGGAGCTGATGGCGGGTATGGTTGGTCATCCTGGCGATATGCTGGTTCATCTCTATACTCCCGAATTCTGAGTTCTCCTCTTCCCCTGTCATGCTCATCATAAGAATGTGGGTGACCTCTTTCTCTTTCTTCTCTGTAGGGCTCTGGGCGTAGCATGCGGGGGGGATAATCCCTCTCAGGAGGAGCACGCTCTCTGTCCCATTCAGACTCATAGCCATACTTGGCCTCATGCCGATAGTCACCAGGAGGATGGTCCTGTGGTGGCCTCCAGCGACCGTGTTCTCCATGACCATAATCCTCCACGAAACCCTCTTTATGTCTCTCTTCATATTCCTCATGTGTTGGACCTGGCCGAGACATGTCTCTAGCCATCCCTCTACCCATAGATCTACGCCTCATTCCTTCAGGATCAATGATCTCATGTGGAGGCAGAGGAGGTTCTCTGCCATGAGGCGGTTCTCTGCCATGAGGCGGTTCTCTGCCATGAGACGGTTCTCTGCCATGAGACGGTTCTCTGCCATGAGGCGGTTGCCAGTCTAAATCTCTCTCCATGTCTTCACTGTACATTGGGTCCTCTATAGAATCAATCACTTTGTGAGGTGGGGGTGGCACGCCATGCCTTTCTCTTCCTGCATCAGGATGCATCGGGTGGCTATGAAGCTCATGTTCGGGGTGCATTGTGGAATCCATTTCGGTATCATCCATGTTTATTCCTTGGCCTAACGCCTCATGATCCATTGGGCCATGCGCTGGATGAGGGGGGCGCCCTCGTCCTTGGTGCATGAAACCAGGATGACCAGGTGGGGGACGGCCCCGGCCAGGTGGAAATGGGGGTCTCATGCCTCTCATAGGAGTTCTCCTTTCGCCCCAGTAAGGATCGCCTTCCTCCGGGTACTCTGCCGACTCAGGGTCTTCCCAGTACATGTCCATTGGTCCTCCTCTTCCCATGGGTGGTCCTCCTCTTCCCATGGGTGGTCCTCCTCTTCCCATATGGGGTCCACCTCTACCCATTGGGGGTCCTCCTCTACCCATTGGTGGTCCTCCTCTACCCATTGGGGGTCCTCCTCTACCCATTGGGGGTCCTCCTCTACCCATTGGGGGTCCTCCTCTACCCATTGGGGGTCCTCCTCTACCCATTTGTGGACCCCCTCTACCCATATTTGGACCTCCTCTACCAAAAGGCGGTCCCCCTCTACCAAAAGGCGGTCCCCCTCTACCCAAAGGTAGCCCTCCTCTCCCCATTGGTGGCCCTCCTCTCCCCATAGGCGGCCCCCCTCTACCCATAGGAGGACCACCTCTCCCAAAAGGTGGTCCTCCTCTTCCCATATGGGGCCCTCCTCTCATCATCGGGGGGCCTCCTCTCCCCATGGAGGGTCCACAAATTGGCTCTTCATAATACTCTTCCTCTGCTGCGTAGTGATATCCATCTTGCATCCACATTTCTTCAGGGGGCTCCTCTGATTCCTCATCACCACACTCCTCATATGAAGGATCTTGCCAATGATACTCCTCCTGTTCTTCTGGCATCCCCAAGTTTTCTTCAGGTGGCATGTAGTCATACGGCATTTCCTCAATCTCCCCTCCAAGTGGTATAGAGTTAGGTCCCCTGAAATCTCCATGCCCCATTTGCCCACGCCCTCGACCTTGCACAGGTCCCGGTGGCTGGCCTCGTCCCCTTCCAGGAGGAGGCCTTGGTTGATCTGGTCTTGACTGCATCTGGCCAGTCTCCTGTTGGATTCCTGAGGGCTTTGGAACCTGTGGGGTTTTGTTTTTTGTCAATTGCCCATCAGGTTTGAGCGAACTTTGTGCAGCAGGATTTTTTGATGCGACAGAAGAGGGAGTAGTTACAGAAGAGGGAGCAGTTACAGAAGGTTTGTTGTTACCAGGTTTGGGTTTCTCACTTTTGTTAGAAGCAAGATTGTCCTCTGATTCCTCAGGCTTTGTGCTGGTATTTAATGTCTGAGGAATGGGGTCCTTCTGGACAAAAAAGCCCTCAGTTCCAAGTAAGTTGTCATCTGTCAAGTCATCAGAATTGGCCTTATCACCGGGTTTTGATTTACCTTTTTCTTTTTCAGACTGTAGCTGCCCGGCTGTCTTTCCAGGAGTCTTCAAGTCTGTAGTGGCAGGTTGTGCCTTAGGTTGGACTACTTGCTGTTGCTGCTGGGGCCCAGGTGGGCGTTCAAAAGGCGCAGGGCCAGGAGGCCTTTGTGGCTGGTCAAACCTAGACGGCGGCCCAAATCTGGGGGGGCCATCAAAGCGTTGCCGTGGTTGGTCAAATCTTGGTGGACCATCAAAGCGGTGCCTTTGTTGGTCAAATCGAGGGGGGCCATCAAATCGCTGCTGTTGTTGGTTGAACCTTGGGGGGCCATCAAACCGCTGCTGTTGTGGGTTGAACCTTGGGGGGCCATCAAAGCGCTGCTGTGGTTGGTTGAACCTTGGGGGTCCATCAAAGCGGTGTTGCGTTTGTTCGAACCTTGGAGGACCATCAAAGCGATTTGGCTGGTCAAATCTTGGAGGACCATCAAACCCTTGCTGTGGCTGGTCATATCTAGGGTTGTTTCCAGTGGGAACAGCAGGACTATAGAAATAGCAAGAAAACATTATTACTAATCATTATTTATCTTAGAGACATTCACTGATACCCTCACAAAATAAGTGAAAACATAATTTTGGTAAACATGGGAATACTTAAATAGTCCGACTAAATTAAATTACCATCAAATTATTTTAATAAACATTTTGGCTGGATTTTTAACCAAAAAAAGCCAATTACAGTACTACAAAACAACCATACTAACCGTGGACCACTGACACTGTTGCTTGTTGGCTGAATAACAGGGGGACCTGGGGGTCTGACTCCTAAGCCAGCAGGGCCGGAGCCTCTCACAGGGGGTCCAGCAGGTGACTCTGAATGTGGTCCAAAGCCAGTGGGAGGTGGACCTTGAGAGTTTGGACCAACACCAGCTGGGGAATGCTGCAAACCTGGTATTGTTGTGTGCTGCTGCATGTGAATGTCTTGTCCAGGGTAATGGCCAAACGGTGCCATCATCCCACTACTATACTGGTTTGAAGCGAATGGCACCATGGCAGTGAGTGTGGCCACCCTTTCTTGAAGGTGCGTATTGGTGGCGTTCATCTGCTCCTGCCACTGCTTCCATTGGCGTTCATAGTCCTGCAGTTGATCTTTGTGGGGATAGGTCTTAAACTGTTCATACCACAGGACAAAGGAGCGATCCCACTCTTGGAATAAGGGGGTGAACTGCTGCCGTTGCATTTCATAGTGCCTGAGCTGCATTTCAGCAGACATTGACTGCAACAAAGAACATTTGGGTTTGAGTTTTTCGGTAATGATCTTATTGGTACATGCAGAATAACTGGGGCATGAGATGTAAGATGTAAACTAATGTGGCTCCACGATGATGCTTGAGTTTGTACAGTACAGGGTTGTTGCAGTTCCTAAATAATATTACCGTCACCATTTGTTTTCCATGGAAAATATTCAGATGAATAGTAGCTTTCAAATAAACAACCACTTACCGCTAGATTTGCTGGTTGCTGAATCAGCTGTTGATATTTTTCCAGGATCTGCTGAAGCTTTTCGTGTTGTTGCATGAGAGCCTGGTATTGTAAGCCGACTCTTTCTTGCTGCACCTTTTGCCACTGCGCTGCTGCAGCCTGTAACTCCTGGAGGCGGGCAGCCTCCTCTGGGTCTTCCAGAGTATCACTCTTTAAACACAAACAAGACAAGATTGGAGCATATTTATGCAACTCACAAAGACTTTTTTTTAAATATATCTAAGGGTAGCTAATAATGGAAATGATAGATTTATAGATCATCAACATGAGGCGCTTTCACACCGGAGTACTTTTCCCCGTACTTTCCCCTTTTAGTTCCGATAGTTACTGGGATTTTGCGACCAAAAAGAGAACTTAGTTCATGAGAAATGTTCACCCCTTTTCAGTCCCTGCTAGAGAGGTGGTACTTTCCTGGGGAGAAAAAAGTTCAAATTTCTGATTGGCTGGGCGAATTGCAAACCACGCCCCGTAAAACTCTGAAAAGTTTTGTGAAGCCGCCATTGTATTTGCTGGCTAGTGGTGCACGATAATTATGACGTCATCCCGATAAACCCGATAAAAGTATTAATAGCCCCGATAATACATGAAAAAAATACTGCGGTATGGGTGGATTGGGATGAGGGGCGCTCATTCACAAATCCAGCGCTCCCTAACTCATGCCTGGCTGTGACGTAAATGGTGTGCGGCCGTGAAGCCAGGACAGTAAACAAACATGTCGTCGGTAGTATGGGACTATTTCAAAGTTTCAGAGTTAGATAGTTCGCTTGCTATTTGTATTAACAAATGCAATGCAGAAGTTCCACGAGGAGGGAAAAAGGCAACGAGCTATAATACTTCCAACCTGATTAGTCACCTGAAACATCGCCATCGCTACGATGGTGTGTTAAAAGCGTACGAAGACGCCTGCGCTGCTAAACTAGCGGCGAATCCAAAGCCAGCTGCAAAGGCACCGGGGCTTTTACCTATCGACGAGGCTTTTGAAAAAGGCAAGAAGTTTGCCAGAGACGACCCCAGGGTTAGTTTTGTTCATAGTAGTAATGCTCATGTCATTTGCTCACTACTAGTCTTTTTTTTTTACCACCAGGTGTGCAAAAACTACAGGTACATTTAATATATATATATATATTATATTATTATCGGTTATCGCTATCGGTCTTGAGAAGCAGGAAGTTATCGGTTTCAAAAAACCAATATCGTGCATCCCTATTGCTGGCATTAGCATTATTAGCATTAGCCCCGAGGCACCAACGGAGAGAGAATAACTTATGGCAACACAAAATAAAACATGGGAGCGGCGGAGATGAGGAGGTGTCGGCGTTCTGGCGATTTACTCGGAAGGCTTCAGTAGAAGCTGCTGAGACTCCCAGCAGCTTCTACTGAAGCCAGTCCCCAACTCCTGGGACTTCCGGCCGGGGACTTCGGGTGGCAGTATACGCCATGAAGTTGTTTGCAGCCTGCCAGTAAACCCAAAGCAGAAAAAGAAGAAGTGACGTCAGCGGCTGCATTTGCGTAATCTTCCCTCAGGGAACTTATTCCGGTGTGAAGGCGATCTGCTCTTTAGTTCCATGGGGGAACTAAGTGCTGGGAACTAAGTACGGCAAAGTACTTAGGGGCGTTCACACCAAGTTATTTTCCCACAATAGTTCATGAGAACTCTTTTAGTTCTGATGAACTAAAGCAGATCGCGTTCACACCGCAATGAGTTCCTGGGGGTGGATTAGGAAAATGAAGCCGCTGACGTAACTTATTTTTCTTCTGCTTTGAGTTTACTGGCAGCCCGCAAACAACTTCACGGCGAGTACAGTAGGTGGCGGTATGCACCTTAAAGTTGCAATCCGTCAAAAAACCGAGAGAAGAAGAAGAAAAACTTATATATAACATATATCCTCCCGAGAGCAACTGCACCCGTCTGCCATGAACCCTACAGAAACCTACGTGTGGCCCATAGTGGACTCCATTTTGTGTTGTGTAAAATGGAGGAAATAAAAAGTTAGAAAATCCCCATGTCCTCTTCAGAGGACATTCATAAAAACATTTAGTTTTAGGTCAAATAATTATTACACTGCTCTGAAACTCACTGCACTAACTCCTAAGATGTTCCCTTACTATAATCAATTAAAAATATTGAACTAACAACACTGGTAATTACAAACTTAACCATTACTCTTTCTATAAATAGTGCTTATGTTGATGGACGCCATTTTGAAATACAATGAAATTATCTTTTTCAAAGCCACATATTTGGGGTGGGACACAATAAATAAAGCTTCGCCAGTTTATAACCATAGGTTTATAACCGATGAAACATGATGGTATCAGAATAATCACTTACATGTGATGTATAGGATGCTACACAGGTCACTGTAAAGATAAAGTGTCAGAGGAGAAATAAGCAAGATACAGGATCTGTTTAATCGCCATGTAGGTTCTCTTTTATTTATCAGCAGCAGATCAATAAGTGTCAGTAGTATCAAAACAATATAATAACAGTGGCAATATATATATATATATATATATATTAGGGATGTAACAATACCAAAAACTCACGGTACGATAATATCGCGATAACAAGTCCACGGTACGGTATTTATCGCGATATTGAATAATAAAGAAAAAAAAAATTCAATTAATTTTTTTAATAAAAAATGTTTTTACTCGGAAAATGTTTCTTTATTACATAATAAATCTGATTTGTACAGCATTTTAGTAGGATAGCAGTATTTTAAAGTGTCAAAAACAAAGTGACAGTAACAGACTGGAACAAGAAAACCAGTGTTTTTGTACCTATAGTACTACCAAACAAAGTAGGCATTTTGTTTGTGCCACTGCATCTCACAAATAAACAAGGACATTTAATAATCAGACCCTGCAATAAAATAAATCAAGTTTCACTTTAGTTTTTCAAGTAACTCAACTCAAACTCACTAGTCACTCACTCAGCATCATCAGACAGGTTTTTAGGAATATGAGAATGTCCACATTTCCAGGTATTTATAAGCTGGGATGTTTGGGCATTTACAATATCCGCTGCTCTGGAAAAAACTCTCTCGCTTGGTACTGATGTTGCTGGGACAGCAGTGGTCGCGTTAACCGAATATTTTATTTATCAATGACGGGAAAATCTGAAAGCAGTCTGTCATTTTGACAGATTAGAACAAACTCGGAACAGCGCCAACGTTTCCCCACAGCGAGGCTCTGGTGTTATGCCGTGTTATGCATGCCCTCCAAAAGGAAATGATATCGCTTCCAAACCGTACTTTGCCGTACAGATCAACACATGTCTGGGAGGTTTTGCTTTACGCTGTGTGCGCTCCCGCGAGGTGCATGCATGGCATAACACCGCCCCCCCCCCCCGTTGACAGTTCACGAGCGTGCTCTCTTGTGAACTGTTCAGATCCGACGGGTAATAAGGGATTATGACGGACATTTTACGATCCTGTCTGTCAAAAAGTCTAACGCCACCTCTGTGGGACGGAGAGATATGCTTTGTCCATCGGTGACAGCAGTGGGTCAAACTCTGCATTGTCTCTCCACCACTTCAAAAACAATACAGTTTTTGCCAAGAAGGTGAGGCTTATTGACAGGGCGAGATATAAATATACTGTTGATACTTGTCAATGTCTCTAGGTGTGTAAATGTAGCACTGTAAATACGATGTCCTTTTGTGTTCTGTTGTTTTATGTTCATGTTGTAACCTACTTGCTGCCATGTTGGACAGGTCTCTCTTGAAAAAGAGATCGATGATCTCAATGGGACCACCTGGTTAAATAAAGGTTTAAAACAAAAAAAAGTGTTTTAAAAAAATAATAATAATAAAAAAAAATCGCGGTAGATTTTGTCAGTCTCACGACGGTATTGGGACGTTTATTTACCGCGATGCCGCGATATTTGGTATATCGTTACATCCCTAATATATATAATAACAATAATAGGTAGACTCAGCAGCAGACACACCTTAGTGCAAAGTCATGTGTCAGTATTAATAACAGTGGCATATATATATAATAATAATACAAAATTGACTGTCCCAGATGTAGGGATTATTTTGTCCCGGCATGATTTAGCGCTGTGGACGATTCCCATGGCCACTAACTTTACCGAAATACAGTCGTACACTTTCACGTTGGAAACTGCCGTCAGTAGAAGTCTCTGGATCGCGTCGTCCGAGTAAATCTCCAGAAGTGCCGACACATCATCATCACTCCGCTGATTTATTTGGTGTTGCCATAACTACTTTCACAAAAGTAATCTCTTCGTTGGTGCGCTGCGCTGAGATTTTAATGCAAGCAAATACAATTGTGGCTTCCAAAACTTTTTCAAAGATTTACGGGGCGTGGTTTGCAAAACACCCAGCCAATCCGAAAAACCTTTTTCTCCAACGAAAGTCCCTGCTCTCTAGCAGGGACTGAAAAGGGGGTAAAAATGGTTCTGATTAACTAATTTAGTTCAGGGGGCTTTTTGGTGTGAACGCAAATATATCTGAGTTCTGATGAACTATTGTGGGAAAAGTACTCCGGTGTGAACGTGCCACTTGGTGTGAAAGCGGCTATGGCAACTCATCCACCAACAGTTTGGTAGGAAATCCGGGTATGACATGCTAACCACACACATCAGAAGAACCTTTCAGCGTTATCTTAAAATTATATTTTCCCCATGTTTATATCTTCTTTGCTTCCATACATTTAGTTATTTGAGTGCAATACTACTGCAATTTGAAAGATTTACTTTTTTCTGCATTCGTTAGGAAAGAGCAACTTATTTTGCATTTGCAGTTGTAGTCCAAACCTGAGTAGAATAGGTAGAGTGTTCCTTTACTCAAGAAAGGTTTGAATTGTTACAATCACACTAGGGGTGCAACAACTAATCGACTTAATCGATTACCAAATTAGTTGCCAACTAATTCGTTGGTGACGTCATCACGTGTGTTTTACTCGCCGTTAAGCTCCAACGTTATTCGTCTTTTTATCGGTACTGGAGACATTTAAAAAATATATGTCATGTATTATTGCTACATAAGCAGGGCTGCACATAACTGGTGCGCATGCGCACCTCCGCCAAAAAAAGAGCACCGGGTCATTTGAAAAAAGGCGCATTTGCGTACCAACATTAAGAGAGAGAGAGGGAGAGAGAGAGAGAGAAGAGAGAGAAGGGAGAAGAGAAAAGAGAGGAGAGAGAGAGGAGAAAAGAGAGGAGAGAGAGAGGAGAAAAGAGAGGAGAGAGACGAGAAAAGAGAGAAAGATATTTGCGAGTTGCATATGAACTCAGGGCCGGCCCGTCGCACTGGCGTTATAGATGTTCGCCTAGGGCGCCAGATCTGGGGAGGTGCTGCGCTGGCAGCTCTGGGAGGGAAAAAAACATTTTTGACCGTTGGGGCTCATCCTAATTTTCGGCCTTGATGTAACAATATTCATAATTAAGTAAATGTAACACCCTTTTCATCCCGGTTACACGTTTCATTTGCCCTGGACGATGGGCGCTGTAAGTGATGAAAATGGGGGATGTTGGCTTATCTGGCGCCCGCAGCTCACAGCCAAAATGCGAGTGAGCGAGGGAGGGTGCACCGGTTCTGGCGCAGTTGTTATTAGAATCTGGTGCTAGCTGCTCTAACGGATATAAGAAGAAGATGTTTCTACAATGATGTGGAGGGAGAGTCCTCTCCAGTCAGACTGAGGCTGATAACTACAGCTCAGTGAGGTAAAGGACTGTGGAGTGTTTAGATAGTTCACTTTAGTCTAAGTTATCTCAGTGGGTCTCAAACGTTTTGATCACAATTTATGTAAACACATTTCCAAGGCACTCCTTTATAATTATTGGGATAAACAGGTTTGAAATCATTCCAATGTATACTATAGGACAGTAAACCAAAAATATCCTTTAAAACTGGAAAGATAAAAAAAATGCATAAATAAATAAATGTTAAGGTAAAATAAGATATGAATGAACAACATAAATAAAATAAGTTTAATTTGTTATTGGCTATGGTAGGTTATTGGTTATGTTCACATACTTATTTGATTACATCCACTTGTCTAAGATGACAACAGAGCTGTCATCTTAGACAAGTGGATGTAATCAAATAAGTATGTGAACATAACCAAAACCAGCTGTTGACTTGTGGATGCAAGCAGCTAATCGCAGACTCAACCAGAGAGAAAGAAGTAGGCCTACATCATCAGCTACCATGTCTGACAGAGAGGAAGACAGTGAGGAGAACAGTCAGGAGGGTAGTGATGACAGCTTGTAGGATTACTGGTCGTGCTAATGTTGTCTTGTGTTCACCTCTGCATGTGTGTTCTGTGTTCACCTCTGCATGTGTGTTCAGTGCCGTGTGTCTGGCAAATAAAGTCAAGACCCCCTCAAAAGTTACGGTTTATTTCATTTTAAGGATGAGCACCAAGCAACATCTCCAGGTGCTCCTTTGAGAACCAGGGCAAAAAAGTTATGTACACCCCTGTACATAAGCATTATATCGCAGTCTTAGTGTCGCCAACTCGTTTCTAATATGCGAAAAGACAAAAAAATGCGTCCATGATATATTTTCGATCTTTCCAATCCAGAAGAGAGATCTTTCTCTCCCCCGTCTGTGTGCGAGGGGGCGGGGCAGTTTACACACACACGGCTGCTACATGCAGCAACACACTGCGGAGATGGCGGACAGAACGCGCTCCGAGGTGTGGAAAATGCTCGTTACCAAAAGTGCAATAAGAGTTTAGCATGTAAGGGCGGTAACACGAGCAATTTGTCTAAACATTTAGCAAAAGTGCACCACATTCAGACGGAGAAATGCACCGGGTTCCACTGTCTTTCTAGTAGAGCTCTAGACGAGCTCTAAACGAGTAACGTTTCCACGTCAGGTGTTATGTGCTAGCAGCAACACACGGAGTTAACTACATGATACAAACATGGGTTAATGATTAGAGGTAACCGAGTTATTTATTTTGTTAAAGTTTCAGCTATTCTGTTTACAGTTCTGTCATCACATTATTTAATACGATTTGTTAAAACATTGTTTCTTTTGATGTGAAATATTATTTATTTACTTTAAATAAAAAGCAATGTTAATTTTGTTCAAAATGTGTTTAGTTAATTTAATAATATATGTATTTTTGAATGAAGTATTCATCTTTATTGTCTTCATTGTTAGTTTCCACATGCCTAAAACAACCTCAAGCTACATCGAAAAGTTGATGGCTAAATAAGAGCGTTTGAGAAATTGTGAAAAGCATACAGTAATAGTCAGAATAGTCGATTAATCGTTTCATTAATCGATAGATTAATCGATTATCAAATTAGTCGTTTGTTGCAGCCCTAAATCACACCTATGTAAAATTAAAAAGATGCTTACCTTTCCCTCATCAGGTGGTGGAGGGGGTGCTGGAGGCTCCTCTTTTGGAGGGGGTGGAGGAGGTGCGCCTTTTGGTGGTTCTGATGGAGGAGGAGGAGGAACTGCATGGCCAGAGGGGGGTGGTGGCCCATGACCACCACCCTCTTTCTGATTCTGTTTTGCCTTCTCTTGCTTTAACTTTTGTAAATTCTGAAGATGCTGTTTGTACCAACGTTGCTGTTGCTCCTATAAGAAACAAACTCATTCGTCACACAAATATCATTGTTGTCAATTTAAGGTGAGACACGGCAGGCAAAAACATTGTTTTTCATGAAATGGTCAATTTCTGACAACGGGATTTGTTCAGATGCGTCACGTGGTGTGCTAAAACACTTCCTGGTTAGCTTTCCGCTGGAAATTTAAATCTCAAAATGGCAAAAAAAACGGTCACAGAAAAGACGACAACAATTGTCACTTGCACGAAGCAAGGTTATACAAAAAACAAATGACCCTGAACATGATGCCCAAGCTGTCATCCAAAGAACAGGAGGGTTTAGCTAGCGCCTGACTGCAATCTTTAAAGGTCGGTTTCTCAAAATGAGTTTTTCTCCTACTCTGAGTTCGAAATTTCAACTTCAGTAGCACGTACATACACCAAACCTTCCAGTTATATTCCTATCAATATTATGAAGGCTTTTACAGAAGGGTTTGTTCATGTATCATCCATAGCCTGAATTATATAACATTGTATACCTAAAAACATGGCGAAAATTGATATTTTAGGGCTGTTGACAGTATTTTCTGATTTATGGAGTGATAAAAAGAGATATCCAATATCCCTTCTGTAAAAGCCTTAGATACTAATATGACTACAAAATGAAACAAGAATTTTGAACCTGGCTATATCCAAAGTTCAGTTCCTGAAATGTGCTAAAATATGCGCATATTTAATGAGATAATAGCTCATTTGCATATTTAAACATGCTATTTCAGAAACTTGTAATGCAAAAAACAATTGCCTTATTGTAAGTAATTAACTGGAGAAATGTCTAGCTGATATCTTTAAGTTTAAAAAAGTACCTTATTCACCTGGGGTGTCTCACCTTAACACAGCAAATATTTGTGGAATCATACTTTCATTGTAGGTGTCTATTCGTCCCTCAATGTGACATAGGATTACATTTTCATATTTTATGATCAAACCCTGAAACAAACAGTGCCTTCAGATTCATTTTTAGTTAAGCTTTGAGTCATTGGGATTTACTATAAAATATTCAAATAATTAAATGCTCTTTAATTGCCCATAGTTCCCTTATATTAAAACAAAAATTATAGTAAACCAGTTGGGGCAATATGTATGCTCAAATACTGCACATCGTAAATCTCTTCATATTGACCACATTAAATAGATAAGATTTTGAATCCTTACAGAAGCTCGTCTTTTATTTATTATGTTATTTTAAATATCAGAAAACAAAATGTTTTTGAGTCGAATAATATCCATATTCTTTTCATCCAGCCACTACAACAGTACTTTCAGTTATTATACTTTGAGATTTGACATTGAAATTATCTGCTGGTAGTTTTTGATTAGAAAGAACATAACATGTTAAAGTCTAAACATGTATCACATATTAAATATGTTTAATAGCTAGCATCAAATGTGCCAGGCATCCCTCGTTCCCACAGCCAGTGTTTTTGTGTTTGTGAGTTATGGTAGTTTTGAATACAAAGTAATATACTAGTTGTACTGGTCCGGTCTGCTATTGAATACAATACAATGAATGCTAAGTGGTCTGATTTTCCATGTATGTGTTTATTCACTTATCTACCACCTTTGACATATATAGGATGATGCTTGGATGCAATATCTGTATATTGGTTGTTATACTGTATATTGTATAAGTGGTGAGATTAAGCAACAAAAACAAAAAAAACAATACAAGACATTACCTGCAATTGTAGGGAGTTGTCGTCCTCTGGTGTGGGTGGGTCTTTGTTATTGGACTCTTTTTCTTTGGGAGCAGCGATGTTCTCCGGTGGCTTAGTCGACTGGGGCTCTGGAGGGGGGGGGTACCGGTTTGCTGTCGTTGGGATGCGGTTGCGGTGGCAGTGGAGGAGGCTGTGGCTGACCCGTCTGAGGTGCAGGGGGACCTCTGGTCGCCTCGTCCTGTTGATAGTACGATTGAGCTCCAGCATTGCTGTCTGAATGTCCTGCACCTTCTGGATGCCACGATGACCCGGAATAACCAACGTTGTGTCCACCTCCACCACCACCACCTCCACCTCCACCGTACGCATTGGCATTGGCATTAGCATTACTGCCGTGGTGAAGCACTGACTGGAGCTGTTTCTGGTGTAGCATCTGCAGCTGCTGCATCTGCTGCAAGTGTTGCTCCTGGAGGCTGGAGAACATGGATCCGGCTGATGGGGCCTCGAAGCCACCGAACCCCGGTGCCACAGGGCCGATATTTCCGCCACCGGGCTGCTTACGGGGCCCTTGCCCTCCAAAGTTTTGCGACGGGGGTGCCCCATAATTTCCCCAGGAGGGATACATGGTTATGAGGCGTGGCGATGGACTCGGCCTTTGTCCTCACATACAGCCGGTCCGGAGTGCCTGAAAAGCTAACAGCTAATGTTAACCTACCTGGTAAAAATAACTATAGCTAACGTTTCACTTTATTGTCCCGACGGCCCTTGGCTGCATTAAACACAATGTACACACGCCAGCTCTGTAGCAGGGAACACTATCATATTATATCGTAATACGCACGTATATATTTGTGTTTTAAATTACAAAACCGTTGAGCCGCGGACGATGCTAAACATGATGCTAGAGCGCACTCACTGATGACGGAAACACGTCACGTCACATCAGACAACCACTTCCGGTAGGATATGTTGTCGAATGTTATGTTCAATGGATCCCAATATGTAAAATGAACAAATATCGTTTTGATATCGTTAATCACCATGTTTATTGAGTAAAATAACATAATGGGACTTAATTTGTTTTATATCAACAAATAGAAACAAATTATGAATTATGTTTACTTTAAATATAATTTTCTTACAACTTTTTTCATAATAAGATAATATAAGAAGTACTTTATTGATCCCAATTTGGGAAATGTTTGCTTTGCAGCAGCATAAAAATATAATCTGAAGTTATTATCATTATACTGTCAAACGTATTCTTCTAAGCACACACACACACACACACACACACACACACACACACACACACACACACACACACACACAGGGCCGTATCCAGGATTTCCTAAATACCGAGGTCCAAACATGCTAGGGGAGTTCGGGGATATCCCCCGAGATTTTTGGGATTTTCATGATCTAGTTATGGTGCTTTTTAAGTCCTATGGGGGGTCACAAATTGGATAATATATCGATTTCAAACCATGTCAGTGGGCTGACAATGTCAGCATCAATTATTTTGAAAGTGTAATACATAATAAGAATCAGTTGATTGTTACTATTAATGATCTGGACATGCAGAAGAGGCTAAAATGATCACAAAACATTGTCAACATCAGTGGCGAGCCGTGACTTTTATACGCCCTCTGACCCCCACCCCTTCCCTCGAGTTATTAAAGCGACCCTCTACCACACAAAACAACACCTGTAAATAACCCTATTTGTGTTCTTTGAAATTGAAAAGGATATTGCATTGTGTTTGTTACTTTCGTTGCAGTTGTATGTCTTAAGTGTAATTTGGCATGCTTTTATTTTGAAGGCGAGTTAACGCTGTCGACAGGAAGTTGTTGTTGCTATGGAAACAAGAAACGTTTCACAGCGGGCAGAACTTGTCATAAAGTCCGCGATAATAACACCCACCCATTTAGCGGGAAGATATGATTGGTCAATTGTACTGTCATTTGACATTACTCTCTCGTTCAGTTACTATAGCGGGGCCCTCTGTGAATTCATAGCTGGACCGCCTGGACGTCCAACAGCTCCTCTCTTCACAGTAACTTGCAGAGACGAGCTTCTTTCATTTAACTCTTCACATTCCAACATAAACTGAATAGGCAGATTCGAAGGATTTATTTCTTTGGAAATGTTATTTTAAATACAATTAAATCAAGTTATTTTGGTAAAACTAATGAAAAATATAACTAAAAATATATATAATTTGTTTTAATGTTTTTTAATATTATTTTGTAGAATATCTTAGGCCCTCACAGAGGGCCCTGACGGCTAACCTACAGCCTCTCTTCCATCTTCTTGAGTCTCTCTGTCTTCTTCCTGTTCATTACTCTCTCTGTCCTCTACGCTTTCTCTTTGTTCAATCTCTCCCTCGTTGTTCACTTTTTGCTCCTCCTCACTTGTCGCTCCTGCCAGTGAATCAAAAGCAATTCAGCAATTTAGTTCATTTCACTTGTTTGTTTGCATTCTTTTTTTATTTAAATCTGTTTTGTTTGATTCTCAAAAGAGAACAAAGATGTAAGCAAATTGTGTTTTATACAATTGTATGTTATTATGACATCATCACAAGACTATTGTTATAGACACATTTCTCTCTCTCTCTCTCTCTCTCTCTCTCTCTCTCTCTCTCTCTCTCTCTCTCTCTCTCTCTCTCTCTCTCTCTCTCTCTCTCTCTCTCTCTCTCTCTCTCTCTCTTCTCTCTCTCTCTCTCTCTCCTCTCTCTCTCTCTCTCTCTCTCTCTCTCTCTCTCTCTCTCACCAAAGCTGAGCTTCGACTGACGTAGTCTTCTCATTATATCTGAGTCAGTGTGAAAACAATACAATGTTATATCTTCGATGTTTTACTCAAATTGAAATAAAAGAAAAGCATTACAACGTTTGTTAAAAGGTAATCCTTCTGACATTGGATGAATGTAATTAACTTTAGCTCTCTAGCTAGTTTATTCACGCAATTTAAACCAAAGTATAGCCTATAGCTGCAATATAAGTTAGTGTGCATGTTATCGGACGTCCACTGACTAACGTAGAGCGTTCACACAGGATCTGCTGCTCATATGATGTCCTGATGAACAGAAACACAAGCAGCCCGCTGGACTCAGATCTCTAGATACCTCATCACTCTTCCGCTGCTCCGGTACAAGTCCGGGCTGCGGTGATTTGTTGATACATGTCGTCTTCTTCTGTTTGCTTTAATCGAGGCTACGTAGTTATGCAGCGCCCCCATGGTCAGTAAATGGAAGTACTACAAACAACCTCGTTTAGTGTAATTATTTCACAAGTTTTGTTATACACAGCTCGGAAAATATTACCGAGGTCCGGACCTCGGTGACCTCAATGGTAGATACGGCCATGCACACACACACACACACACACACACACACACACACACACACACACCACACACACACACACACACACACACACACACACACACACACACACACACACACACACACACACACACACACACACACACACACACACACACACACACACACACACACACACACACACACACACACACACACACACACACACACACAAAACTAAGGACTTAAAACAGAATGGAATGCATTACATTTAATTATTGTTGTTATATATATTTTTTCGTGTACGGGTTCAGAATACGAGGTGTTTTCTAATCACTGATTTTTTTAAATATAGAGTATATACTCTATGGTGTTCACGGCTGCCCAAGCCTTTTGTCCTTATACCACACGAGGGAGACATTTTCAAAGACATTTCTTCTCAGCGAGGAACATTCGGCTGTTAAACAAACCAAAAACAGTAAGGGTCTATGCTTCATGTTAAACTAATTAAAAATAAATAATATTATGAATAATTATAACTTACATTTTTCATTGGGATTAACTACAGTTGAAAATAATTGTCAGGCTCATAATAAAAGTAAATAACGTGATTTTAATTGACAACAACAAAATATATAACTACTCTGAAGAGAATACATTCATTATGAGAAAATAATGAAAACAGCATTACAATTATTTTAGGCCTACCGCATGCATATGCATACGATATTACAATCTCCAGTAGTTTGTTGTCAGAGACCAACTGTGTGAGTTCAGACTGTGTTTAGCAACAGGGAGGGTACAGTAGGGTGGGAGGGCGAGCAGTGGGAGGTAAAAGTGACTTTAGGTTGCCCTTGAGGTCTGATACACATAAGAGTATTTTTTTCTTAAGATCACCAGTAAATCTGTATTAATTTTGACCAGAACCACTTAAAAAGAATCGTTAAAGCGGATTAATCAAGCCCGTCCTGTTTAATGTCTCCCGTTAATTAGTTTGTCAGCAGTGTTTTAATATCGCCTAATGACTTCATATTTCACTGATGACATTAAAGGGGTGTTAAAAGAGGGGAAATGGCCCATTCAGGATTCAGTTCTTTCGCTTAAGATGCCCTCGATGAATAAGACAAGGTCACGGAGGCCTAGCCTTTAGGGAGAGATACATTATCAGGGGATGAGGCTGGGAGAAATCCCATAGAGGAAGCTCTCTCCCCTCTAAAACAGCATGACGGGCACAATGTGATACAGTTCTGTCTTAGAACAATACACTGCACAGGGAATTCATGATACAGCTTATGGCAGCCACGCTGTATAGGATGGCAGGATAGCCCCACAATGTACAATAACACTGATACTGGGGACTAATGTGTGGTGCTTTTTGAAGAGAAGAGGGCTGATGTTATACTGTTCATTTGTGTAATGTATTAATAACAATACAATTTGAAGTGTTTCTCGAATGCTTTAGAAGTCAGCCCTTTTAAATCCTCATCAGCACTTTCTGAAGCTTTCTAAGCAAGAACAAAGAAATCAGAAATCGTAAAGTTGTAGCTCACAGTATTGAGGACACTGCATTTTCTCTGTGATGAAAATCCTATGTTAAACAAAATGCTCAATGGAGGCTAATGGATCCCGAACAAGTCCATGCACTGCTTCCAAAATGCTTTGTTTGACAAATCAATTTTCCCATAACCCGGTGAGGAGAAAAGTGATGCGGATTGATCGCCCCCCCTGACTTTGTTTCCAGAATATTGTTTGATGGCTGGATAGATTAATTGGTATGACATTTGAAAGCCTTCTCTTGACTGTCAGCATCCAAGCCTCCATACGCCAATCGAATCTCGGTCTAATTGTCTCCTCTATAATACCTCACTTCACAAATTAGAGACGGTGCCTCTATAAACTATTACCAATGTAAGACCCAAACAAAATCACATGGCTCAATCAGACACTGGTTTGAATAGAGGGTGATGCTGGGATGATAAGATAGAGCGCATTAAAGGGCATCACCCCAAAACGCTGCACCAGCACATCTTGCTCTCTGTACAGTAGATCTGAAATATACAAATCTAATTCAAGCAGCTGCTCCAAGTAAATCTAAACTAGTTAATATCCAGGGGTTCCTTCTATTTGAATCTTAGTTATGAGTCTAATATAAATAAGGACAATTACAGTGAGGAACACAAAGAGAAAAAATCAAATCAATGACCTTGTAATGCTGGTTATGTATGTTATGTCTAACATGTAGTTATTGGGCTTGGTATTAAAATGTGTTGTTAGATTTTTCTATGTAACATTGTTGCCAAGAATATAATCAAAGTCCTCTAAATACTGGAGCCTCTTCACATAAAAAACGATGACATAAAAAGACAAAAATGCAAAGGTGTAAATAATAACATTTACAATAGCTGAATTTAATTTAGCTGCTTCAGGATCGGGGTCCTAGTACATGCTGGCTAACTGTCAGACTGTCATGGCTTACTGGGACACTTTAATAGAACAGAGCCATTGTTATTGTTTTAAACATCATTTTTTCGACAAACATTAGTAGGATTGTGCTTAACGACAATATATTTAACTTGTGAGAGAATACAAAATTATACAACTGAGATTTTTTCACATTTTCCATTATCTGTAGACTATAAATATATAATATATGTATTTCTTAATTATTCAATAGTGGATTAGAAAGAAACAGACATAATAGTCTAGTTGTTTTACGTTTTTAAATCAATTTCCCACCTATACAATTACATTTTGTGATAGAATATATTATCCATATCACCCACTTCTAATTCAAAGTAATACACATTGTGTTTCATCAATAACATATCAAAACACTTGGATGGACTATTATTACTGCAGTGTATTATAATAACAATGCATTATAATACACTCCATGCAGCACATAATAGCAGCATTCTCCAGTCCTATGTAAGAGGAAAGAAAAATAGTGTGTCAATTGCACCAAAAAAATATTGTTTAGAATATATTTATTCTTGCATTTTATTGTATATTGTGCCACCCATTGGGTCTATGTGAGAAGTTGACACCTAACTTAAATGGTGTAAATTCTGCAAAGAAGGAAAGAAAATGAAAACCATAATCTAGTATTAGTTTCTCAGTTGTTATCTGTCATTTTAAATAGAGTTAGACGCTTCTGCATTAAATCTATAAAAAAACATACTGTACCACCATGGTCTTAATATTAAATGCATGAAAGAAAATTGGCATAGTTTGGTATAAAAAACTAAGAAGCCTATACTATAGTTTGAATTTTTCCTGAATAAAAAGGACCCTATTTAACTGAATCAAATAGGAACCAAGTTATCTGCCCGCCACAATTCATCACCATTTATTTATCATTCACAATGACTAATTGCCTGACTTGTCTTCAATGTTGTGGGCTGGGCTCCTCACAGAGCAAGCTGCTCGGCTGCCCACCTCCCTATCACCCAACACACCCACTTGCCTTTGAAAAACTGTAATTGAATGAGTTTATGTCGTCAAATTGATTAATCATATTAATTTGTACTTATTAGTGGGATGGTTGAAAGCGATGACAATTAGATTAATGAAATTAGTTAATTCTTCCTACCCACACCATACTCCCAACTATAAAGAACCACAAAAAAGCATAGAAAGGGAGACTGTTATGACAAAATTGGCAATCAAGATTTGCCTGCTAATTGAATGTCTGCTTTTATTAATGACGAGGTTCATAAAAAGACCTTGAGAAAGGAATATTAATTGATTAATCAAAGTGCTTCAAATTAAAGGGGGAGTATACAAAGCAGAGGTCTGAACATTTCTCTCACATTTGATTGTGAAGAATGCTGCAGCGTTTTCCCAGGATGCACCTGATTAATAAACAATGAACTGTTAACTCACATCTTCCCATAAATCCTACTTTTTTCTTGTGGACTGAAATATTTGTGAACATTTTTCAATGTGAACATTAAAATCAAATTAATATATTTCAGTTTATTGTGATATACATTTTCCAACATAATACTATATTTCTACAAAACCATTTTTGCAATACTGTCTAATTTACATTACTGTGGAGGAAATATTGTGTCTTTATTTGTCAGTACAATATGCTGACATAAAGAAGAGGCTTCACTGTAATAAAAACAGACAGGCTCTTCAGACTACACAGTGAAGCTGCATGTTGGCTGACCACAGATCAGTTCTGCAGGGAGCCACGTGTCCCAGTGGGACCGCAGCCATACATCCATCATGCCTGTTTGCCTATTGTGGAACAACAAAATCCACATAAATATATGTAAATATAAGTAAACAGAGCGTGAGATCCCTAGAGCCGATAGACTGCTTTGAATTTCATTACGCAACAAGCTGTCCGGTGGTTATAAACGACGTTCATGAGAGAGAAGTGATTGTTGGATATGATAAAGCTGAAATGTAATAGTTTGTGCCACCATGAATCTGATTGTAACGTCCAAACTATTAGAAAGGCAGATAAAAGCATTTATGACTATTTGCTTTGTGTCATAAATGGAAGTGGGCTGTTTGATTAATACGAGCAGCTGGCTGACTCCAGGTTCAACAGTGTTTTTGCATATAACTTACAGAGGCAGTAATGTGCTGGTTTATATACTAAAATGTGAGCTGTCACACATGTGAGATAAGCAGAAATATGACTAGCATCATTGTGCATTTACAAAGTATAAGGTTGGATATGCATGCTGTGTAAATGCAGATGAGTAATGTTTTTGTTTTCGCTGAAGAAATATTCACTCAGATCAGATGGGGAGATGCTATCTGCTCATGTGGTGTATACAAAAGTGTAAAATAGGTTGGTTCCCACATTCAAAAACATATTAATCTTGTTCATATGCTGCAGGAATGAATTACACCATACTTCTCCCTTTCAATGAATGTATGGGGTCCGTATTTTTATTTCTCACAACTTACTTATACTACATTCAGTGTCTTTTTTTCTTACCAGGGAAAGAAAGGGGAACTGAATTGATTTCACAAATTCAATCTGTTTACAAAATGTAATCGGGCTTCAGATAAATGAAAAATAAGTTATCCATTCATTCAAATATCCATTAATCAAATAAATTGTTGTAACAGCTGTGATTAACAGTACCCTTATATGAATATATATTAACCGGATGCATGTGTGCTTTAGCCTCTTTGAACAGGGCAAGGTGAATCTGCACTCTGGACACCCACGGGATCAGGATGCTGTTATTGGATGCCCATTTGCCAATACATGCCTGCAACTCCAGTTCCCTAATGGCCCCAATTCACCCTCGAGTGACCACTCATCTTTGGACCCAACCCCTATACATTTCACAATCCTGACGTCCTGCTGACAGGGTCCAAACCTCTCTGTTGCCAGATGTATTGACAGCCATCAATGTTAGACTTGATCAAATGCTACCGCACCAGTCAGAGGCCATCAATGGTCAAGGCATCCTCATCGGCAGGATCTATCGTCTCTGTTTACACAGTCCATCCTCTTTAAACTGTGCTATTGATCTTGGCCTAGGTCATGGAGGTCTGGCATCAAGGTAGTGGAGAGGTGGAGGGGTGGTGGATGGGAGAGTAAGGACGGAGCAGGAGGAAAATAAGGACACAGAGAAAGAGGTTTCCCCTGGGTGTCTCCTGTGCCAGTTTTTTCTTATTTAGCATTTGACCCTGCTCTTGGCTTTACTGCTCGATGCGGCGGCCTTATTTTCAGCATATAGTCAATGGCTGCCAATATTTAGAATGAAGACTTGTCAGTGCTCTTCTACAAAAGCTTAAAAATACTCTATACAAATAGACTTGATGTATCTGAGGTCAAAGGTTTCCTTTCATTTCCCTCCAAATTCCTATTCTGGATTGTTTTCAGGTAAATATTTGAGACAGATACAAGATATCCTGCTTTTTACAATGTGGCAGGTGCTCTGTACACTTACCGTTCAGTTATGGGCATTTGTCGTGGTCGCCTGTTGCTGTCGTTATTTTACTGCTCTGCCGCGCTCCACTCCATTAGCAACACCGCTGCCAGAGAGAGCCGATAAACCATCTGGCCAGGCTCCTGAAACAGATAGCAGTCTCTTAATGGAGTGAAAAAGTAAAAGCAATTAATGTCACATTAGCACATCACTAATAAGGCCTGCCCTACAGTATGCTGTGGAGAGAATAATTGGTTGGTTCAGAACGAGATGCATCCCAAAAACCTGTCATTGTTAGCACTGGTATAGAGTCATGAGCAAGGCCATGATAGAAGAAGTAATTCCAGGGACAAATTAAACACTTTAAGGTAAACTGATCCCGCAATTGAAACAATGTCAACAATAGATGTAAGATGTAAGAAGTCTTTTTTTGGCCTCTTTGGGGCTGTGCAAAAAGCACTTTCATATATTCACTTCATAAAGCTGGGGCGGATCCAACGGTTGAAAAAAGTAGTTTGATTGTATAGAAGTCTATGAAAAAATTACCATACCAAACTAATTACATGTTTAAAGCCTGATGTTTGCCAGCCAAAATGTGCTTCCTAATGAATATCACAATTAACAAGAATTACAATGAACAAGCTAGCTCTAGGATAGGGTTTGTTATGTTAACAGTATCTGCCCCAGCTGGGCCTTCTGATCTCAAGCTCCACCCTCTTGTCAAAAAATGTTCACCTTTGGCTCCAAAGATGTTGAAGGCCAAAATGCCAAACCAGGAGCTTCAAAACAGTTGTCCACAAATTACTGGGTAACATATAGGCTAGATCGTTATAGATTTCGTTTATACATTCTATGATTTGCACTTGTGGGTCTGATCACATGACGTAAGCCCAACATTCAACTCTCTTTAATCACTGTTTTTGTTCGCTAACAACCGCTGAGGGATATGTCTCTTTACCTGCTAAGTGCTCCTATATCTTCACCCAGGGATCTATAAAGCTAACTGCTCTTTGTTTGTCTGTAGTTTTGAGGAGAGCAGGAACCGTGGGGTGTACTCTGTTTACTAATTTTCAAAATCAGCTTTATTTGTTAGCATGCTAACATTGCTGTTAAATGTAGAATATATGTCATTCAGTTGTTCTCTATAGCAAACATGACACTCAGCAGCTGTGTCTGAGTCTTGCGGCCTCGTTGAATCTGCCACATTGTTGTCATGACCTCCCTCACTTTCAGCTCTTGTCTTTGAACTGTATTTCAAACTTCACACAACAGCGTCTCAAGAGCTTAAGCAAAAACAATGCATGTCCTCTCCGGCTTAAATGAGGCTAGGGCTTTAAGATCTGGTTAATTGTTGTTTTTTCCCTGTGTTTAATTATGAAAAGACCAAAGCACTGTCATTGCTGCTGTCTAATTCCACCATGTTCCGCTAATTATGTTGTGTTAATAGAGGTTTTTTTGTTTCTGCGTCACACTCATTAACTTAGCCGTTCGCTGCCCTTAATTGGATAAGAGGCCATTAAGTCAATTTGCTTTGATACGAATTATAGCTTCCTTATAAACATCAACCCTGACAGTAACTGCTTCAAAGCACACGTAACAACACGAGACATAGCTTTCACCACGGCCTGTATAAAAATGATATATGTTACCTTTTGTGTTGCTTCTTCCTTTCTTAAAACAAAATGCAAATGTATCAAATTTCGAAATGTAACATCACAGTTTTAAGCCTACATAAGAAATGTATCTCTTCACATCTGCACATAACAACACAAAGAAATGTGCACACAAGGACTTCTTCTAAATCAGGGGGAGATGTGTCACTTGCTGCTGCATCCTCTGGTTGCAGATACAACGCAGCTCTATAGGTTTAATAAGGGTCAGTCTGGAAAGAGAAGCTCTACAAAACTCCAAAATGTCAGACACTGCAGTATCATCACTCACAGAGTAAATGGGCTTCTTTTTCCAGCATCTCCCTTTTGTCTTTTTCTTCGTGATCCTCCTGGGTCCGGAGCACGGCGGGGAAGCTGCGAACTGATATGCAATTATTTAAAGCAGCATGTAAAATACAAAGTTTGAGGTCGACTGATGAAGCAACACAGTGATGTGTCAGTGATACATTTAATTTATGTAGAATTCAAGTTGTCCTACTTAAGACTAAAGCTACATTCTCTTCCATGTTCACATTACACTGCCTGCTACCATGTTTTAACATCTCAGAGTTAATATCAAGCAGACCTCCATTCAACACAAGGCCCGGTATAGACAGAAAACAGACTGACACCAGCACTCCTTTCCAATCCCCAGTACCCCTGTTCCCATACCCACACATGCCCCCAATTACCCTATGAGCACCACATGTGCAACATCATTAATAAGATTCACTAATAATGGTGGCGAGCTCCATTGGCCATGAGTGAGATTTGACTAATTACTGTAATTGTATTGGAGTCATGCTCATTAAATATGAAAATTGTGTTCTGTGAAATGAATGGGTTTTCATGTTCACTCTTGTATGGACAGGCAAGAAATAAATTAGAGAACAGTTTCTCGGTGCGCAATTAACTACAGCACACACACAGCTATCTGCCACACCCCACGGTCTGCTAATATAATGTGTTTGTGTGTGTGTGTATTTTTCAGGATGTTTTGCCATTACTTGTTGCTTATGATTCTCTTTACACACACTGTACGCATGACCTGCTTGCCCATGAAACGTTGAAATGTTAATATTGCTCAGAGCATATAATTGCAATTGTAATGATGTTTTTCTTTATCTTGATTTGATTTCATATTACATGTATTTTATATCAAGTGTTTTCTCTTTTTCTGGTCTGGTTGTACAAATGTATGAAGGAGAGTAAGACATGACAAACATTTACATGGACTATATGCCCTGAACACAATTTGTATCTCTTATTTTTTAACCACATTTCTAAACCTGTAACTGCTGAAAGTGTTTGTTTTTTTAACCAAAATGTGCGATAACTGCCATACGTAAAGAAAAGCAATGTACTATCTCACACTTAAAATCCATGTTGTATAGTGATTTAAAGATTTCTTGCCATAAGCAATTAGATGGAAAAAAATGCCCTATCCAAACACAACAGGATTTGCCGGTGACTCTTCACTGTAACTTTTGTTCATACTTCTTTCGATCATCTCTGGGGATTTCAGCAGCTGTCAGGACTCCAGAGCCTAGATGACAGCGTCTGGGAGTGGCTACGTCCCCGAGGAGCAGAGCATCTTTTTTCCCCCTCCCTTGTTTCTGCATGCTCAAGTTGTTTGAGAAATCTTGCAATGCAAATGTGGTACTTACCTTTACCGCCCAGTAACAAAACTGTGTCACACTCTCAGTGTTCTGTGAAAGCCCTGATTTTGTCTGAGGAGATATAGAGGTGAGAAGAGGCAGGTAAACAAAGCATAATGTGGAGGTCAAATGCTAATGAGCGCTCCATTTGTTACGTCTGGCTCCCTGCAAAGGCAAAGTAACAACGTCAGAGGCGCCCAGACATAATAAATCATCCCAATAAATAATAAACCTTAAGATTCATAGAAGACTTCATGGTATTCATAGTGCCACCTCGAATTAATTTACAACCAAGTGCTGATTTTTCTTGTGTGGCCATATTTAAATGGTCCCATTTTAGGCCACATGCAAGACAGCAAGATGCTTGCAAGTCCATTTTCAGGCCCAACACCCTACCATATCATTTCCATCTGCTCACTGGTTAATAGGGTAAGACCAGAGAGAACCCCACTCTGAACTGTAATGTAACTTGCTTTAGTTGAGATACAGGCCATAATGCTGCAAGACTTGAACAGATGCAATGCCATGCGGGGTTTGCAGCTGTTGCGAGGCCTTAGAAAAACCCACAGCTGTCCCCTCTCTGTCTGAGTCCCCAAAGTGAAAGGAGACTAAAATACATACGTGACTGATGAGGTGATGAAAAACCCAAAGAGGCAGGTGGATTTTGAGTATCACAGGTAGTAAAGTGCACCATTTGAAAGCATATTTATCTCCTGCACCCTCTGAACAGCAGAGGTACTGTCCCTCAGTCACTGGGGCTGCCTATAGATGGCGCTCAACTCATTTTGAAAACAACAGCCTTTTTTCAGGGATGTCCATCACAAAGTGCCACAGACTGCACGCCGGTGGGGATGAGCTGCGGAGAAAGGCACCCTTACCTGTCCTTGAGCCAGGCGACAGAGGGAGAGAAAAAAAAGAGTAGATTCAGCATGTATGGACGCTGTAGCCGGCAGCCATAAATCATGACCTTCTTCAATTTACACAGGGAGCATATTGATGGTTTCCTATCTCCTTCACTCACTTTCACCTAGTTACATTGTCCAAGACAACACCACTCCGGGTAACCATGACTGACACTTTACAGCCTATTCTCAGTGGACTCTCACCTCCGCCGCTGAATAATCCTCACATGAGGCAAAAGGAAGGAGTGTGAGTGTACGGTGGCGGGGACAGTACAAGGTTGCACTAACAGTGTGATCATAGATTTTCTGAAAGAGGAAGGCAACAAGGTTGGCTGATTAACAGACCGCAGGGTGACAGTGTCAATGCCCTTTCTTAAGCACAGGCAGGTCTTACGACTGGTGACGATTTAAGGAGAATAAAACATGGTTTGCAAGATGGAAAGTCACTCTGAGGACAGTGGGCCATGCCCTAATTCCCTCCAGCAAGACTGAAAACAGAGAAAAAATACTCACAAAAGAGAGGGTGGAGCTGAGAATATGAGAAGTTCAGTGACCAGTGTTTTCTTTAAGTGTTTTCTATGTTTCAGTTATTGTTCAGCAGTCCCTAAGTGTCAATGGGTGACACCTCACTACACTAGCATACTGGTGTCGCTGCAGAACAAAGCACAAGTTAATACACAGTTGTTATTTTCAGCAATAACATGGAGTGGCGGGCGTAGCCGGGCCAAGAGAATAAATAAAAAATGAAAAAGTGACAAGCCCATTTATTTGTTTAATTCAATCTTCTGTTGAGAGATCTTTTCGCTGGACATCGTAGCTGATTTTGTTTAAGGGAATGGTTTGTGGCAGGCTGATTAAACACAGACTTACTCCCCCAACCCCCATATTGGCTGAAGTTGAAAGCCCAGTAAATGAAATGACTTCCACAGGATTGCACCACAAAGGAAGGGACTGTGTCAGATGTGCATTGTTGTAGCCAACGCAAGGTCAAACGGGACATTGTGTAGACAGCTAACCAACTGACAGTCGGGGCAGGAGGATGCCGTTACACCCCAAGGCACCGTCTCGCTAAATGTACAAGTACACAGACAGAGGCGCATATACATGATGGGTCAGGCTGGGCACCGTTTGACTGTACATTACATACGCCGATATCAGGGCAATGCTGCACTCTAGCACTCAATACAAATATGTCTGATAAAAGCATTGTATCAGTATTCACTATTATTTTGTTGATATCTATTTAATAAAAAATGTTTACCAGGAAAATTGGATGATCCGGAGTAGCTAAAAGCAACAACACATTACAGCAAACATGTAAAAGTGACTTTATATTACAGCCTGTATTGCTTTGAAGTAATTTGCATATTTCCGAAGGCATGTATGTTTATAAAACCTTGACAGTATGAAGATATTTAATTATTTTAGAATGAACCTGTTTTCTTTTTTCTTGAGGTGTAAATGTGTGTATTACTGCAAATGATATTTTGAATATTTTGTGTAAAATACCCCCTCAAACATTTTTGTAATTGTGTAATGTGGGTAAAATCATTATTGTAGGAGGAAAATATTGTATCTTGCAATTTAATATATTTGTTGAAAACTTAAACCAGAATTATTGTTCCATAAAATAGGTATTCTTTAAGTGAAACTTGTCATTAAATATGTTACAAAGACGTTTTTTTAGAAGATTATTTTCTTCCCATGTTCATTAGTAAGAAATAAATTGCAGTGATTACATAAACCATGTGATTTTATTGTCACTGTACATTCAGTGCATTGTTAGATCTGACTCACTCCAAAAAAAGCATATATTTACACATGGGTACATTAGGCATGAACACAACAAACAAAACACAAGAGAATGCCACACAATACTGTCCAGTGAAACCCAGCTGTGGTTGGCTTTTTGCTTCTTCATCCCAACATTTTCACATTATTTGTGTCTCTCCAGGACTGTGTGTGCATAGTTACCCTGTCTTTTTCCAAACATAGGGTACGTTTATAATTACAATGAACCAAAGCTCCCTTTTAACTTGATTCATATATCAGAATTTCTAACATATTGCTTTTGAGGGGAGTAAACCTCTTGGGTAATCATATGTCTACGGTACACACACCTAAGCAGGGTCCTTTTATACACCGCGGAGCAGAACGGCCAGGGAGGATCCTCCATGTTTTATGTAAATCTCGTCATCTCAGAGTGCATGGAGATAAGATAAGTCCGCAAATGGAACAGCGAATAAGCAGCTTTCTCCTCTGAGGAATGTGTTCCCCAATTGCAGCAGGTTCATCAACATTTTTTTAATACCCAGTCAGTGATGTCACTTTATTTCTGTGCCACTGATTCCCAGGAGAAACCCATGGCCCGCTTCCAAGCCCAGTGTAAGTTTCAAAATATGAATTGAGGTATAGGGTCTAGACTACTACTTCACTCGCTATACGTCCTGCTGTGCTCATAAACAAAACGGACGGCAACACAGAGTGTTTGTTTCAGCTTTGAGAGACACAAAGACACAGTAAAGAAAAAAAACATCCCACCTTAGACCAAATATAACAGACTCAATACAGTGATTTATATTACACAGCTATTCAGGTGGGCCCTAAATGTGTGTTGAAGTTGCTGATACATTATGAAAAATTCATTAACGGGCAAATGAAACAAACAATCATCGTAATATCAATGCACAGCAGCTACAGTATAGTATGGTGAAATATGCACAATACATTTGCGGCGTACAGCTCTGTACAGTATGCCCACGTTGTAAACAAAGCACAGCTAAATGTCCGTCTGATGCTCCACAACACAAGGGAACTTAGGTGGCCATATTTGCCTTGCATAGCCCAGTGATCGCTCTGTTATGAAACTATTACAGACACCCATGAAATCGCCTTTGTAAAGGTTTAGACAAACCCTCCCCGCCGTCAACCGAAATAAAATGTCTCTCGTCCCCAAGGTAGAGCCAAAGCAGACATTTAATTGCTCCATTTCTATTGAGAATTTCAGCTTAGGAGACAATTAGAATTAATTGGATGTAGTAGAACCGTTTTAGAACTCTGAAAATAAATTAGGCATTTTTCTTTTATTTTCTCATGTTCATTTGAGAAGAAGGGAAAGTTAGGAAACAATTATCCTTCTTCAAAGTGCACAGAGGAGGTACGTGAAGAAGAGGAGAGAAGGTCAGTTTGCATGTTGTGGTCAAGCTTTTGGCCAGAAACAGTCTCCTTTAACCATGGTAACATGAAAAACATCGGTAGTTTCATCTCTTACTTCACACGGTGTCTTATATCGACAAAGTGACAGATGTCTAATCGACATATAGACTAAACAAAAAAGAAAAAAGGTCTTCAGCTTGTTTAGCGGTCATCCCCACCATCGTAGGATTAAAGGACGGTACAAAAAAATAACAGACTGGATGATAAGGAGAATAAAAGGTTTAAAAGTTTTAAAAGGTTTAATGTATAACACATTAGTATACTGTTAACAACCACAATGGTCTGGCTGGCTCAAAATGCAGTTTTATAAACTTTAAGATATTTACGCTTTGGTTTGCTTCTGTACAGCGGAGACTCATCCCTCAATTTATTTGGGGATGAATTAGCTGGTTACTCATTAGGGAAGTGCATCATGGGAATTGTATCCTCTACTGTATTGGGTTATATTTATCTATGCATCACATTACAGTGAATCAATAGCGTCTGTTCCTGTGGGGATCATTTCAAGTGGCGAACGTCTTATTTACTTGGCTTTATGTTTTCTTCTTGTTTGGGCAGAAGCTAATTGCACTTTAAAACACTTTAGATTAACGGCTGCTTCAAAGTGTTCGTAAGGGACAATATCTGTCTCACTAAAGTCCTACAGCAGCTGATTATTGTTATATTTTGAACTTATGATAATACGTTTATTGCAATCACTTAATTCTGATAGATTTATTTTAATAATTTGGCAACTGGTTTAGAATGTATATAGTTGAACCTGTGTCAGTGTTTGTAGAAATGGACAGAGTGCCCTTTTGAATGATGAGCAAAATCATTTTTGAAGATACAGACTGACAGAAAGCTGTAATCTGAGAGCTGATCAAATACAAATGTAACAGTAATTCAAGTTATTCTCAGAAAGTGTCATTATATTGTTTAACAGGCTGCCAGATTACTTTTGAACAAACACGAAGACAAAGAGACTCAAAACTCTCAAGTGAAAAAAAGAAAATTGCATTATTTCTTTTGATCTTGCCACCCTAAAGATAGCTCACGATAGCTCACAATTATGAGATAATATAAATTATCTGTAAAGCTTAAGCTATGAATATTGTGTGTAGTTGCAAACCAAAACATCTCTAATGGAAGCTTATGTATGGGTGCGTTTCAGAAGGATTATGCCAAATATTTACCCAGCCTTCATAAAGAAGTTACGGTTTTGTTATTTATAAATGACAATGAAAAATATTTGAGTCATATTTAAAAGTTTTCACCCTCAGGGGCCACGATATTTCCCCTGTCGTTCACACCGAGAACAAAATACAGGATCAAAATATGTTTTTAAGTTTAGATGAAGCTAACACGTAGACTTTGGTATCACACAGGACTTAAAATGAACAAAAGATAAACTGAAAATAATACCATCAACAAAGTGACATTTGTTGTTTGAGCATAGAACCTAAGCAAAACCTACACAACATAATGCAATCTAATACCGCACCGTCACAAACTACGGCCTCTACATTTAGAGTTGAATCAGCACCTATGTGACACAGAGTGAACATTAAATAAACTTCACAATGGTAGTATTTATTGCAGGGCTATCAGGTTTCATTACAGAGCGTTTTAGATTGCATTCAATTGCATAGATGTTTCTGTAATTGATTTCAATTAAATAAACTTTTCTTTAACAAGCCATACGGTTTAAAAGCTCTCCGCACAAATATAGCTTATCTTGTGTTTTTTTCACAGTATGCTTAGTTTCCAATATTAATGTATAACACTGAACAGAGAATTGAGGAGGGGGTTTAGTGTTAATAAGAAAAAAACACTGACTGAGGCTCGGAGCTGGCTAGAACAATACCCATTATTGCCATTTATCCACCGATGCTTAGTGCAAACTCTTTGTGAACTGTGATCACCGGCCAACCATTGTCCCTCTGAAAGCACCAAGTTGACTAAAACTGAGTCGATGAAGCTACTACGAGGTAAATATATTACGAGGAAATCGAGAATCCCACAGTACCACTTTCTTTGCAGACGAATATAAGAATATGTCTAACAATTCTCGCCCCTGCCCAGTGCAATTTCACACAATATACAGTACACATATTATATGTAGACCAGTTAGAGACTATTGCTTTAACAGCTGAGATTCGAAAATATGAGAGAAACAAAAACACTTAATGTGGCTACGTGGCCGTACAGTTCTTTAGGACATTTATATTAACACGCTTTGTTTTGAGATGAAAATAAGATAAGAAACAAATTCACAGAAGCTTCAGGTGATATAGAGCAAAGGGCCTCTGGTTATAACAAGACCTCAGTTGCCTGATTTCTGTACAGAACGTCTTTATATACATCCTCATGATCCCATGTCAATCAAGTTGATATTCATCCTTTTTAAACCATTTCTAGTCCCTTTTCCTGTTATGTTTATTACCATTAAAAGTGTTAAAATGACTCAGTAGTCCACGCTTCATCCTCTCTTTGTCAATTGGCACACCACCTTATTATTTTTTATGGGCTGTCCCTCGCCTCCCGTTGGGTGATGCAGCTGTCTGTCAAACATCTAGCCCGGGTGTCAAGCCTTGGCCTCCAACATCTCGAGGAATAGTTTGTGCATGGGGACTTTGCCCTGCATTTTGATGCTGTAGAAGTGCTGCACGGCCTTGGTGGCGGTCTGCCGGAGCAGAGGAAGGGTCATCAGCAACTTGCCCGCCCGCCTGGGGTCCTCCGGATGCTGGCCCTCAAAGTCCTGCAGAGCCTCGTGGAGGGAGTCCTGGAGCCTCTGGACGGCCTCGATGTTCTCTATGTGCATGGAGTCTGGAGAAGGACACAAGAGAGAACATTTAATCAACCTATTCCAAAGCTTTGTATTAAATGACAAACAAATGAACATTTTCTATTGACCTGCAGTATGACGAAAACAACTTTTGCAGCAGCATCCCCCAGCTTTACATTCAGCTGCTTGTCTTTGCAAACATGTAATTTTGGAGAGAGGTTTTCTCTTGGTAGTAGTTAATGACGCTCCTTAAATAAATGCCTACGCGTGGCCGGGACTCTAGGGAGAGAGGTACTGTAGGTCCGTATAAATATACTGCGGGGACAGGAAAAAGATTCATTTCTTTTGGTATCATGGACCACATACATCCCCCCCTGCTAATGAATTCAGATGGCTGCATTACTGGGATATCGTTCAGCTGAATGATGGCGGCAGATGGCCTTCATTTCCATAAGAAAGAGCAGTTGGCCCCCTTATGTATAGGCTCTAAAATAAAACCAGTTGAGACTTATTAAAAACTGCTCTCCATGTATAAGTCTACAAGTCAGGGGAAGGAAAAAAACAGGCTTGTCCTCCAAAGGACAAACGGACAGAGAGCGTTTTAATGGACAAGCAGCGGATTGCTTTCAGCCAATTCCAATGCACAGACTTATATCGGGTCTAATCTGTGTATGTATCATATCCACATTTTATTAACTGACACAATTGTGCACAACAAAATGGGAATTTAATTCAGTATTATAACATTCGAAAAACATCTCATCTTGGTATATCTAACACAGTGCTTCTCAAACTTTTTTCAGTAATGTACCCCCTTTGAAACATTTTCTCAGCCAAGTACCCCCTGACCGATCCCGAACATTTTTGATCGAAAAAGCCTGTATAAATAATTACAATATAGTGATGTTCCCTCAGTGTGTGATGTATTAACTCCTTCGTGGTATGCATTACAACAAAACAGATTTTTCCAAGGAGTTTTTCAATTAAAGTAATATGTTATTGTGAAAAACTATAAAATACAATACACACATTTGACATGTTTATATGAGGACCCACTTGGTGGTTCTAGGCATGTTTTATATAAAATTGTGTGTTCTATTTAACTTATTTTACTAAGATTAGTTTTTTAATTAACTTTTTTTTTTTTAGATCTCACGTACCCCCTGCAGTACCCCAACGTACCCCCAGGGGTCCGCGTACCCCCATTTGAGAATCACTGATCTAACAGACTAAGAGTGTCTCGTCTCCTCCTAAACACACTGTGTCCCTGAATTTAAAGCGAACGTGGCTCCTGATTGAAGTGTGTGAGTGAATTAGATCCCCTCAGCTATGTGTCATGAAAGTTGTGGAATGAAGTAAGACTGCGTATAAACATGTAAATGAGGCATACAAAAGGAAAGTACAAGGCTAATTATGTTCCTAACTGACTGATTAAGTCTCTTTTACCAGTCGCCTTCCGTGTAAATTGCGTTTCTATCTTGGGAAATTAACTAGGCTATGTGGACCGCACATGTGTTCCAGCTCTCTTCATTCGAAACCTTCATGTTAATACTGATCTGATCCTCGTTTGGCTGTGCGAGCATATGTGTGTGTGTGACTCAGTGAGAGAGAGGAGGGGAAGAGGGAATATGCTTTTCAAATGTGTGTCAGCGTGTGTGTGTAAATGCACAGCGTTTCACATATGTTGAAGGAGTTTACGGGCGGAATGCAAAACTAACTTTGAAGAAACAATTTCCATGTAATCCGTCAGCAGCCTGGCGTCAATCCCGTCGATACTCCGCTAATTACAAAATCAATGGCCATGAATTTCGACAGCTGTCACACCCACAGGACCCCTGCCGCCGAAGCTCTGCGAGAACTGTGTTCAAACGAGCCGAAGCTGCCCTCTCGCCCTCCCTGAGCCTCCCTCTCAACCCCTGCCTTCCTCTCTCACACTTCTCCCTTACCTTTACATCCCTGTCTTTCCATAACCCCCCACCCATTTATCCTCCCCTCCCATGGAGAGTTTGTCATCAGAAGACTAAAGCTCTGGGCTCAGCATTTTTCATTTTTCAGTCAGGCAGGAGAAAAGACTCCTAACAGGCATTGATTAGTGGGGGACAGGCCCGGCCTCATGAAAAGCAAACTGTCGATACGGGCGCAGCATCTTCACATTGGAACAAACGAGGCCCGTCGCTCCCCACCGCTCATTCCACTCCACTTAACACATTTTATTGACAGCCCCTGTTTTCCTAATGAAATGCTAAATATATCTCCCTGGGCTGTGGCGCGCTGGCAGCCACTGTTATGGAGATGGAGAGAATGAAAGCGCAATGTGACAGTCTCTCACACACACACCCGCATATGTGCACACAAATTAAAAAGGAGATGCACACACACATTCACGCACATTGAGCGTTGCATTAAGCAAGCACGCTGCTGACCTTTTTGTCCCCTCTTATCAGGTACCCTTCAGCGGGGAAGTGATCGGCTCACCAGATATAACCAATCACCTGACATTGTTTTTGTTTTATTTCATTGTTTGCTTTAATTGAATGCCGACTATCTAGATTTATTTAAGATTTCACATAGAGATGTACCTTCCTGTCAAGCTCGTGACGTATTCTTGTTTGTAAAGTAAAATAGGAAGGAAATAAGGATACAATAACTTTATATTTGCTAGTTCTTGATGCTACCAAAGAAAAACCATTTGGTAAGTAAAGTGCTTAAACCAAAAGTAAAAAAAGTAAAAGCCCTGAAATATATATTTTGTGTGTGTTGCCACCCTTTAACGTTTCGTGTTGAAGAAAACAACAACAAGGTATTCTTGGTGTCTTCCCGCATTCTCCCAAAAATACTCCTCAAAAGCATTAATTGGTATATTTGGAAATATTGGTGTCTCCACTAGAATGTCAAATAAAATGATGTGGGTCTGAATAAAAGTTTTGCTGCACTGCATCAGTTAATTCTATTTTATTTGTATTTACTTGCAATATTTTATCTGTTTTATTGTGTTGCACTGTTGGAGGAGCCTGTGACCTAAGATTTTCACTGACATAACTACTGTAGCTATGTACACATGACAATAAAAGCCTTGAATCTAAATAGTCACAGACAGTGGTATTGAGGAGGTAAACTGTACCTGAGTTGGCGAGTGCGATGGCTTTGAGCGTGACGAACTCTTCCTTCTCCATGCGCAGCTTCTTGTAGCGTCGCACCAGCGGCAGGATGGCGACGTGCAGGTCCAGCAGGCCTGAGACCCTCGCCTGCTCCTCGTCCACCACGTAGTCCTCTGCGTATACTATCTCGTCCTCGCAGGGCAGCGAGCGAAACACGATGCTCAGCACCAGGATCTCCATCCAGGCGCTCTGCAGTAGACTCATCTGGTCTGCCAGCGAGAGAGTGGAAAAACCTGCAGAAACAAAAATAAACTAATGTTATTTTTGGGAGATTTCCTTTCCATGTATTGCTGCACTCACTCACATGACCGTGAGATCAACCCATTAACTTCACTGCACTGTAAACGGCCGACTCAAGTCCTCAATGTGTTTTATGGGCTGTGTATACAACCCTGTATAATCCCCAGAGAAGTCCAACATGAAACAGAGGCCGATGGCTGTATGTGGTGGCTTAAAGGAAGAATATAAATCAGTCAAGTATGGAGGCCTTTGAAACATGAGCTAGCGCTGCTTCCACCATCAACCGTCCACAGTCAGCCCTCTCTACCTCATACACACATGACACACCGCTTAGTGATGTGACACACCGTTAAACCTAGTCACCTCTCACTCTGGTCATGGTACAGAAGAGAGAAAACTAAATGAATTCTTCATAGCCAAAACATTTTATTTCAAAATCAACTGAATTAATGGTCTAATATAAATGTGTTCTCAGTCACTTGATCATTGTTTCTGGTCGGTGTCACCATCTGTCATAACATGAACTCAATCCATCAAACAAGTTGCAGAAATATCTACCAATATAGCGGGTTTAATTTCTCAGATATTTTGTGTCTACTATGCCTTTATCAGATTTGTTTAATTATATGATGTGAATCAATTAGTCATATCATTGTCAAAGAGTTTTGGATTAATGTGAAAGCTCCTTAAGCCCAAAAGGACTAAACAAGGAACCAAAAGGGACGTTTGTTTTCTGTAGAGTTTAGTCGATAATATCTGTTCTAAAAAATCAAATAGCTAGGGAGAGTTACAACAACATCGACAATTGATGTGAGACAAATAAACCTCAGTTACCACTCTGATGAAGGCAAGATGGCGGAAGTACAGAAGATTATTTCAGAAGAGTTTTTGGTCTTAAATCCACACTGATCTGCATCAAGTCAGCTCTGATAGTAATATCAGTCAAAAACATACCTAATGAAATTCTCATATACTTGAATTGTTATTAACACTTGGTGACATAATGGTATTTAGATGGGAACGGTTTTCAAATGAAGTGCTGAAACAAAACCAAAACGTATTCCCTGATAGACACCATCTTGATCCTTTTGTCTCTCGTGTTCAACCTTCTGCACTCGAGGTAACAATCCCTCCAAGATCTCGAGGTCGACCCATCAACTCTCTTTGCGACAATCACACCACATCAAACAGACAGACATCTGAAAGGACCTCAAGCGCCACAATACCTTTCACTTCTCTATAGTGAATAGGAAGGTGATTGGGGGGTATTGACCAGGGCCTTGAACCCAGCACTCTGCTTACTTAAATCTGCGGTTGTATGGATGGGAATGGGGCAGGTTGACTTAAAAGGAATTCCTCCCGATGGTTCTTATCAAGCAAATAGAGAAACGACGAGGGGGAGAGAGAATGAGGGAGAGAGAAAAGAGTGCTGGGGGTGTCATTGATTAGTAGATTGTAATCAGTCCACCAAATGCGAAAGGGGGATCGATCCAAGCCTCAGATCTGACAAACAGACAGTTGATGGAGGACATCCGGTACACGTTTAGTGGGGGGGGGACTACGGGATCCCTGAATGGAGATACTGTAGGCTGCATCAGGAATTCATGAATTTACTTTCCATTTCCAAAACACAAGCAAATTAATGGCTTCAATCCCATCAGGTGTATTTGGAATAATAATGGAGGATCAATGACTAACGTGTGCACAAAGCGAGTCCATAAAAACTCAAACTGATGTTGAAATGCTTATTATGAGTGTTTAATACATCAAACCTCCAAACTGGTTATATTCAAGCTTTGTCTCTACATTTTTTTCAACCTTTTCTAGAAAGTACAGTCACCATCTTCAGCTGTCTCCATCTTTTTCCGCCCCAGTCTATGTTTTTATTCCCTTTCCACTCAATTTACTTAAGCGATGGAGTGACTTCATGGCTCCCTGGAGGTCGCCCTCGAGCTTCAGGTGTGCCGCCTGGAGGTGGCTGAGTTAAGTGTCGCTGTGGAGGGTGATTCCCCGCCATGAAATATCAATATTTTGCCCTACGGATTTACTGCCGTTTGACCAAACATGACACAGTATCGAGCCAGCTGGGGAATGCCTCCCTCTCTGCAGTTTTATCCTCTTGTGATGACAAAAAACATGAACTGAGACAAGAGACACCACAGGTTTCCATAGTTTTAAGAGAAAAATATATTATTATATATGAATCTCCACTACAAAGGAAGAGTGCAGTTAGGGAGGAATTAAGGAAGTGTTAAAGGATTACAGCCTAGCAGGCAAACTGCATATAAAGGGTTGTAATGTGTTCATTTTATATCTTTTAAAGCTAATTATTATACCCAATTAAACCCGTTTTAAATAGAGAGTACCCAAAATTCAGATATTTCAACCTATTAAAACTAAATATACAGTATAATATATTTATTATGTGATTTCAATTCAATTCAATTACTTTAAGATTATGCTAGTGGGTTAGATGTAGCTACCGCCTTGTTTATTTATTTTGGATAACAAACTGAAATACAATTATGTAAAGTTAAAGAAAAGACGTGGCAAGTACATTTGATTAATAGCTGTAACTCTGTGACAAACTAGCATTTAGTCTAGCTATGGCTAACGGTATGTTGCTTTAGCTGTCTAGATGAACGCCCGTAGATTATGAAGCAAGAGACATATTACAATTTGGAATAAAAGCATTAATTAAATCTGAATGAATACATATTGTTAATGTACATTATCTCCCAGTGTTCAAATAAGTCATATAATCTTATATCTTATAACTATTACAATGATTAGGCTCTATGGGGAGTAAGGGAAAGATCATGGTCTTGTTTAAATATTGATAAAGTCAATATTTTTCAAATTAATATTGAAGCATGAGGTGCAACACTTCTTCAACATTTGATCACCATCGCCCCTGAACCAAAGTGTTTATGTTGCCTAAACCCAATCACTTGAGGAATTCAAGATGCTAATTCTGCCGGTTTCAAAGTCCATTTAGTCTTTGTAACACTGGAATAAATAATGGTGGAACAAATCTCAATTCAAAATCTGTTTAGTAGACTGAATATCTTCCACACCCAAGGGTGCTACAGGTCACACTGAACCACTGTACCCTCAGGTTTGAACAGCATTGTGTAGGATAATTGTTTGCTGAAAAGCAGAGTGCTCTGGCTATGCAACAGTACAGTACAGGAACAAATCAGATAAGTAATTGAATCCCTATTCAGTACACTGAAGAGAGTGAGTGGTTGGCAGTGAAGCTTGAAGCTGTCATTGAGAGCTGGGTCTAAAACAGACAGCAGTTCACTCTCTATTCATTTAGTATCATTACAGGCCTCCTAAGAGCCCTAATGGGCCTAATAAAAAGACAGAGGTAATAATGAGACTAGAGGGCCCTATATGAGCCGCAGGAGTAGGAGGGGGAGAGTCATGGGAACGAGAGAACAAGGAAGCCAGAGAGTGTGTGAATGATACGATGGTGTGTGAGAGAGTTAAGGAGAGAAAGACGGGAAAGAAGAAAGCCATGCTGAACCGACAGAAATACCAGAGGGCGCTGGATGCAGTTGCCTGAATATAAATCTTCACATGTTGTGCACACTGACATGTCAGAGATGGTGTCTGTGTGTTAACAGCTGCACAAATTAGTGGCCACCCCTGACCCCCTGACTACCGAGCTGCGATTTTGCTTCCATTTTCATGACAGTGTGTGTAACATCCAATCAGTGAATGCCTCATGATGAGTTATAGCATTCCTTTCACACACGTTTAGTAATTTTATTTAAAACGCTATGAAAACCATTTCTCCTAACAGTTTTGTTCTCGAAGGCAAAAATATGTTTGTTTTGAAGCTTAGGAATAGTTGGTGTTGTATTAACTAAACTAAAGTAAAGGAAGTTGCAGTAGGCTTGGCGGCCATTTACCACACATATTTAAACAAAATGTAACATAAAACCTTCCCGTGCATGTTTTCTCCCAGGTCTCTACATCTGGATGTTGAAGGACTTTTGCATTAATGGAGCGATCCGCAGTAATGACTCTTATTACCTCATCGTTAAGGCCATTTGCGCAGTGGGCTATGAGTGTAATGGTGGGAGTGGACTGTTAAACTGTAGGGACCCCTTTTGTCTTAATCGTTACTTGGTGACACTCTGACCCGCTGGCCCCGGGTAAAGTGTCCCCAGAGTGTCGCGTGCCCCATTAATAACTCTGTCAGGTCTGCATTTAGATCTACATAGCATGCAAGATCAATAGTTATACATAGAAAATGTAACAGGGATTGACGTTCCAAAATATTATATTATTTCTGAACCCCTGGAGCTATATGAATACTTTTAAGAATTTGTGACTACTCTCTCATAAATATACATGATGTCATTTTAAAACTAAATGTGTTATTTTCTTTCTTTGGAGCATTCTTTAGATCCAGATTCTCAAATGTAAGGAGCTTCTTTGTTTTATATAAATTAAATATCTTCGTGTTTTGTATTGCTGGCGGGATATATATATTTTTTTAAAGATGATGTATTTTGCTCTGAGAAATTGTGATGGTTATTTTATTGATAAATAAAGAACATTTTAGCCAGTTAATTAATAATGAAACTTGTGTGCTGCATTAAAATATTCAATTTGCTACATGTGCAATTTTGTACATACTCGATGGGATCAATAAGATCTACTTTGAGTCCAATCTGTGCTCCCTCCAAACACAAAGTGTCTGTTTCAACTGATAGAGATAAAAAGGATCTCAGGTTATTTGCATAACAAGTCTTATTTAAGAATTTGTCAACAAGGGCCGGGGAAATCAGTATTTCCCTAAATAAATCAATGTTACTGTGTAGTCTCCTTCAGTAAGTAAGAGGATTGCTTTCTTTAAGTCTGGGATTGAAATGGAATACATTGACATAGGGGCGTATCTCCCCCCCCCCCCCCCCCACACACACACAGACTCTCCCACTCCACCCAGTCAAATCAAAGGTTTCAGCTGCTCTTTATTGATTAGATTTTAGAATATGGGACTAGCTTCTCCCTTAGGTGCAGATGAGTAGCAGATGTTAATTATCCTGTGTCTCTCAGTGTGTGTTGTGTGTGTGTGTGTGTGTGCAACAGTCAGTGAACTACTTCAGTAATCGTCAGTGAACTACTTCAGTAATCGCATACTGTATCGTTCCAACAAATTAAAAGAACAAATGTGGGTTTTCTTGCTTGCTTTATTTTAAAGTATATCATACGAGTGTCGTCATGAATCCTGTAATCAAACCCTACAAATTAGATATTGATTTTTTTTATTCGATGAACCAAAACAACTGCTGACATAATCCTAGTTGTATAATGTATGTAATTTGTCTTTCAATTGGACCTTCTTAAATTTGGTTTTGTTCATAGAATGTTTGCCAAAGAAAGAAATAAGTATCTAACTTGAAAGTGTTAAATACGGAAATTAATATGTTTTTTTAGAAGTATGCCAGACGACACAGTCATCCATTAGAAGCCATGTCTCTCTACCTGGGATATGTTTGGCCCAGCCGATGATGACCACCAGTTCGCGGTCGGCCAGGTCGCACAGCGTGGTCAGGGCCTTGATGTCTCCATCGGGCATGGTGGGGTCGGGCATGGCATAGATCTTCTCCGGCTCCACCACCAACAGATGGGAAACGATCTTCGTCACTGAGAGAGAGAGGAGGACAGACGCAGAGATGAAGAGAGAGAAGAGAGAGGCGTGGTGAGACAATTTTAGGTGACAAAACAGTATTTGTTTGAGAGAAAAAAAGTAAAACAAAATTAAGAAAATTAAGAAAAAATACATGTATGCTGGATTATAGTGGAGCATAGGAATGATAACAAATAAATAAAGTTTAAAAAGAAGTGGCAGTCTCAATTGAAAACAATTATAATAATTCTATAAACACATTCTATAAATACCCCAAGTTGTGATATTGCTTATCTGATTTAAGAGCCAAATGAAGCCTCTCTGTAACGCTGAGGTGCCAAACAATTGAGCTGAGTCAGATAGAAACATCAACAACTGTGTGACTCACGTGGCTTTTTGGCAGGAGGGGCCATGCTGAGGCCGAGGTAGGCGCTGTTCTCTGCGTCCAACCTCCGCTTGTACTTCTGTCTCCCCCCTCTCACCCGGTCCAGACGTACACCTGTAAAATAAAAAAGATCACACATGTAGAAATGGCTTCCAAAAACAGTTTATATGAATTCAATAACAGCTACATCTATAACTACTTTGCGTGATAAAAGAATATACGCAAATACTTTGCTGAGCCATAGATCTCAATCTCAGATTCCCTTGTTTTTATTATTTTTACATTCATGCTTGATTGATCGATCATTATTATGTCATGCATACACAATATGCCCAGCACAAACAAGCTTACAGGGCATATTTATTTAGACAGATATAGTAAACTTAAATAAGTCATCCTTTTGGTCATAGTTAGTACACCAAAAACTTTCTAGACTTTGAACAGAAATTCAAAAGAAACACAAAAAATGTCATGAATTTTCATAATTCACACAACCTGTTATTTGACATTACAGCCGTAGAGAATTGGAGAGAGACTTAGAATTTCTTCAATGTCATATAACTTTAAGACTTTTTTTTGGAAAGTTATTCCTGTATAAGTAGTTATTTATGCATATTCCATAGATGTTGAGTTTCTTTCTTTTATTTTTGACCTTTCACTGAAAGAGTTAAATACCTCTGTGTTGCAGATGGAGAGTGTAAGAATCTAGTTAGTATACAAGCTGACATATCAGGGATTATCTTGAAAGCCATCTCAGAGGACATCAGATGCACCTTATGTGCTGGATTTACACGCTTGTATTACAAGTTGTTTGAGCATTGAGGGAGAGCAAACAGATTTTACATGGTCAAGTGGAATTGAGCCGTGTGAGATTTCCCAGTGACTCGTATAAATTCCTTTGATTCCCTTGAAAACAAAAGAATCCGATTAGGATGGTCTTTCAATTTCCTGACACCGACTATCCACTAACCTAATTACCCACCGTGCCCAGAGGGAGCTCATTCTTCCCAGCAAACACAGTGAGATCATTTTATGCCTGGCAGATTGAAGCTAAATCGAGAGCCCCTCTCCTAACACAGCTTTCCATTTGTACGCCTTAAAGTAATCAATAAGGCTTGCAAATAGACTTCTTGTTCTTTGAACACATGTGGATGTGTTTTAATTAGTCAGTTAGGCAGCTAGGAACTGGGTTTGAGATAGATGGAGCTTTTGTAGTAGTTTCTGCCATTACTCTGGGTTAAGGTGAATTTAAAATGACAAATTGTGCTTCGGGAGACCGTGCGCATGTACTCTAGATATTACAATTCGAAAGCTTCTGTCTATTTAATGACACACATAGGCCTAATAAAGAGATATTGAGTAAGTAAAGGCTTTCAAAACAATAAGAATGTGTCATGCAGAAACTTAATAAGCAGGTGTCTACACTAAATATATGTAGACTTGTCAGACTAAGTGACACAAATTATTGCTGCCTTTGTCCCTGACATCTACCACCGACCTCACATACACACTCACACAATAGCACACACACACACAGTTTTCCTGCTGCAGGGTCATGTGGCTGCAACAAGCGACAAGTGACCAAACAGCCGGAGTTAGAATTCCAAGATCCGCGGGGGCCGTTTGAACTGGAACATCCAACTGGCCCATAATTAATAGACGCTGACAAGAATTAAGAGCTCAGTGCTAACCAGTTTCAGTTTACAGCTTAGCGGCGCTGCAAACGGCAGAGAAGCAAGGCAGGAGGGCAGAGAGGGTAAAAAAAGAGTTAGATAATGTGAAGAATGGGAGGAGGGGGGAGGAATAAGACAGAACAAGCTGCTGTTTTTGGCCGAATGTATCAGTTTTCTGCAAGATCTCTGTTTTTCTTTCCCTTCTGTCTGTCTCTTTTTTCACTCTCCCTTTCAGCATCGAGTTCACGTCTCCGGGCCCTGACAGCCCTGCCTGTCCCAGCCAGAGCTTGATCCGACCATTGCGGGATTATCTCCTCCCCATGTGATACAGAAGAGTACTGAGAATCTGACCACAACAGGACAGCTGGATGAGGCCCCCTTGTCGAGGGCTAGGGGAGGGATGGGGGGGTTCGTGTCATCGTCAGCCGCACATTCAACACCTCGGGCCCAAAACCGCAGCAGCCTTCACGCTTCAGGACAATCGGGTCCAGAGCTTGTGTCTCAGCGCTGAGAGAGCCTGTGACATGGGGGCCACAGATCATCTTAAAAGCATCCAGATCCATTTTTTTACGGTTGCTGAAGTATGGAAGCAGGGGCGAGGCTGCCAGAAGTGTGTGTGCTGAATGTTATGAGCTCGGTAAGATCATACAGTGCAGTATGCTCATAACTTAGCTGGCCTGAGACACAAAGATACTGGCTGACAGTCCATCCTTGCTCTGTGTGAGTGAGTGTGTGTGTGTGTGTGTGTGTGTGTGTGTGTGTGTGTGTGTGTGTGTGTGTGTGGTGTGTGTGTGTGTGTGTGTGTGTGTGTGTGTGTGTGTGTGTGTGTGTGTGTGTGTGTGTGTGTGTGTGTGTGTGTGTGCATATATGTGTATGGAAAGACGATGAGGCATGTTTGCATAGCAGCAATCTTTACGGCCACCTGACCCCGGCTTCTCTTTCACATTCAATATCTTTATTGACCAACCTTAAAGCACATTCCCGATTCAAGCGGCTGTTTTCCTTTATGTGGCGGTCGCTGTGTGTATGTACGTGTCAGGTGAATTTATTTCTTTCATTGTGTTTATTTTTATTGGATTCCTATTAATTTCAACACAGCAGTTGCTAGTCCTTTCTTTAATGTCCACATAAAGAAATATTTATAAAATCATACAGCCAGGTTTTTGGTATTAAATTAATTCCCACCGAGCCAAACACCAAAAATAATGTCAGGAGGAAAATGTCACTAAATAGTTGTAACTACTTGGACTTGTTATGTTTTATTTATTATGTTAACTGTGGAAAAATGAATCCTTTATCTTTGGGTTGTTATAGTAAGTCTAAATACTGTATACTGGGATAACCCAATAACATTATCCACCTTGTATACTGTAAATGGGAAAGTAACAAAAAGTTGACTAAAATGTGTATATGTTTGTATATTGAAACAGAAAGTAATATAAACACTAAGTTATAAAACAATAAAAACTGATTTGTGTAAGGGTTTGTTTAAAGTGGACCTATCATGCTATATTTGAATAATATATTGTAGGGCCATACCTATATAAAACATGTCTGTGAAGTTTTTTTTTCAAAATACCAAACAGATCATGCATTTTAGCCATGCCTCATTTCGCTCTATTTGCTCTTTTTTAGCCCTGTTTTTGGCTGAATCTGTGAGAAGTCTACTTCGCTGCTTTTGTGGCAGACTACAGCGACACCTACAGGCCTGGCATATGTACTACAGCGTCTCCAGCGCTTTTGAACGGCAATGGCCGTGGCTGCCTCCTCCTGATAGGTGGAGTGTTGCCCATAGTGTTGCACGGTGTACCGATACTTGAAAGGTACCGCGATACCCTGCCGTTAAAAACGTTACGATTTCTCCGTTTCATTGGTATCGGTACTTTAAGAATGACGGGGAAAAGTACTCCGGTGAGAAAGCGTTGTTTTAATCCCTCCCCTCTCAAGCACGCTCAAGTGCCTCCCCTCTCTCATGCACGGCATGCGCTAGCTGCCAGAGCATGTGAGAAAATGAGAAGCATGGCTGCAAGTGGGAGGGCAACTGCCGCTGCGCCTCGGCTTGTTGACAGAAGCGAAATTTGGAAGTATTTGAGCTATATCTCTGACAGTGAGGGCAAGCCTACGGACACCACGAGGCCTGTCTGTAAGAAATGTTTTAGATCCCTGCAAACCAAGGGAGCCAACACATCAAACTTGGTTAAGCACCCGCCGACCGGCATCCAGAGCTGTTTAAAGAATTTAAAGACAGACAGGTTAGCGAATGTGATAGATAACATAATTACATAATGCTCAAGCCCATGCCCTCAAATCTAAGTCAAACAAATGTAATTTATTTCGTAGTTTGACGAGGCAATTAATGGCAATGATAACTGTCTAATATGGCTATCTTTTTAGCTAACTTACCAATGTGGCTAACATCTGCAATGTACATTTTGTCAATAATTATTTATATTACTGTACTATTACATGTTAATAAAATATAAAGTTAACTATCAAAGAAATCACATAAACTCAAGTATAAAGAAGAGACCATGTTGTAAGAAAACACTTAAAGGTGGGGTAGTTAAGTTTGAGAAACCGGCTCGAGATACACTTTTTGTTATATTCCATGGAATGCTCTTAACATCCGATAGCAATGAATATCTTAAGTGCTTTGACAAAAAATCCATAAAAAAATGTCATCTGTGGAAGCTGTAGTACTGTAAAAAGCACGACCAATCCGTTTAGCCGGCTCGGCTAAACGGATTGGATTGCCGCCCTGTCTGTCAGCCTTCCATCTCGTGCACGCACAAATGTATCTCGTGCCGTCATTGGGCGTGCCGTCATTGGGCGTGCATTGCAGCAGTACTTCAATGACACTTTCACCAGTCTGCTGACGTCATGTGCGCGTTCATGTGTGTTGGAGGAGGTGCTCTGTAAGGAAGTCTGAAGAAAGGGGCGGATTCTTTTCGGCTGTGTACTTTCAAATTTTAGTGCACTCGAGCCGGTTTCTGAAACGTACCTACCCCACCTTTAACAGATAAACTACAATTGTATTGATCATGAAAATAAGAAAAGAAAAGTATCGAAAAGGAATCGGAATCGCAATTCTTGACTTGGTATCGGTATCGAAACCAAAATGTTGGTATCGTGACAACACTAGTTGCCCATATAGGCGGATCACCTCGTTTCTGACGTCAGAGATATTTGAAATCTGTATCAGATCTGTTGCAGCCCCGTTTTTAGAAATTTGGGTATGGAGGAAAAGAGAGAGGGTTGTGTTTTCTGACACTTGGTGAGTTCCCTGACACACCGGGGACACATATTCATGTATAAAAGACGTACAAAAGTGCATTTTGCATAATAGATCCCCTTTAAATTACAGCATGTTATTCCCCACTGTGGTCAAATTCCCACACAAACAATATGTCTTCAGTTTTTACAATGTCTACGGGCCTGCACAGTAAATAAATGAAACTAGAATAGAAAACAAAACTAAATGGCCTGGAAACTAACCAATTGCTGTCCAGTACAAAATAAAATGTATTAAAATAATGAAAAATAAAAAGTATAAAAAGAATATCTATGTAAGATCTATTCATAATATGCAGTAGAAGCTTTATAGAGAGCATCTCACCGGCGTGCACGTGGCTCATACAGTGTGTATGGAGCTGTTACTATATGAACATGTGTGTGTGTATCCCGTGCAACTATTTTCAGCCGCTCACCTGTCAGCGGCGCTTCTTTCTAGAGAATGTGTCAGAATTGGCTGGCTGGCTAACGCTGCCAAAAGGAGATTAGGAGCTCCCTATTTTAGCTGGGAAAAATCAGAGGGATGCAGCGAGCGCCCCCTCCTACTGTCCCTCACCCTTTAAACGGCACAGGGACCTTGCCCCTATAGAGCCGCTTCTGGAGAGCTGAAGACATCGGACAGCTTTTGTTTGATGGTTGAGAAAGAGGGAGGGTAGAGGAAAAAGGGTAAGGGGTGAGGAGGAGGAGGGGGGGGGGTGTATCAGGATGGCATCCCACCTGCTCTATCCCCCAGACAAAGCAGGAGTTGTTCTCCCATAGCTGCGAACATTGGCATCGCTCTCTTTATCATGTTTTACACTTTTCATAAATCTGAGTCGGCGTGTTCACAAGGGTATTACTGTGTGTGTGTTACAGAGCCGCACTGACCACAAATGTGCCTGTAATCGAAAACATCTGCAAGGCTGGAGATGACCCGGGTCGATTCAGGATCCCCGGTCTGTGGTGTTTGCACAAATCGTTGCGTGTCGGGGTGGGTGAAAGAGAAAAAAATACATAGAAGGAGACGAGTGCCAGCGGGAAACAGGGACCTCAAGGTCTGATCCCACGTCACTTGTCAGGGGTGATATACATTTGGCATGTGTGTACATGAATGTGTGCTGTGAGTAGAATGTGTGTGTGTGTGGGAGGGTTGTAAAGAGGTCAGCACTTCGCTAAATCCCCTTCTTCAGGGGAACACGTGTTAGCCTCCGTGTCTGATCTATCACCTGCCAGACAGTGAGGACAGGCCAGTGCAAAGCCTGTGGGTGGGCGCTCCGCTGAAGCCCGACACCCTAAAAAGCAAACACTGCCCCGTACATGTGCTATTAGATAGACAAGTTTGCGGAACAAGAAAAATCAAGTAACAAGGGGTCAAAGGGCAATTCAGAATCTGGCTTTGTAGACATATCAAATGTATGGGACTTTAAAGGCATCCGTACAGTATGGACTTTTGCTATATCTTTATTTTGATGATGTAATCTTAGTGTATGGATTGGTTTCTGATCTAAGGCTATTGATTGTAAAGGGACCTGACAGTCTGTGATATTGGATATGGCTTTACTAATCTTTTGTGTATGTGGTCAGAGGAAAATAAGGCTGTAACGTTACCCCGGTAGCCACGTTCGCTCAGGAAAGACTGCTGATCCCTATCTGTGGTCGGGAGAGAGGACGAGACAGCGGTGTAGGTTGCCAAAATAGTCTGGCAGCTTGTATTTATCCGCCACATTACAGCAGTGTCAGAAAATCAAGCAAAGAAGCCACCAGAAACACTGAGCTAACACCAAATCTGGCAAGTGTCGACTTCTAACGTGTCTTTTTATAGTTAAAAATGTGCACAAAGTCAGTAGTCCTAAAGGGTTTGTACACTTGTGTTTTAATAAGACATATTTTCAGACATACCAATTTGCTAACATGATGCTGTGATTACCTGATACTATGCAGAATTTGTCACAGCACTAAAACTACAGTAAGCTAAAATAAACCCTCCATCTTCAGCACAAAAATAGAAGTGACTCAAATCACAACGTCAAAAAGTTCTCATTCAGTCCAGAGAGTTTTGCTTCATTTATCACCGTATAGTAATGCTATGTAGTTATTAGCGCTGCTATTAGCTGCAGGCACTGAATCCTGGCAGTAGTGACTGACACCATACCTTCCACGAGTTGTAATTACGTGAGAATTTTTCCATTGGACCTGTGACCTTTTATCAGTCTCAGCTGGACATTTAAGGGGTCACTGAGCGAGGCCGGTTCCCTCGAACAGACGCCTGCCGCTGATCATCCTGCTGAGGCACGGCAGTAAAGCCCGCTCTGGAAACAAGCCTGTCACTAACAATATGTTTCCCAAGAATCGTTTTGATATCCCTTTCAGAGAGGACATACTGTATACAATGAATGCCTATATCTCTGGCTACTCCAAACTCATGTAAGAGTGAGAAAGGATACAGATGTAATATACAACAGTTAGACCCTCCTCACATTCACATCTGTATATTTTAGTTTAATAAACACATATATTACTTTTGCAGAATCTCTTTATTACTTGAAAGATTTTGCATATTTAAAAAAATATCTATCTTCTGATATATATATATATGTATATATTCTGATATAATGCACTATTTCTATAGTAAAACTTCAATTTTTTATTAAAATGTTCTTCTATAAAGCATTTATTTTGATGTATATGTATTGTACACATGTTATAGCTTTCTCTTCCTATTGGGTTTCTCTATTTTACATTATGTTATCTTGATTTATTTTCTTTGTATTTAATTTCCTCTGTGTTTATATTATGCACCAATACAAGAACATACCCTGCATTTCAAAACCTACTTGGCATATGTAGGATTTTGAATCTCTTGAAAGTATAAACTCATTTTACTTCCCCCGAATCTTTGCTAAAATATGTTGAGTTACTTCTTCCGAAAACTCGAGTGGTTTGGATCTACTCGAACACGCATGACGCCACCCGGCTGGCCGGAGCTCTGAGAGTCAGCTGATGAGCGGCAGGTGTTGCAGGCAGGAGGGGCTACCCCTGCCCACTTATGGGGGGGCCTATAACTGTGGCAGCTGGCACTTTATAATTCAGGATGGCATGCTTAGAGCGGAGCTTAGAGGCTCCTGGTGGAAATATTAAGACACTTTTAGAACGACTGATCTCATAAGTTCTCTCAACATCTTCTGAAGAACGAAGCATGTCTTATGAAACCGCCGCACAGTAACAAGCAACTACTATTGCATTTATATAATGTCGATGGACGATGGTAACGTGCGCAGTATATATAATAATTAACAAGGGAATTACACTAAAATACAAATATTTTGATCAGTTTTTGTATGCCTATAGCTGTAAAAGTATTTTAGAATAGAACGACGTTTACAAGGCAATATGTGGTGCTAATGAAATGCATATCTTCTTACATGACACCTGCATTCATATTAGACTATGTGATTATTCCTTTTCCATGAGCAGCCCTTAGCCACTTGTTACATGGTGATCTCATTACATGAAGTAGGGCAAGCCGCTGTCCCCCACTGATTCCACGATCAAAGCCCCCCCACGTTTGTAAGAGGCCACGCTACGGCACTATGCCACCATTAAATCTCCTTTTTCCCTTTAATTGAATGCCATCACTTTCAGAGAATCACCTACTGTGCCACATGTCGAGGGGGCTGTGATGCTGTGTCTCAGGACCAGCAGGCGGTGGAGGCTACAGATACACGCACACACACACACACACACACACACACACACACACACACACACACACACACACACACACACACACACACACACACACACACACACACACACACACACACACACACACACACACACACACACACACACACACACACACACACACACACACACACACACACACACACACACACACACACACACACACACAACACACACACACCACACAACACACACACACCCACACAGTCCACATCATAGGCTTAGCTCGGATCGCCACAGACAATACCCCACCGTTTTTCCTCTAAGCATGCGCTAATAGCTTCAGCTTTATTTCTGAAGCAACGCTGTTTATTCTGGCTGAGAGTCAAAGCCTCGGTGTGAGATATTTGTACCGGGATGAAGACATCAAGAGTGGGCGCATGTAAAAATAGCGTTGTTATGGCAATACAATGGCTGACCCTTCATTGTGAGATGAAGAAACCACAGCTACATCAGAGCTGTATTAGTGGAAGTGAACCAAAAGCCTGACATACAATCTGGTGTTACCATGTTAACTGCTGCTGGCTTCTATCAGGAGCTGTGTTTGGTGCGTGGCAGAACACAACAAGACTGTGTTACCCAGGTTTATTTTAGGACGTTTACGACTTATGTCTCTAAGATGAGTCTATAAACACATTCTTTAAACACTCCATTTCATATTAGGATTTATCTTATACTATAATTGCAGATGGCAGTGGGCTAAAGTCCGGAACTTAACCTACTTTAATCTGTGTTTAAACTGGGATACAACTTTTAAGTAAGTGGTCCCATGATGGTTGTTGAGGGATGTAATGCTAGGTAATAAAAACACACACACTATGCCATCATTAGTCCATTACACTATTAACTGTGTGCTGGTTAGGTGGATCACAGCAGTGATTTACAAAGTCTGAGTCTGTGGGAAGTGAACAAATACATTATAATTCTCCCTTGCTTGTACTAAACACCGGCATTAGTGCTTTATAGTAAAACTGCCATAATCACAAAGTGTGCATACAATCTTTTATTTAAAAAAACAAACAACCTTTTCTGCAATAAATGGGTTATAAAACATTATATTCACTTGTAACACAGAACCAATCCATCACAGCGAATGGACATATATATTTAAACTGATTACATATGATCATTTAATAATAATCTATCAGAAGATCAACAATGTTTTTTTGTTTTGTAATTCTGTGGGTACAACCAACTATTCTGTCTCTGGTGTTTCTAACAAAGCAAAACAATACATTTGAACAAAATTGTTGACCGTCTGTGAAAGCTTATTTTTAATATATTTGTTGGAAGACAAATCCGAAATAAAAAAGGGGTCGCATTTTCGTCTGCATTTTTAAGAATTACCTCCATAAAACTCTGTCTAAAAAGGTGTACCGGGAAGTCTCAATTCAGCACCAGGTATTATACTACTCTCAAAATAAACTACACCTAGACTCTATGCATCAGTGTAGAATAGCCCTTCTAGCTAAACACACATATGCAAAAAACAAACAGACTAAAAAACCTCTCTTCTTGGAGAAAAAAATAAAAATCTATCGGCTAGATTTTCCCTCTGTACTCCCAAAGGTCTCTCTCTGGAGGAGAAACAACACATGCAGGAAGTGAGCTGGGATGTTCGGAAAGCATTTAGTGGATCAATACGCCAGGCAAGAGAGGGGAAGGGAGACAGACAGAGAGGGAGAGAGAGGGTGAGGCGGAGAGATACCCAGAGCCCAGGGGAGAGGGAAGTCTTTGGGGAACAGCCTGTGCTTTTCAAGAGTACTGTTACACTTCTCAGTCCCGGTAAGAACATCCAACTCAGCAGCTTTCTCAGCCCGTCGAAATTAAACACAGCCAGGCTCTGCGGTGTGAGGAGAGGTGAGTTGTGGGTGATGTCACTGGTGTCTCCCCGAGGCCGCGGCCATCTTTCTTATCTGATCACTGACTCTTATTTTAGACCCCTGAGAGACTGTGGGGGGTTTCAGATTCACTGGGACGGGACAACGGTCTGACCAAAATGTTGATATTTAGTCCTAAAGCTGTCATTCCAATCCACAGAATCAACCCACCAATATGCCTTTGATTGTTAGCTTTTAGGTTCAAATATTTATTTATAAACTCTTTATAAGCCACAAAACACACTTCTATAAAGCTTGGTCATGAAACCTTCACAGCATCTAACTGTATTTTTTTTTGTATTTATTTATAGAAGGACCATGCATACAAAAACATTCATCTCAGCAAAGAGAAGAGATGCAATATGCCAGATTATAGCTAATAGCTAATTTCCATCTGTGGTCCTCAGACAGGTTCATAACAATCAATAAACAAATAATAACATTGCATGATCTCTATCAGTCAAACAATTTTAAAACCTGATTTAAGTACAGCTCAATAAATTAATACATAGCACACTTTCACAAATGTTATTTTTTGTTCCATAAAAGGAGCTGAATTATTATTAAAACATAGAAATCTAAAGATTGGTTATTAAAATGTCTTCTTGAAAACAATATTCTTTGCCTTTTAGGTGCTACTTTCAGTCATTATTATTTTTGTATTAAGTGTTTAAGGCTTAAGTCTCAACAGGGCTGCGGCCTACAATTATTTGAGTTATTCATTCATTCATTTCAACAATTCTCAAAATGGTAAAAAATACCTAATACCCACAGTGAATTGTAAAAAAATGTTGTTTAAATTATATGATATTACAAAGAGAAAAGCGAAGATGATTCACTTTCTTTTTTTAAAGCTGGAACTTGATGATTTTTTCAATGTTTTGACATTTTAGGTTGCAGAGTGCATTACTGTATACACATTATTAAACTAAATATTTTGGCACCATATCTCTTGTGAAGAAAACAAACAAACAAACAAAATGACCAGGTAATAATATCTTTACTCACCCTCTTTCAACATGCCAACTTTAAGACATTTCATGAAGCGGCAGGCCTGGCACGACTTGCGTCTCCTTTTGGTGATCTCACATTCGTTGGTGGCCGGACAGCTGTACTCAATATTCCCTGTAAGAAAATGCAAAAAAACATTTAGTTATTTAATGTGAGCAGAACACAGCAGCAGTAAGGATACATTTTTAGAATGATTACATAGAAAAAAATCAAGAACCAACACACCACACCACCACACACACAACAACACACACACACACACACACACACACACACACACACACACACACACACACACACACACACACACACACACACACACACACACACACACACACACACACACACACACACACACACACACACACACACACACACACACACACACACACACACACCACACACACACACACACACACACACACACACACCTGTCCCAAGGTGACCTCATGTGACACTCCTGAGGGAGAGGAGGGTTTAGTGGCATTTTGATGGGACATGTAAAAAGCACCTCCCCGCCCCGGAGTCCCACCCCCATTTTGATTCTCAGATAAATTAGCTTCATTAATTCAGAGCGTCCTCTCCGCAACGCTCACCACGACCCCTTGCAGCCCATCCCTCTTCACCCAAAGGATGATGGGAAAGCTGCCCTCCCTCCACAACACAAGGGCTAAGAGATGGACGCAGCTTCTGCATAATGCTCTCCAGCAAAGAGATGCTAGACTCGCCAATCTAGCTTTGCTACATATCATGTAGCAAAGCTCGATGTATTATTCAAGTCTGTCTCGACGTTTGTTGTCTCACTATGGAAATATTTCCTATGCAATTTAATCACTCAGGCCCAAAAAAAAGGCAGAAACGCAGACATATTGAACCTGCTGCCATGTAACCGCTGCCTGCTTTTCTCACCAGGTTCCGGTTAACAATTTTTTTCAGGATCATTACGCACCCAACTAAAAAGTGAACGTGACCTCAAGAATCCAATGACAAATCCTCTTTCCCAAGTATCCAAATCCCTTGATTGAGTGTTTAAACAATGTCCCCTAAACCCAGAGATGTATTAATGGTACCTAAAAACAGCAAACCAGGTGTTATCTGCTGCAGGTCTGCCAGAGCTGCCCCTCACACACACACACTGACTCACACACACTCCCCGGTTGGTCAAGGAGAAGGTGCCAACATTTGTCAGGATCCCTGGCATCAAGAGTGCCAGCAGGGTCACATGCACAGTGAGGGGCCCGGGGCAGCGTGCCAGCCCGTTGGCAGAGGCTGGTTCAGGGTAAAGCCTTTTAGACTGAGAGGCGTAGACACAGAGAAAATACAGTATAGATATAGAGAGTGGACAGTGCAGTGCTGTGTGTAATTATACACTATAAACATTTATACAGCATGTATGCTTATTGCCGTAGTAAACTGTTTGTGTGGTGAGAATACAACAATTTGAATACTTCACAATTTAGTACTAAAAGTTGTGGTTTAAATGATATGTTTTAAATGTTGTACTACGACTAATTCTTAACAGGTTTGAGTGACAGCATTTAAATGAGTTACAATCAAAAGTATGCCTAAACATTTCAGTAAAAGACAATTAGTATTTCTCGTATACTAAATAAGTGAATGTCATGTACTGCAAAACAGTACTATGATAATCCATGTAGAGTAAGTACTGTATAGGGTTAGTTTAAAGATAATTAGGGTGTAACTAATGCATTTGTTTTGGTTTTAGCAAACAAATAAAAATATATATATACAGAAGTTTACTTAATGTCCACTGAGTGTTACATGCATCTACTATATAGAGTTTAACACAATGGGACAGAAAAAGGTAGTGTCCATTAGTAAAGGAAACATTTTATACCTAAATGGATCAAAAAATAACCTGTGTGTGTTCATGATTATGTGTGTGTGAGAGGAGGGGGGGGGGCTTTGCATTAGGGATCCAAAATAGTCTCAAATTGCCTACCTCTAAAAGCTCACTGTCGGCATACCCTCTTAGTTAATCAGGTCTTGTGTCCACCTTTATTTCTCAAAGGACATTTCAGCCACTCTAATATCCTTCCTTAACCTCTCTTATTTTCCCTCTAAATTTTGATATATTATTATGCCATGCTATTATCCACGCACTCATCTCCACTCAGGCTGGACCTCTCCTTGTCCTCCTCCTTTACCGGGGCCGGGACCCCCCGTCCTGATTACCATTCCATTAAAGAGGCTCCTGCTTTCAGTGAATGACCACGTCCCCTGTCCCTTGTCCCTCTGCCTTTTATTTGGAGGACTTCTCGGCAGCGTCTCACTCCCCTCTCCCCTTCCTCTGTTATTGCCCCCGATAACACGTGCCTGCGCTTCTAATTGCCCCCCCCCATCTCCTCCCCTTTGGGTGTGGGCTGGAGGGGCCTAGGGGCAAATAACAGATCCAAACCCCCCACCCACTTTCCTCGACTTTCTCCCAATGAAATGCCTGGCTCTTAATTACAGTCACCCAACACTGATTGTTATTGACTGAAACTCCCGCGGCTCAGGACGAAGGACGGACAGATTAGGTTCATTATGGGCCTGTCCTCCACGAAGGAGAGCGCGAAGAAGAAGAGGGGGGGATCGTTGCAAGAAGACACAAAGGCACACACACACACTATCTACAGCCCTCCACTGTGTTGCTGATCAGACACATTCAACCAGTTAAGGCTAAACTGCCAGAGTTAGGGTCAGAACAATGTTTTTTATCTGTCTTTTTAAATATTTATATGAGTTTGTCCTACCAATATGTTTTATAAAAGTCTGTTTGTCAACCCTTTATAATAAAATAATAAAAAGCGTTTTTGTCGCCTCCACTTTTCTAAGTGATTACTAATCAGTTCGACTGGTCACACATCTTGTCTTATCACCAACATTTTTATATTTTTCCGCAAAAATACAAACCATTTAGTTTCAGATTTGACCTTTTTAACAGTCAGTCGTTTAGCGTAATAGCAGAAACAGGAAGATATCTGAAGGACAAGTGTGACACGAAAAGTTATCACAGAGAGTAAAGTAACAAGCTATGCTACTGTACATTGCTTTCCTTGGGTCGGCAGAAATTCACTATAAAGATTGTTGAAAATCACAAATAAAATTGAAAAGGGACGCAAACCATTTTTTCCCTTTGCTTAAGTAATTTAGAAAGGTTTGAAAAGAATAACTTGACCTCTTGATGTGGCCTCACTAACCTCCTGTCCAGCTTGATGTCAATAGACAACAAATCCTGCAGATAAAACTCAAATCTAAATCTGCCTCTCAGTTTGCAGAATATTATCTCTGTCCAAGTGATTATTCTGGATCAGCTCCCACACATGGCAGAGTCGATGCCAGACGTACGTTTCACATGCAAACGCATCAAAACATCACAACCCCGAGCAGATTTACAGTCTGGGTCTAATGCCTGCTGCAGGCTCTCATAATCACTACCTCATATTAGTCCCATAAGAGCAGACGGTTGGATAGCAGCACTGAGAGGAACATGTGGAACACATAACAATAGATTCATCGGGTCAATATGTTCTCTGCTGAATCCCAACTGTTGTGATAAAGCTAATATGTAGAACTATTGTGAAAAATAGCACACAGGTGTTATAGTACACCTGGGTTGAAAGGCAAACACTTTCTTGCAGATTATTCAACCACCTGGGAAATTACAGAAAACTGCTTATTCTAAGGTTAAACTGGGAGCGTACAGACATTAAAGAGCCCAGGTCAGCCAGTAGAAGAAGAAGAAGAAGTGGGAAATACCTTGTATCGTCCTTTTGAAGAAGGCTTTGCAGGCCTCACAGGAGGCCACCCCGTAGTGGTACCCCGAGCCAATGTCACCACACACCAGGCACAGCCTCTTGGGGATGGTATTGAGCATGTACTCGCACTTGATCGGCGAGTCGTCCACCACGCCGGCGCACTCCTCGTAGCGGCGTAGGCAGGCGGCGCCACCTCCCAGCATGCCTGGGTTGAACATTGGCGGAGAGTCGAGGGCGTGCGTGTGTCTGCCGTTTATGTAGCCGCCACTGGCGTCGGAATTTCCGCTGGGACTGTGGTGACTGCCGGTGTCTACGAGCGAAGAGGAAGGACTGGATGGCTCGGTTTTGACGTAAGACCCACAGCTGGATGATAGGTGTCTGTCCTCAGAGGGCATTCTGTTTAACAACCTGGATGAAACACACAAGACGATAGCTGTGGTCAGTTTTGGTAACTAAATAAACAGAGAATTTTGTCAAAACTGGGATGCAAATTCAGGAATTGGCCAAACAGTTATTGGATGATATCAAACATTATTTGAAATATCAAATTCTGTATGATCTCATTATGTTTTAATTAAGTTAACCAACATCAGCGATATGGAGATGTTAAAGTAAATGTACATTATCACCACTAACAAGTCGCCTTCTTCCATCATCACCAGATCATTCACTGAGCGATTCGTCAGCTGTGATGGAGCACGCCGGTCTGTCTGAGTTTGATAGATTGTGTTACAGACACAACCATTTATGTGTTGGAATGCCAAGTGATATACTACAGCAGCTTATTTCTCTCAGGCAAAATGGTAACTAATGACCATGTCAACAGATGCCCCATACATCTTGAAAACAATGCCCACAATTGGTCGGCTGCCAGAAGTAAATGAATGAATGAAACTTCAGAAGGCTGTTAATGGACAGAGAGAGGTGTTACACTCAGCATATGGAGGATCATGGGTAATATATGACCCAATCAATAGTCCCGGTTAGTTTGCCAAAGGACGGTGCCGGGTTACGGTGGATTTAAGTGAGAGGTTGGAGAGGCTCTGACCTGGGATTGAGTTCCCCGATCCCACATTTCATTATAACATTTGGGAAAACACAGTTAATAGAACATTTTACGTATATACTTCTGTACAGATCACAGACAAAGAGCAACTGTTGCCTGATAATTACCAAATATTATCAAAAACAAAAGGATCCTGCAGGCTTTTTGCAACGCTGCATGTATTGCTCTGAAACTTGAGGTGTATTTTTTCATTGCCGATTTTATTTGTAGAACTGAAAGAGGACAATAGTTTAGTAACCTCAGAACAAGGGTTTTGGTTTTCAGTTTGGTTTGATTGTCAGCAAGATTACGGAAAAACTACTCGCCAGATTTTTGTTTAATATGAGTCTTAAAATAAAAGCTTTTGAGGAGAATCTAAAATCACGGGTCGGATACACAAATGATTCTTTACTTTGATAACATTGAAGGATAGGACATGGCGTTGGCAGAGGTCTGCGCTCCTAGTTTCCATGTAAACTTGTGTAAGAAATAAGGTACTATCTGACAAATGTTGTCTTATAAACATGCGCGCTGGGCTCAGGACACAATGAATAACAGAAATGGCTACTGTTGTTTTTGTCAGACTATAATTTTTCTTCAAGGCGGTATAGCCTCTGTATGTTTTTGTACTTTAAGCACCATTGCTACTACAGTAGCCTCGACCTCTTAAACAAAGCGTGACATGAGGCCTGGATGTGTTTAAGAACGGCCGGCTCTGTCCGTCAGAGTCGGTGCTGACTTCACACAACTTGAGCCCTACATGCTTGAGAGTTGTAAACATTGAAAAGCCATGTTAAGAATGTCTGAAACTAACAGGAAGCTAATGCTCACCAGATTCCTCTGAAGTTGTTGCCTTTGTGCTGCCAGGGCGGCAAATGTGTCTTTGTATGGAGTGCATTTTCCCAATTGTTGCCTCTTTGCACAAGTGTTTATAAAAAGCCATGAAGTCATCAGGCCCAGACAACATGAAACCTCTCTTTTAACTGCGAGCGGGTAGCGGCTGGAGGGAGGAGGAGGAGATAGCCTCCACCCCTGGGCCCAGATCAGATCTATCGATCCTCTGCTTCCTTCCTGTTCCAGATGAGGCATGAAAAAATAAACCCTCCTCTTACGGGTCCCAGACATTCCTTATGCATTTTTAATCAGTCAGGACTGTTAACATAGTGCGAGATGGAGCGATGCAATATTATGTTAGTCTTCATTCTGAGGCTATTGCGGTTTATAAAAGATTCACAGGGCTACCGTTAAATCTTGTAAGCAATCAGCATGCACCTATAGTCAATTGGAAGGTATATGTTCTCCCATCTGAGGGAATTGGAGAGCGCGGCATGGTAACAGTTAATACATCATCGCAGCCCGATAGGGGGATTCCCTATGGAATAGTACATTGTGGCATATGTAAAAAGTAGTTCATTCCCCACTTAGCACACAGTAACGCTGGGGAGATGTTTTTTTGTTAGGTTTAATGGAAATTTCTAATGGGTCCTTTCAAATCTGTCGAAATGAAATAATGGCACAAACCACCAATCCGTGCAGACAGAAATAGCTTCATAGTTTCATAATTTGTTTTTTTCCCTCTTATTATAAAGCAAGACAGAGTTTCCTAAGCGCAGCCTGGCTCTCCTCAACCCGCCCCGCTCTCTTGGCAACTCACACACACACACTCTCACCCAAACACGCATTGCACCTAATATCTGATGGGGTAGTGTTTGCTCCGCCGCGCAGAAAAATTTGTACAAACTGAGCAGACAAGCAGGACTCATCAGACAGACGTGAAGGTCACCTGCCTCCTCTGCTCTGCTGTTAGAGGCCCAGACGGACCCACAATGGCCGCCAGACACAGGTTCTGTCTGTCCACCACACTGAAAGTAAAAACGTCTGGACACGACTGTAAAAACTAGAAAGCTGTCCATAGTGTTTGATATGACTGAGACTCTGTCTGAACACGAATCAGTGCCCAGTTGTTTTTAATAATTTTACTTAAGAATCAAAGTGTGGGTGTGAAAATGTCCCATCAGAGCAGTTTAAAATCTCAATGTTATCAGAATGTGTGTGTGTATTTTGGCATGCCTCTTTGTGCTGGCAGTATTACAGATCCCCTTCTTCCCTACATAAATCCATCCACCTCTTCTTTAAACCATGAAATATTTTTTCCAGCCTACTGAATTTCTGCACTATTAAATTTTACAGGCAGTCAAAGAAAAATGATATTCAGAGCAATTCTCCACAATGACCTCATGCTATCCTTGGCTGGACTAGTGAAGGGTTAAAACTGTGACTCTCCATATTTTACTATGTATTTTCCCACAGAGGGGAAATATTATTGTTAAGCTTGGGGTTAAGCTTGTAGCAGCGAATACAGCGTAAATCACGGTGCTGAACACACAGTCGAACATGGAAGCGCAGAAGGACAGAGGCAAGGAGCCATGCATGAAATTAGTTCATTAATCTTTCTATGATAGGCTGTCCTTGTTTGGGGCAAACTCTATCAGCTTTAAACTGAGTGCCCCTTCCTGCCTGACACATAGATTACACTGTTAGTCCGCAGCCGGGGTGTCTGGGAAATGAATGGTCATGGGAGCGGGAAAATGGGGTAGCGTGTCGCCCAAGTGTTAAGTAGTAACAACAACATGTGCGTGATAGCGCTGGCACAAATGAAGGTCATCAAAAAATGTGTGCGCTCTAAAATGTAAATACATTTATGCGCCGCTGCAAATAATGTCAGTTTATAGAGCAAAGACATTTGTCAAGATATATTTTTAAAGCATTAATTTAGGGTTAGTTGTTACACCCCCAACAGCCATGTTTATTAAAATCTGCAAGCTGTGCACGTTTGATTTGTTGCGTCCATACATATCAAGTTCTCCTTTTTTTATTTGTCTTAATATCTCGCCCCTTTGTGAACGGCTGTGTCTTTAGCATATATTGTAGTTTATTTATGCTTAATTATTTTGTAAGGCTGAATGTATATTATGTTTTAATATGCGTTCAAGGCGGGTAACTCAAATACCACTCATCACTGAATACAGTACAATTATTTTTGACAGAAATAATAAAATGTCACAAGTTCTGAGACAATGGGTTTGTTTTAATAAGGCTTGTTTTGTCTGAAACTCAAATATAACACATTTATTATTATAGAAAATTAGGAAGATATAACACAAATTGAGAGAACCAGTGAATGCCAGACATCATTGCTTAAATATATTGTTGACGAACATTCTAATAGCGTAAGCTCTAATTTAATGCTAAAATGAGTTTGTTGCGAAATCTTTTGTGGTAACAATTGTTTACGCACTTACTTAGCTATCTGATCAAGCACCATGGCTGACAAAGACCACTGTCAGAAAGAGAAAAAGAAAGTGGATTTATTTACAACAGATTTGTGTTGCGAGTTTGGAAATAAAATCTCATCGCTCTTAATAAAATGTTTGAAAATTGTATTAGACCATTTTTACTTCAATCTAAAAAATCTTTAGTTACGATGTTTGTACTGCATGGCAGATATGCTTTGTTTCTCTCTCTCTGTGACACACACACACACACACACACACACACACACACACACACACACACACACACACACACACACACACACACACACACACACACACACACACACACACACACACACACACACACACACACAGAACTTTCAGCATATGGCCTCTTCAATGTCACTGCCACGAAGAGAGATTGCATAGATTTCCCACATGGATGATGTCTCCTTACCTGGAGTATCAACCCCCATCTACATACACGTCCACCACCTCCAGGAAATTGCTCTCCCTGCAAAGTCAAACACACCCCTAACTGCCTTTTAAAAAGAGACAGAAGAAGGAGGTTGTGGGGGAGAAAGAATAAACGAGCAGAGACTTAAGCCGTCATTGAGAATCAGAGGGGGACTCATGAGGGACAGTTACGATATTGATTTCATAAATAAACAGAGATGGCCATCGATCCTAATGTTATTTTGCATTTCAATTACTGCCCAGAAACATAACCTTCAAACGTCTGCTTCTCCACAGTAATAACATCCACTGATAATCACAAGCGAGTCTTGTCCGGCGCAAATTGGCTTTTCTCTCTCTCTCTCTCTCTCTCTCCCCCTCTTTTTTTTTCCAAATGTGTAAATGACACAACTTTGCATTTGCCTAATGGTATTAGAGCACGGGCTGAATTTCAAGTGAGACTCAAGCTGATACAGTAAGCGCTCCGGTCAATTGACACAATGCAAATTAACGTGGTGAAGAGGAATTAAGTTCACAATGTGAGACCTCGTGAAGCTACAATGAGGCCCATTAAATTAAACATGCCGGCTGACCCACACTCCATGATTAGACGCACTGCTTCTTCTTCTGGGTGTGTGTGTGTGTTAATTTCATTTCATCAATAAAACAAACTCACTCTAAGAAGTCCTCTCTGCTGCTGCTTGCCTTTAGCCTGAGGACACAAGAGCCACTTTCATGTTTTGATTGAATAGCGGCTGCAAAAAAAAGGGCCATCTACATCCTGATGTATTCAGAGTCCTTGACAGGCTGCCTAAAGGATATATCTATATCAAGAGGGGGGTCATGACATGTAATGAAGTTATTTCTCCTGTCATGCAGTCACACAGAGCTGGGCTTGTATGCAGCAGCCATTAATACACACGCCCGGCTAAAACACTTTTGTATTGTTTTTATCTCTGGTCATTTCTCCTGGACTTCTTCATGGAAACTCAAAGATCGTGGTAAAGAATATTTGGAGCATTTTTACTCACACACAACACAGCCCCACCTGCTCCCTCCATTCGCCAGTAAAAGCCAAAGAGAGGTTTTAATGTTGGTACTGAAAAACAACCTTGGACGTCTTACTCAAAGTCCAGTGACGGCTGTTTCCATGTGTTGCAGAAAAAGTGCAGGGAACAGCCAAAAGAGTCCACTCAATGAAGCATCAAGTAATACACTGGCCCTCACAAGTTACATAAGTATCAATTCATATTTTGTTGTTGTTGACTATTTCTGATGTATACTTAAATGCTTTTAATACAATTTCCCAGTTAAAACTCTCAACCTTGGCGTAACACAATAAGACATAGTACACTACATGTCCGAAATCATATTCAGAAAATGTACTTAAACTGCTAAGGATCTAATATTCTGCCTTAATTTAATAAGGACAAACATTTCTCTTTTATTTATGTTCTTTTTTTAATGTTTAATATGACGCATAGATACATAAAGAAGTCTGTTAAATATTACATATCATAATATTGAACATGTTATCTCTTCTTTATGAAGAAGAAATTGTGTTGTCATGTTTTGAAAAGACAAATCATTGGTCTATGGACTTTTAATCTTTTTTTGTTGTTGATATTAATGACACTGATTGATGCAACCGTTAAATTATAAACGCAACATGACCATGTGCATAACTAGTGTAATAAATCCAGATGCAACGCAGGATAAGATGTGTTCCTCTTAACAGACACAGTCAGGTGTTTTCAATATGGCACCGCTAAAATTAGATCCCAGGTCAGTGTGTGATTCTTTGGTCTCATTCGTATGTGTGTGTGTCGCTATGATTGTGTGGGTGTGTGTGTGTGTGTGTGTGTGTGTGTGTGTGTGTGTGTGTGTGTGTGTGTGTGTGTGTGTGTGTGTGTGTGTGTGCATACATATGACCGCTTGTGCTTATGCATTCCTGTTGGTTTGCTTCTGAAGGGCAACTATGCGGACAGCAGGTGGAACGAGAGGGAGAAATGGATTTGATTTATTAGAGCAAACTGAACAGAAACACTTTAAGTGTGAACAATGCCACGGTTAATCCTACTCAAACCACAGCTAATCACAGAGGTTTACCTTTTACAATCAGAAATGTGTTAAATAATAGTAAAATAATGCGTTTCATATTAAATATTATATCATGTGTTTATGAATAGGCATATGTGCCATTAAAACAGCTATTTATTATATCAAATGAATAATGTTTTCTCTCACCAAATCATGTCATCTGCCTGAAAAAGTGTAGATGGGAATAATGAGTGGGATTTTAAGAGTATTTTATTCAGTTGTGTGGACCTTAGTAATTGACTGTGAAGCTAAATGTTATTTAGATTTTAGTTACATACACATTTGCAATTATTTTTCAAGAAATAACAATATGGTCTTCTTAACAATATATTTAGTTTGTGAAATATTTTTTTGCATTTTTTATTATAATGTAATCCTTGAAAAAGGTGACAACTATTAATACAGATGTATGGCCGCTTATATTTACGCTTATTAAATATTAATGTGAGATGCCTGATCAGTTAGTTGGTTAGTTAGTTAGAGCCTGTTTGCAGAGACGTGTCGTGAGAGTTAGACTCAACAGACGTTGGACCTGTCACCTCTGGCCAGGAGCTCGGTCGTCAGGCCAAATTATTAATAGCATTGCCCGAAGACAGACCTTACTAAGCACAGCTTTATGTCACACCAAACGCAGATTTACTGCAAATAATTGAGCGACAATAAGTTTGAAAGTTGGACAGTAAGGTTATCAATACTTAGGTAGAGACATGTTTAGAATCTGTACTTTATATCACATATTGAACTTTATTGAGTCTGCTACTTGAATAGGGATGATTCCTTCAGTTTATAGAAATGCTCTTTTATTTAAATGCTTTAATATGTTTTACTCTTCAAAATAATCTAACCAACATGGCAACATAGAAGTAATCTAACTTTTAGAATATCTAGAAAATGCATTAGTTGCAGGAGAAATTCAGTTTTCATAGAGAGCAGAGTTTGTAGAATGTCAGTATTCGTGACTGATTAATAAATTGTGAACAAACGATCCTGCAGTTTTCAGAGGAGGAAATCTGAAAGCTTTAAAATATTCACATGTTCAGACAAAATGCATACGTGTAGATGCACAGAGACGTACATTCCTACAAACACAGCAGCACTCACACACACACACACACACACACACACACACACACACACACACACACACACACACACACACACACACACACACACACACACACACACACACACACACACACACACACACACACACACACACACACACACACACACACACACCTGTCCCAGGGTCACTTTAAGCGTTATATTTCATTTGTCTTTTTTACAATTTAAATTTCAGTCTAAAATGTTTTCATGTGTTTTTTGAATGGCTGTGAACTAAATGCAATTTACAGATTCTGAAAAGTGATGATTTAGAAAAAAAGAAAAGCTCAGGTGGAGTGTTTCTTTTCCCAACGCTACTGCAATATGCAAAGGAATTACAAAAGTGAATGTCAAAGGCTTTAAAAACAAAACTAATATATATTTAAACACATTAAAATAAATTAAACCTACGTCTGTTACTAGTTGAGATAACAAAACACCTGACAAACTTATTTGGGGTTAAACATTACACTCTGTATGTCCACAGAGAAATAGTGCAATTAATTTGATTGTATTCATAAATTAAACTTATGTTCTTCCTATAATGCACTTTACATTTTGTATACTGCAAAACATCTTCACTGTTGAAGAGTTTGAATTGTCAATCCTACACTTTATTACTTTCCATTTCGTGTGCAAAATGACTTACATTTGAATGCAAAACTTTTAAAAATAATTTATACTGTTCAACAATTACAGGCTGATATTATTTCACTTTTAAAGGTGTTTGTTTAACACTACAGAATTCTCTTCTATTTTTTCATTCGTAGAAAGTCTTGTGAGCAGTTTGAAATAATCCTAATCACAGTCCTGTACAAAGTGCTAAGCAGGTTAAACCTCTCCAATCCCATCTACAGCTTAACATTAAGAGGATCCGAGTAAAGGGTCACACCATCAGGTCAGATTTGCTCGATAGAAGAGCGTCTTTCCAGGCATGAAGAGTTCAGCAACGACAGAGAGCTGGGGCTCCATTTGAGCTTTGAGTTCAACTGAGAACTGATATTTAGATACAATGTATTTACATAAAAGGAAATTCCTCTTATGAATTAATAATAAATGGTAAAATTAAGTAAATCACAAACAGAAAAGTGATCCACACTGTCTTTTTGCCTCAATAGATACACTCTTATCTGTCTCTCAGGAACACACACTCTCTCTCAGACTGGGCGACAGTACAGTCACAGTTTTCTTTCCCTGGCACACCGGCTGCTTCCAGAGGATATCGCCCGCATTAATCAGCCTCTGGCTCTCCCCTGCAGCTGAGGTTAAACCCTGGATCCTGATGCAGAGCTGGACAGCTGTAGGGCAGGGGTCCGAGCCGGACACCCCGCGGGCTTCACTACCGCAGCCTCACTGACTCTGAGCTCTGCTGTCCCGTACATGAGGCGCTGAGATAATACAGAACTCTGGTTTTTAAATAGTTTACTTTATCAGTTTCACTAATGATTTCAACCCATTATATCTTTCTCTCCTTTTTGATACAAATAGAGAGAAAGAAGTGAATTCAATTATGTCCTGTGAAATGGAAACAACAATAGAGATGGAACAGGGGATAGGAAGTGGGATAAAAAGATGCACCTACTGGTTGTGGTAGCAGAGAGCGTCAGGGATGCACAGTTCGGAAACATCCATCAGTCCAGGTTAAGCATTCCAGGTGTTGCAATTAAAAAACAGATAAACACACACCTAAAGAAAAGCTGGAGGAGGAGATCAGTTCCTAAGTCTCCACATATCTTGATGAAATGTTGGTCAGGTGTTCCTGGGTGTTGTCTCCCCTCCCTCCCCTCTTCGACTCACACAAATAAAAAAAAAGCCTTCTGCTTCGGCCCGACAAACTCCAGTCTGCACAGGTGCTGCACTCAGGAGGACGTGAGTAGAGAGGAAGAGTAGTGGGGTTATAGAGAGGAGGAAAACACTGAGGAAGAGATGAAGAGAGGAAGAGAGGAAATAAGTGTAGAGAAGAGAAGAAAGAAGGAAGATCAGGGGAGTGATGGAGAGAGAAAGAGAGAGTAAAAGGCAGACACAGATGGATGGAGAGCAGCAGTGGAGAGAGCGACTCAGGCTGAGCAAGTCAGTGAGGGGATTGAGTCTCCATTGAAGTCATGGGGGCTCTTTAAGAGCAGGGGGGAGTGGTCACAGCATATGGAGCAGCTGCCATTGGTCTGTTTTGGGAGGGCTGTCCTGAGAGCATCCAATGAGGAGGAGAGATTACTGAGACGGGAGGGGCTAAAGACGGGAGGGGCTAAAGAGCGGCCAGTAGGTGTCCAGTCATTCACAAGGGAGCGCTGCAAAACACGAGCAGAGCCCCCCCTGATAGATATAGATAAACAGTGGATGTGAATATATATAGATACAGAGAGGTTTGTATGAGCTGTGCTTTGATGTTGGTGCTTCTGAAGTAAAGTGAAGTGGACAGCAGTAATTGACAAGCAGCAGAAGTAGCAGCACGTTCACTGAAGAAGGTTTGAACAGGTCTGTTTACTGTGCTTTAGAAAGGCTCAGTGCCAGCTTACGGAGCTAAACTGTTCCCTTTACCCTTTCATCCTCTCCACCGTGGATCTGGCTCTCCACAGCCTGGCCCCCCCTTTGAAGTAATGGCAGCTGCTTCCCACATCATTTCACCAATCACACACTGTGGTGAGAGGGGGTCTGCCACTCCTGAAAGAGGCAGGATGTAAGAAACCGAGAGTGATAATGACCTCGGCAGGAATGATAATAACGATGACGACGACAGACAACTTTGAGTGGATCTTTACCACGTCTGTGTAATGTGGCAACCATCAGAGGAAACCCAAAGCCCCCTCCCCCTTCTTCCCCTCCAACCCACTTCATCAACCCACATTTTCCTGATCGATACAAAACCCATCACACGCTCTTATTGATCACAGCGTTGCTGTGTCGCCAGAAGCCCCGGGACAGACTCTGTTTCCCAACAGTCTTTTAAATAAAAAGGAATTATAATTTTGAACGTTTTTCTTTTCATGTCAGTCCATATCAAAGTCACAGGAGCAAAGGCTGATTGCTTTGATAAAAGGAGTTGTGCATTCTCAATTACATTATGTATCAATATTTTGGCATTTAATGTACTTTCCTACGGAGGAAAACCTGGATTTCCCCACTGATCCGATTAAGACATCCAGACATAATCAATAGAGGAGATATGTTTATGTTTTTAATGAGGCCGAGAGGGAGGATGGAAAGGGAAAGACACTAATGTTTAGTTGACATGTATGAATTCACATTAAGGTTTGAATACTGAGGAAGTTGATTTAATAAAAACAATAAATGAGGAAATGTCGATACACAGATTTAAATAAGAGTTCATGTGGAAATATATCAGCGATATGACATTTTTATATAACGCTAAACTGCGTATTTGGTTATTCATGCACATTCTATCGAAGGAATATTGTGCTTTTTTAATCTATTAATTAAAACATTCCCTGCATGTCTTTTTGCAGCTCCACTCTTGTGTTGCCAGTTCTCTGAGGTGGGCCATATTGTCAGTCCAAGGCTCATCTGCCTCCCTCCCTCTCAGCCAGCTTACACAGCGAGGGGACACCGGGCTTCATGGCATCTGACAGGTAATCTATTGAGCGCTCAGTCTGTAATCCCACTATCACGCCATCGCCAAACGAAGAAACAGTAATCCAATCATTAGGTCTGTATTTAAGCAAAACAGATTTTCCGCTTCTTCCAGAGACCAAGAGTGTGTCTCTTTAAGCAGATCAGAGCCAGTCTGGGATCGAAAATAATGTGCATTTTGAGGAAGAGGTTTATCTATCTAAGTGTAGCGCTTATTTGCCGGTTTTCATTAACAGTGATTTATTCCTCACCTCCAGTGCCTCGTAATGCTGAAATATGGCTAAATTATTAAATTCATATTAGGCTGGAACAATTGAAAATGTGTGCATTTCTGAACAAAACACATTCAATCTCAACAAAACAATCCTAGAAGCAGATCAGAGACGCTGAGATGTAACCGTCTGGGTGCGATCTGCAGCTTGTTTTTAAAAAGTGAAGAAGAACCAATCATTACCTGTCAATAAATAGTAATTACATATTGTGGTGAGTTGAGGGACAATATCTCTGTCACACTGGCAGCATGTAATTAAATTCCTGATTCATGAGCAAACTAGTCTTTTATGTTTGACCTCCTGACCTCTCCGAACAGACACTGTATGTGCAGCCGAGCGCTCAGTAGGAAGCGCCGTGTACCCCGTCCTAACTGTGGATAATCTCATGACAAAAGGTGTGTGTCATCTACACTACAACAGAACAAATAAAGAAAATTAGTTTTAAGTAAGTGATCACATGACCTCACAATGCTTTAATAAAATTACTGATAGTCAAAAAAATAAGAAATTCTAATAAACAAATCAATAAAATGGGAAATATCTACCCCCAGATGTCATATTCTTTAAACTGTACTTAGTCAGTGTTGTTTTATTTAGAATAATTGTACTATAATTAATTGTTGGTTTTAAAACTATACGTTTTCTGCTCAAAAGAATGAGAAAAATAAAAAGATTAACAGATATGTTTCGAAATATTAATTATGTCTAAATCTGAAAGCCCAGAAACTAGCTCTGGACAGTTATATGTATTTCTGTATTCACTATTTGAGTAAATGAGGTGCACAGTTTCATTGGAAATAATATATATTGTAGAAACATGGTAAAATATATATATTAATATGTATTAAGAGTCTGTTAATGTTTCTGTGATGCATGTTTTTTGGAAGAATTGTACTTATAGAACAATATAGCATACATCTGACCAAAAACAAGAGGTTTTATTATTTAGGAAATTGTACCTATGAATCTGTTTTGCTATATTTATGTACCTTATTTTCTTTGGTTCATTCATACGGTTTTTAATATGCTGTTCATGTTTTATGTTTGTTTATGAACATATTGGGAACAAGTGTTCTAACTTAAACAGAAACAAATGATATTTTCATTTACTAATACATGTTTGAGCCCTCACTAAAAAAGCAAACATACTCTTCACAGATATTGAAGTCCGGGCCAAAATACTGTAGAGATTAAACTTCTAAAAAAGGTGTAAAAGCTTAAACTCTCTCTTAAATCCTCCAGATTCGACCGAACAAACAAATATGTGTCTTTATCCAACGAACACAGAATCTGAATCCCACAGATCCATCATTTGCACATGTCCCTGTCGCTGCCACACACTTGTTTGGCTCGTGTGCTGGAGGAGTGTGGAGAGGGATAATTACTATAGCCACAGGGCTGCATTAATCAGCTGGGTGCAATGGTTGCTTTTTATTATGTTCCACTCCCCTCTCTGGGCAACGCTCCCCGAGCCACCAGGACTACACAGAGCTGGGGAGGAGCAGCGTCGCCCCGCTGCCCGCTTCACGCTGGGTTAATAAATGCTATTAGCCTCTATCTCTTGCCTCTTAATTTCTCATTTAACTGGGGACAGTTAAAACAAAACTACACGAGCAGTGGTGTTAATCAGGGACTCGTAGCAGCACTCAGATATCTTGATTCAGAGAGCTGGACTCACACGAGGAGGAAATAATTGTGGAATCTCTGGTATAGTTTTTTCTGTGACAATGCTTCATTAAATATCCATGCAGGCAATTCAAAGTCCATCATTAATTATAGGCATGTTATAATCTGATAACACAGAGTAAGCAGCAGGAAGAGTTTGTCCACAGGTGTTGAGTAAAATTCTGCTTGTTTGCTTATTTTTGTGACGATATTTAAATGTCCCTTCCTCCTGAACACTGTTTGCCCTCGCATTGCAGCCGCTTGGATTGTGGGTTCATGTACTATAGTTATATTAAATATGAGGAGTCCTTATATTACTTAAGGGTGCCTGAAATATTTGACAATACTATGATTTTTAAGAAAAATCAGTTTTTATAACTTTAAAGCTGTTTTGTCTCAAGGCACTAACACTATCCCAGTTGGTCTCACGGCAAAACCCATTATTAAAATGTCTTCAATCTTGGTAAGACCCTTTGGTTAAATGCAATCGCCAAATGGCATATATTATCTTGAGGACATTTCTCTAACCTGCGATGCATCTGTGCGTCAGTGAAAGCCGTGATTGGGATTCCAGCAACAGCAAATGTTCTCCACTGTGTTTAATCACATTAAATATAAACAAAATCAATTGTGCCGCCATGCTCTAATTTTAAATAGCTCCTTGACACCAGTCGAATCCTCTGCGACTTGTCTACGTCACCTGCATAACACAAGAGGGTCTGGATGGAGTCACCTCTAAAGAAGCCCGGTTGTGTCATTGCCATGCAGAAACGGGATCAATACTTTCCTCTCAAGTTCATTTCAATAAGGCAGCTGGCAAAAAACGGCCCTCGTGGCGTCAGCTTTTTACAGCTTTATGACGCTTGTGCGTACGAAGCAAGCTTGCTGTGTTTAGACCATGCAGATAAAGCAGCTAGAAGTGGGGAACTTCTTGATTTGAGTTCTGTTTAACAAAAATACAGATTAAACTACATATAAGACTTTTTTAACTGACAAATACATATAAAACACCTTATATTAATTAAAAGGAGCATATATTTGACAGTTAGCTTGTGTTTGAAAATGCCTGTAAAGTGTTTAGATTGTCGTAGATGTATGTGTACGAACACTGTTCTGTAGAATAACAGTTGTGAGCAGTCTAACCAAAACTGTCTGAAAGAAGGAAACAAAATGGTGTGTTGATTGAATTCGTGTCACGGAGCTGCCGGTTGGGCTCCTACCGACTTCAACGAACACCCACAGGGCACTAGTAACTCTTCAGTTCCCAGCTTTACTCTGAGGAACGGTTAACTTAAGTACAAAACTTTCTGTTTCAAATGACTTATAGTGTGTTTGATAAGGAAATTATCCTCTTTGCTTGTTCCAATCCCACGACAAAAGAGGCTGTTTTCTGTATAAATTACCACCATCGGGAGGATTGTCCAAATACTTAAGAGTTTCCTGTGAAGCAATAATCATCTGAGCATGATTTCAGCTGCTGAGAAATCAAATTATTTCGACACGCTAACACTTGAAAGCATCATGCATAGTGTTATACGAAAAGCGTCCAGTGGATTTTAAACTGCTGGAGTTGCAGCCTGTTTACACAGTGCTGATGAATATAATACTAAAAACAAACATTTATGTAAAGCAGCCTCGGTTGGCATTAAATCTCATTTTGAAGAGAGGCTTGGTATTTCAGACTTGGCTCCCCTAAGATCCAGGGATGACTTTCATTTAGTCTCACCTCTCCATCCACCCGGGGTCACCCCTGTTGGTATAGCAAGCACAGCAGTCACATTGCTCCACCATGCGCGCAGATTGCTTACTAGAACCGCCTGGAACCTTTCATATTTCCCTGTCAGCATTTTTACAGGATAATTTTGGCAGCCTTTAAGGATATCGCTGCCTTAATAGAGGATAAAAATAAACGGGTGGTGGAAGGGCTATATCAGGCCGGTATAATCTTGTATTCTATACTGTGTGGAGCTAAACGTCTGGCTTTGGCTCCATTCAATGAGATTAAACTCCTCCCCAGTTGATTCCAAAAGACCATTTGTCCTATTTTTAAAACTAGAAAGAGTGTTACGAGCCAAGTAAATCTAGAATGGCCAGTTAAATTGATTAAAATACTACAGTATGGTGTAAATGGCATTATAGGGCAGCTTCTAAGAATGTCTTTGGTCTATATCCCATTGAGCGATTATGGTCAGCAGATTTCTACAGATAGTTTGTCAGATGCAGTTTGTGTTTGCAAGCCTTGATATGTACTGTATGTGTGCATATATACAAGAATTGTGTATGTGTGTTAACGCTGTATTGGTGTGGCTGTGCGTAGTTATAGCAGTGACTGACTTGTGTATAAAAAAAGCTTGTCAAAATGTCTCAAAGAAGGAAACAGCTTAATTCAATCAGCGCTGCTGCTTTCAAGACCACAAGGGAGCCAGCTAATGGTGTTAGAAACTTGAAAAGTAGGGGAAAAAATAAGCTTGAGGAAGTTCTCACTACCTGGGAAAGAAGTCTGTTCCTTGAGGCTTTCCTATACTGTATGATAGTAAAAGCTCCACTCTTCTGGGCCTTGTTGCTTCTCTGTGAGCTCAAATGCTGGATTTTAGTTTGTGCTCCTCCCATGAGGGGAAAAAAGCTTTTGCAGAAGTTGGAGGAGGGTTATATGAAGTTCAGTGGAAATGTTTTTTTTACACTACTCAGCCAACTTTTTAATAAAAGGCAAGAATATGGATCGGGATGTTCTGCAGAAGCATGTTTGGAAGTGAGTGGATGGGGAGTTGGAGAATATATAGGTTTAGTTAAATGGGAAAAAAGTATCCAATCTTCTAAATAGGCATCCTTTCAGGGTTACCAGAAAGAGACTAATGTTATGGTAGAATCCAGAGAAAACATGACTGTGTCTACGACTGTGCTGTGCAGTGAACAACTGTGAGTCTATAAGGCATGCACCTCGTTTGTTTTATGCGCCCTTCCCCCCTTCTCCGACATTCACCCCCATTAATTCCATGATTGTGTCTTCCTCTCATTTTCTCCCTCGTTATGCATTTAATGTTTCCAATTTGCCGTCATCACAGAAAAACGCCACAAGAAGCTATAAATTCTTTTCTAATTCCAAATAATTAGGATTACACGGACCAGTGGTTTTCAATCAGTGAGATCATCTCGATGATAGATGGTAGGATAACTGGTCATTGCCGAGACATAAATATTGTGTCGTTCAATTAATCTGGTCTAATGAGGTGTCAAAGCTGCCACTCATCCATCAAATACAATTAGGAATAAACACATATGCATGGAGATGGGTAATTAATAATTAGCAAAGCAAAGAAAACAGTATTGGTTTCAGCAGCCGCATTCACAGAGCAATTTACCACAGCTCTTTCTGCATCGCATTTTTCAAGTGAGTGAGACAATGCCACATCAAAAGAATTTCAATCAATTTTTACCCCTTTTTCGTGTCTGAAGTTTGCTTCGCTCAATGATTCAGTCACTTTAGAAAAGCGTTATGAACCTTAAGGATGCTGCTGTGACATTAAATACAGTTTAACCTTAAAACAACTAATCTAGGTGCCTTTCATCTACACCTGGATGCCAAGAGTGCTCCTAAAACGTGATGGATCGAGTTATTTTGAACCAAGTAAGAGGAAAACATTTATTCTTGATCTTGGGAATTGGGGACTGTCATCAACAGTTTGTCTTCATGACTCTCTCTTAAGCCCACAAGGCTCATTGTCCTAAAAAAGACATTCCATGCAGTGTTCGTTGTCCTCCATTTTCAGAAGGCAGTGAAGCATCCTGACTGGAATTAAAGGGCAGGGAGACCTCCAGTATGGACATCATCATTTATTCTGCCAAGTTTAAAACTGATGTTCTAACTGTCAGAAGCTCTCATCAGAATCTGTCACACAAAAGGTAGAGATATCAACTCCCAGCCAAAGGTCCTGCCTATTAAAGCCCTCTGTGGCACCTATAAGATGACACCTCTCAAACAGGAGCAGAGAGGTAGTTTGAATTAGATTCGGTAAACAATTACAAGACTTTTGGTTGAGATTGTAAACCCTGTATAAGTAACACTTGTTTTCTTTAGTCGTGGCTCGAGGAGCAGCCTGTTACAGCAGCTCTTACTCACCGTCAAGTCGCTTTATTGATGTTTCTGATTTTGATTCAGATTCTTAACACTTCATCCATTAATTACAAGTTTGCCAAATGAAATAAGTTTTGCAGGAAACATTTCTGTACACATATTAAGGACTTTTGTTAGTAAACGTAACAGGCAGGATATTGTATGTTGACATTAAACTTATCAGTAAAATGTCAAATGTTTAATATGCAGTATAATGTATTTGAAACACAGGACTTTTTTGAAGGACATTCGGTATCTGCTGCAAATTTTGCTCACAAAGTGTTTTCTATTGCTTTATGATTTCAGGGTTTACATTTTACACCGCACAATCTCCAACCAATAACAGGGCAAATGCCAGTACATGTTTATCGCTAGTGCTTTGTATTCACACCTGTCAGCAAGTTATTTTTTCTATTGGTTGGCTTACATTTTTGCACTTTAAAACAGAATCAGAAAAAAAACATACTGAATGAGGCAGCTTTGAGAGTGGACCCTGATTTGTGATTATTTTGCCGCTTTAGCTCAACCTATCTGTATCAATGGTTTAATGAATATAAATGAGAATATAGAGTAAAGGGAATTCATATGTTTATTAATTATCCTTTTTATTCCAGTGACACAGAAAAGAGCCTTTACAGTGTCCATTGCTGGATCCTAAAGAAGTTAGCGTACAGTGTGTCCCTGCAGAGTTCCAGCTCATGGTGGAGACACGTGACTCAACAGAAGTCAGTGTTGTCTTCCTGGTGTAAGAGTCTAAATAACCGGACAGAGACACCCCGATGGTTCAGTTCAGCAGCAGCAGAGAGGCAATTACCCAGAGGCATCGGGGCGAAAGACAGGAGGAAAATCAATACATAATTTCAGCTTTTCAGACGGTGTTCCCTTCAACTGAGTCAATGTCTCAATTTACTGGTGTGAGTTGCCTTTTGAGTTAATCTCCTTTTTATATTTCATATTGTGCCAAAATGTTAATGGATAATACTTTACTTATCCTTACCTATACTGGGTTATTTAGGAGTGGATGAATGCAAATGCAGTTGGATTTTGAATGTACTGAATGTGAGGCATAGCATTAATAAGAATTGACTGCCATGAATTCTGAGGCTGAAAAAGTTGATTCTAAATTCACAAAAAAAGGTTATGCAGACACCTCTGTGCATCCTGTGAGTGCCATTATCCCCGGGGTTAAGTGTCTGAGGGGAATTCCCTCTCGTCCGAATGGCACAGGAGTGTGGTGTAAGTTCACACAAAGTTGAAGGCTTCCACACAGTACCTCCCAATCATGGAGGCGGGCAGATGGGCAACCCCTGTGTACCCCACACCACGATGCCATGGGTAAGTGACAGCAGCCAGACGCAAAAAATGAAACAAATCAATAGCAGCGTCTCTTATGGAGAAGACTCAACCACAGCACAACATGATAATGACCACAAGTCCACTGAAGCGTTGAGGCTACCCCCAGAGAGGCGCTTCTTTAAACCAATGTAGGTTAGTGTGATTGACTAATCGCTTACTAAATTAGAAAAGACAATATCATACGGCTTTGTGCTTCTTCTAACAGCTCTGTCTGCTCTGACTCACGGGAGCACCTATTGCCCATGATGATTGTTAAACATAATAGTACACCTTCTTCCATAACCTGGCAATTATACCGCCTGCAAAAACTTCAGGCATTCTCTCCTTAAAAAATAGTAAAAGACCCATTTTTGGGATTAGATATAGCTCACTTTTATGTTGTGGATTTGAATATGAAAAGGAGGCTGGTGGGGAGTGCTGGGAGCCCAAGGGACCCAAACACAGACTTCCTCTAAAATGTTAATCGTTTGGCTAATTGAAGGTATGTTCTTTGTCGGCTCTGCGTTTTGGAGGGTCTCTTCTATGGACCTAAGGTAGCAGAGCGCTCAGATGTTATTGTATTTGACTGCTGCTGCACCGGGGTGCCTGTGGATTTAGGTGCTTTTAAGATAAGTTATGGGGACATGCACACACACCCACAGACGTGCGTAGAAACACACTCAAACCTGCATGTATACACACCCACCGCACGGCAACACACACACACACACACACACACACACACACACACACACACACACACACACACACACACACACACACACACACCACACACACACACACACACACACACACTCTCTGACACATGTACATGCCATCTATTTGCATTTCAAAAGAGCATAATTGCCCAGGGCGGTGGCAGGGGGAGTGTGGCCCCAGGATTCCCCAAGAGCGCCTGTGAAGTTAACGAATCACGAGTCTAGACTCAACCACAGCTCCTCTTTCATACAAGCATATTCACACCAACATCCTCCTGAGTAATAGGCAGGTAGAGTAGTCACACACCGTCACACATACAACCCGTTTACTCCTTCAGTTTAGGTTTAGCTTGTTCAAGGATAGTTTTAAATTGTTTAATATGCTCACGCATTAGTCACTTTACTTTAAAGCTGACCAACACTATAACAAAAAGCTAATACATTAGGTTGAGGCGTTGACATACGCTGAAGCACACGGTTACATGCAATTGGTTAATGATCAGATCTTGAAATCCATCTGTCATCACAATTAGAAAAAAAAGAAGAATGTTTTAAGGAAGGCTTTGGCCCAATAATGATGACAAGTTTGTATGAATTCAGAATTTTCCGTCTAACATTACATTACATTACATGACATTGCATTTAGCTGACGCTTTTGTCCAAAGCGACTTACAATAAGTACATTCGACCAGGAAGACACAACCTTGAAGAAAACAGAATCATATAAGTACATCAGGTTTCATAGAGCCAAACATTTCAAGTGCTACTCAACTAGCTTTAGGTAATCCAGTCCTTTATTAGTATAAAAGTGCTTCGTTAATAGTTCTAACGCTCGAAGTGGAGTCGAAAGAGATGAGTTTTCAGTTTGCGCCGGAAGATGTGCAAGCTATTTGCCGTCCTGATGTCAATGGGGAGCTCATTCCACCATCTTGGAGCCAGGATAGCAAACCCACGTGTTTTTGCCGATGGGAACTTGGGTCCCCCTCGCAGCGAGGGTGCAGCGAGTCGTTTGGCTGATGCAGAGCGTAGTGCACGTGCTGGGGTGTACGGTTTAACCATGTCCTGGATGTAGGAAGGGCCAGATCCATTCGCAGCATGGTAAGCAAGTACCAGTGTCTTGAAGTGGATTCTAGCAGTTACCGGAAGCGGAGGAGCGGAGTGGTGTGGGAAAATTTAGGAAGGTTGAAGACCAGACGAGCCGCTGCATTCTGGATGAGCTGCAGAGGACAGATGGCACATGCAGGTAGACCAGCCAGGAGGGAGTTGCAGTAGTCTAGGCGTGAGATGACGAGAGCCTGGACCAGAACCTGAGTCGCTTTCTGTGTCAGCTGGGGACGTATCTTCCTGATGTTGTAAAGCGTGTATCTGCAGCAACGGGTTGTAGCAGCGATCTAACAGCCCCAGATACAGACTCATATGTTTTTTGTTGTACTTCATTAGTAATTATTCCAGAAACAGCGACAATGTACGCAATGTTCTTCCCTTTTCATCAAAGCCAAGCCAAGAAATCAATTTAATCCATCAAAACTCTGTTAACCAGTTTTCTCTTAATCCTCAGAGAATACAAGACGTTTCTTATTAACGGAAGTGCAACAGGTCAAGCAGCTAAATCGACTTCTGAACAAGAGACATTTTGGACCAAGGAGGAAACCGCAGTACGAATCCGCAGACGTTGGAGAAAAACATTAATGAAGATTATTGATTCATTCTTATTCCTTGCCAAAAATATATTACATTTAGTTAATTTTTTCAGGTTACTTTATATCGTTTTAATCTCCTTTTTGTCATTTAAAAAAGCTAATATTTTAATAGTAGTTTCTGTAGATTAAATGAACACTGCATTGCATTATTGTAAATAGTGAATATGACACATTTTCGATATGAGTGCCTTTGTAAATATAGCAGGTAGAAATGACCGGAAACAGGCAGAATGTTAAGCCTTGCATCACTTTCTAAAATATGTTTGTTACACATCAGGTATCCAGCCTCATGGCAGTCCGGTGGGGACAGTCAGGGAGTGAAGGGGGAGGCGATGCTGAGTCTGGTTCTACACGGACCACAGTCAACTGAAAGGTAAGCTGCTGCCTCGTTGCTGGAAAGACTGATGGCCTGGCAGAAGTGTTATTTGTCTTGTATTGCTGGGCGAGCCCTCAAGTCCACTCAGGAAGAGATGAAAGAGGGACGGACGGTCTGTCTGGGAGAAGTGCTAGCAGTGTGGTGGAGGACAATCTGTCACCAGCAGTCATCACTTAACTGCGCCCAGAGCTGCACCACTCACTCAATGAGAACCTCACCAGACTTAAATGGGAGCGCTGGGCAGAGCCAGAAAAGAGACATGATTAAAAATATGCATGAAAATGAAATGAAATGCAAATCCTTCACCTTTTTACTTTAGTATTGAACTCAAAAATATGAATGTGGGAAACAATTGGACCAAAAAGGAATCCCTGGAGAGCAAAATTAGAACAAGGAATATTCAAGAGGTTAAACTACACATGACTCTTACTCTACCTTTTTCCACACATAGCTGTATTTTCTACGTTTTTCATCCCGCAGTCACACCCGGTTGTTTCTCAAAATAACACACAACACACTTTCTAATAGGAGCTGGCAGTGTACGTGGAGGTGAAGGACGTGCAGAGGGGCCGCCCTGTCTCATGACACAATAAATGACTGTGATCCGGGTTCCAGCAAAAACAAGGACTGCTTTTCAATTCCACCTCTTTTACCCGGATGAATGATGAACCCTGGGTAAGAGGTGCAGTGTTGTGGTATTAATATACATCATGGGCCAGAGCACCACACTAAATCAGGAGCTCCAATGCATTTGTTATTCTAATGACAAGCAATATTCACGTTCGGACTGTGTGGAATCGGGAAATTCTTAACTGTGAGAGAGCTCTAATAAAATTGAAAATAAAAGTAAAACCAAGGCTAGGTCTTTAGGAGGAATCAGATGGATAGATAGATTGATAGATACTTAATTCATCCCAAATCGGGAAAAAAGACATTCACAGCAGCAGTGTTGTCAAGCATTACACAAGTTTAAAATATTTAAAAGATACAAATGTAATACAAATACAAATTAACATTAGCAGCAAGTATATTTATTATATATTACTTGGGAGACTGATACTTAATATTTTAGCCTATACTGAATGTTGTTTAGAGTATAGGAGTTTTCTTTACTTAAAAGTATTTCCAAAGTGAACTAAAAAGGGAAAGGATGACAAATAAGAGCCCATGTACCGTGCTGGAAAACAATTCTACTCTAATCTACACAAGTAATACACAAAAGCAATCTCTTTGAGTGCTAACATTTAAAATATAATCTAGATAAAGCCATATTTCAATCAATGCTAGCCCCTTTTTAAAATCACATTAAAGGCTCTCTACTTCAAATCACCTTTTATTCATCTCTGAGGTGTTTTAACCAACAGCTGCTCATCTGACCCGATGGATCATAAATCAGCTTTCAGGAGAAGATCGAGTGAAAAGGAGAAGAGAAGACGGACGATTCCGGTGAACTCTCCCGATTGAATAATCAATACTGACAAAAATAAATGGCTTGACTATTTATCAAAGTCTGTGGTCAGCGCTATAGCGGGATTCCTGTAATGTATATTTCATACACTTTTATGCTCATTGATTACCTGCCCTGTAGTTTGTAAATTACGTGTATATGGATCCGCTCATCATACAGTTGTGGCTTTTACTGTCGGCCATTTGTGCCACTGATAAAGAGATCAGGATTGAACTCTGTAATATAAATCTTGAGCCATTTTCTTCCAATATCAGGTAATATCAGGTTGAATAAGAAATGTGTACACTGTACAGTATATAAAGTTATATTGGAGTGTATTGCCAGTTTGTGTTCGGGCGGCAGACACCCTATCCGTTTTTAAGAGTGCGCTTAAGACCTTCCTTTTTGATAAAGCTTATAGTTAGGGCTGATTAGATTCAGCCCCTAGTTTTGCTGATATAGGCTTAGTTTGTCGGGGGGACATCTTACTTCTTCCTTCTCTCTCTGTCTATACCTGTGTACTCTCATGTTCCGATTAACCCAGCTTCCCCAAATGTCTTTCTTTTTGGTGTCTGTATACGCCGGGATCCGGAGTCATGGATGATCCTGCGCTCCTCTGTCCTGGATCTTGAGTCGTGGCTGTGGTCCTGGATCATAGGTCCTGGATGGATATCCTCGTGGATTCATCTTCCTATTATACACACATGCATTTCCAAACATTTGGACTACCTATGTTGCAAATGTATTATCTTTTCAATTTACACACGGCATCTATTGCACGTCTGTCCGTCCTGGGAGAGGGATCCCTCCTCTGTTGCTCTCCCTGAGGTTTCTCCCATTTTTCCCTTTAAACTGTGGGTTTTCTCCGGAAGTTTTTCCTTGTACGATGTGAGGGTCTAAGGACAGAGGGTGTCGTATTGTCATACTGATATTTTGTACAAACTGTAAAGTCCACTGAGACAAATGTAACATTTGTGATATTGGGCTATATAAATAAACATTGATTGATTGATTGATATTGCGTTGAATATTTCTAACAGCACCTTAGATTGTTTTTGTGAGAAGCCTAACTGGGGCTAACAGATTGCAGAAAACTATTACTAGTAAACTATTATTTACAAGAAAAACATTTAAAAGCACAAGATTGTTTCTTGTGATAATGTGAATTTAAGCCTTTTCGTACCAATGTTTGATAATTGGTTTTCTCTTAATATTACCAATTTGAAACCGTACTCAAAAAAGGGATTTCGTTCCAGCATCACAAGGTGAAATATGCTCCTAATACCCAAAATATTGATTAAAAAGGTGATAAATCAAACACAAAATGGAGATATACCACTCAGAACTGCAATTTATTCTCATTATCTATGGTCATGCGTATATTCCATAGGGAGATACAAGTGAAAAGATGACCAGGAGTGAGGGAGGGAGTTAGTGTGGGAGGGAAAGAGGGAAGGTTTGGATCGATGGCGCCAGATCAATGATCAATAGGCCGCTCTCACCAATACACTTCCTGCTGACGCTCAGCTCTGGTTACACAGATGAAAATGGGTGGGCAGGGCCAGAGTGTGATGATGATTTATGTGAGCGGGGCAGATGTTTCATTTTGGAGAGAGACTGTCTGATAGAGATGCCTGAATGTCACCGCCTGGACAGTGAGTGAGTATTTTAATGTTTATACCAATGGACTGGTGCTGGTCGGCAGAAGATGATAAAAACCCACTTGTAAAAATCCTGACTTCCAGGAAATGAATCAAACTCTTTTAGAATAGTGAACAACTAGGAACAAGAGGGAAAAAAACACGAGAGACTTCAGTGCAGCTGCATAAGTATTGTTTACTTTAAACTCGATGCCGAAATGAAATATAGGAAACTTGCCATCCGGAGTCCAACAATTCATCACTTACCCTAAGTGTGGAAGTGGGCAATAGAGAGGTTGAAAGTCTGACAAAAGGAAGAAGAAGAAATATTTAAAGGCTTAGTTTGGTATATTTAACGTAATGGCACATCATTTTTCATATTTAAGCTAGTTGCAGAGTAAAATGTCTCCTCTAAAGGAAACCAGTACGCAGTAACTGAAATGGGGAAATGGCAAAAATATAAAAATCAATATCGAACTGGTTGGGCAACCAAGAAAAAGCAACAAAAAAAATTCCCTGAAGTAATATGGGTGATATTTTATCATTATAGATTACAAAAATACTGTCTGCACAGTTTGTTATCGAATTTCCACACAGAAGAGGCTTTTGTCTTGGAAGAAGTGAACATGTGGCTGTATTGGACAAGATTTAAGATGGATCTTATCTTATGAAGTCATTTTACACATGTCAAACTATAACAAAGGGCCCATTCTAACCTCAGCTTAAGGCACTTATCTCAGTACAGTCCGAACCCCCATATCAAATTATATTTACAAATTAAATGTTGACAGAAAGAAGTACAGTCAGATAAGGTGGCCTTAAATTTAAAAATGTTTTGTCATAATGAGCCATCAACGAACATATCCTTTCAAACCAAATGGTTATTTAACTTCCCAATAAAACACTTTGTTTCCTAGTTTACTAGCTTTAGGAAGCAGAAAGGAAGAAGCAAGAAGGACAACATTTCCCAACAACACTTATTTTTTAGCAGTCGTAACCAACGCATAGAAGGTGAACATGTATTACATGGGTACACACACACACACCACACACACACACACACACAACACACACACACCCACACACACACACACACACACACACACACACACACACACACACACACACACACACACACACACACACCACACACACACACACACACACACACACACCACACACACACACACACACACACACACACACACACACACACACACACACACACACACACACACACACACACACACACACACACACACGGTCCTCGTTTCGACCTGTCAGTCACCCATGCCTCTCAAAGCCAAGGTTTAGTGACAAGTGTTAAATCAGTGCATGCCTTCATCCCTGCCATAGCTAATGCTGTTAACCGTAGAGTAGCATCTCGGCTAACACATCCTGGGTTCCTCTAATTACCCCGAATGAGTCTCGCTCCTCCTTCTGCCCACATGGTGCCCAACACCAGGAAAACGTGGGGATAATAAGACAGGACCCCACACTATCACTGAACAGATTTGAATTCTTATTAATTCAAAATGACGATGTTTAACTCTCCTCTTGAGCTATAGTCAACGTATCTAAACTCTATGCTTCTGTAACGGTGTTGGAGATCAATAAAGACGTGACCCCCCCCCCTTCCTCCAGATCCCCCTTAAGTTACCCCTTGCAACTGTGTCCACCCAGCTCTTAGCTGTGGCAAATTGGGTTAACGCTCACTAAGTGTCCCATCGTTAGCGTTGTTAATTGACTACTGCGTGTGATAATTAACAGGGAGCGGACTGCCTACCTCGCTAATCTTATTTAGGTCATTTGCATTTAAAATGGTTTTGGTCTCTCTGGCAAGTTGTATAAAAAAAAAGAAAAAGGCTCTTGGAGATCATGCTTGATTTGCGAGCCGGACTGAACAGCCACTTAACATGAGAGCCTGTGAAATTGGGGTTGATGCAATCTGTGTGAGATGTCGTAGTCCGAAACTGTACTTTCTGAACAATGTTCTACGTACAGTATATGATTTAATTGAATTTCTCTCTTATATATATCTTATTTAAATGTATGCAAAACATACAGTTCTTCCTTCCATTCATTTGACAAAACAATAAGCAGTATTCAATAGCAATATCCATTGGATTAAATCATAAATAATGTATATTATTATACTTTGAAGTGCATTAACTGCCACTCTAATCTCTGTTAGGAAACTTCCAGCAAAGTCTCTCCATTGCCCCTTTCACACCAACGCGTTTTCAGGCTCCGGCTCGGAGCTGGAGCCTGAAAAGTACCGTTTTTTCCTGTTCACACCGCAGAGGCGCTGCCTCTTATGGCGCGTTTCCACTGCAGGCCTCGCTCGGTTTGGTTAGGCCTTATTAGGCCCGGCTCACTTTAATGCTGCGCTTCCATTACAGTTTAGGAACTGGGGTAGTTACTATAGTAACGCAGTGTAGGCGGAGCCGTGACGTCATCTTCAATGAGCGCCCCAAAAAACAACACAGCCGTTAGCTCTTAGCACTCAGCTCCTCATATCTGTTCAGAAACTAGACAAAAGTTAAACAAGTACAAACCACAGACTGCCTGTGTCATGGCGAATACAGTCGCTGGTTTATTCATGTCTGTATAGGCCGTTGTTGTGAGTTTGGACGGTCGGAGCATATATAACGTTAGCTTAGCCAAGCTCCATTTAGAAAGCACGCATTTTAAAAGGGTTATTCGCCTGCCGTCTGTCTGCAGACTTGTCAAAGCATTAATTCATGGTTTTTACTAACCGGTATCAGTATGTTGTTACTTCGGCATCATTTTGAAACGTGTATTGCAATTAAATCACGGTCAAATATGTTCATCTTGTTGTAGTTGTAGCCCCCTTACCAGCGATTCACTCTCTAGTTTAGCATACTCAGCCCGACTCAGCCTGGTTTGGATTTTATGAAGCAGGCACGTAAACGGTGACGTCATGACGCAGCAGCGGCAGCTCTGGGCGGTGTGAACAGAGCGGGAGCAGAGAAGGGAAACCGGAGCTGAACCAGAAAAGCTCCCGCTCGGAGCTAGAAAGGGAAAAGCGCTGGTGTGAAAGCCGCACATATGAAGCACATTCCCCACTTCCCTGAGCCACAAACTTGTGGTTTTGACATAAAAAAGCCAAAACCGTCTGGCTGATTTCAGCATCAAAACAACACAAAGACTAATATGAAGTTCTGTTAACACAACCTGTATGAATGTGTTTACCAATACGCATGTTGTCTCCAAAGTTCATCCCATCCCATTTCTCTTGCTAACTTGTGCTGTGAACTCTTAATGTATGAAGGTTGATTTTGTTGTTGTGCTGTGATACCTCCAGATGAATGTTTCCTTTGTTGAAGCACCTTCTGTCCTATTTTGGCAATGACACGAGCGCTCGGTAGCTACAGGGGCGACACACGACTGAGCACTCCTCCTGACTCACAGAAGCATTAACACAGCACATTAGCTCTGCAGAGTAGTGGGAATGAAAGATGGGCTAACACCGCTGCCCCAGGCAAAGTGAAGACGTACACTAAAGCCAGCTGCCATCTATTATGGATAGCCGGTGCCGACCCCCACTGTTGGTGTTACCGGGGTGACAGTGCTGTCCTTGCCGAGGCGGTGACCTTCCTCGGTGGGGAGAGGGCGCTGGGCAGATTAAAAGTGGACTGGCTCACCGTGCAGTCCAGGCGTGTCCCTGATGTTCTGCCCAGATGGTAACCACACACACTCTTGAACACACACAAGTAAATACATACACACATGCTGCTGCATCCTGGGATGGCAGATGTGGGGTACGAACACAGCCACTCCTCAGGGCGCCCAGCCTTCAGAGCCTATACACTACATCTTTTTTCCACCCACACACTCACAGCGCAACACGTGCACACACACACAACAGCACACGCAGTTCTCAGAGGTCTAACCAACCCTCACCTCCTCCACCCGCCTTCTGAGTGTTTCTCCATCACTTAATTCTGGCTGTATGTATGTGAATCATCCATCACTCACTCAATCAGTCCATTGAATTTCATTTAGTGCGGTGTTACACAGGGCATGTGATTGATTCACTGGTACCTTTTCACTGAAGCTTGAATGACACACAATGCTGGTTTGTAGTAGATGCTCTCAAACACACGCACACACACACACATGCATATCGCTTGCTTATACGCTACTGCACTGGGTCTCCATTGCCAGGGGGGAGAGTTGGGTGCCCATGCTGCCAAAGAAGACCCCTCTGAGATTTACTCAAGGTCGCCATGTCCAGCTGGCTGTGCCAACATCTGTTCAGAATGGCCTCAAGACTGGCATGAGAGAGGCCGGCCGACGCTGCTTGACCTTGGATCAACAGACACATTTGGAAAAATAAACGTTACAGCATTGACTGCTGCCTACGTTCATACATGGCAAAAAAGCCTTCTTCATGTTTGATAAATCTGACCGGCTGATACATGGACTGTCTGTATCAGTGTTTACTGTTTACTGGCTGATAAGTAACAACTTCAGATATGGACAAAAGGTTTGAGGTGATTTTGAAAAAGGACTGCCATACTTATTTTGTCCACCAAAAAGCACTTCCTACATAATGAAATGAGATATTTCTGAATTAAAAGAAATTCAATAACAATATCAGTATAAGCCTCGAATACAGTAGCATGGGCGATCATTTAAAGAGCAAAGTGGTAAAAATGCGAGTTAAATTAAACTGGGCAAGGCAAAATAAGCTAAATGTACAACTGATAGATCAATACATTCATGAATAAAAGCATATCATTTTCCAGATGTGGAACAAAATCAACAATTGTGTCGTGCACTAAAGCCTAAATAAAAAGATTTCAAAATCGGATGGGTGTGGTTTCCCATTAAGGAAGAAAGAGTACTCTCTGAGGAGGAGACTCAGAAAGTAGTACAAATGAAAAGATCTGTAACATCCAGAGTTAATGTCAGAGTGCAGGTCAGTATCATTAGCAACTGTAACTGTAAAGTGAGAAAATATAAACCACACAACTGAAATCAGGGAAGTGTTTGTTTTTATAATCTTAGAACATTTTTCAAGGTTTGATAATGATAATTCACAGCTTGAGAATGGAAGTTATTAAAAGGCTATAATAAAAAGTATTTATTTAGTTTATGCCAAAATTACAAAAGGGATACAAATACAACAAATACTAAAACCTGCCACAAACGGTGTTCTTTAAAGATTTGAAACCCTCATATTTTGCAGAGAGTTTCTGAAATTGACCAGCATCATCTGAACATTATGTTTCATCTCTCGTTATGCTTCACGATGACAGCGAGTGTCTGAGAGGTGAACAGCATTTATTCATGGCATCATCGGTAAGTGTAGTGTTGGTGGAACAGAAAAATGATTGACCGCTACCAACACTTTCCTGTTTTAATTCTTCATGGAGGTTGTTCTCTGCCAGCAAGGCTATCGATTTTTCTATCAAATACGAAAACAGGCATTGTGGAGAGGCCGCAGAGGTCAGTGTGAATTAGAGCAGGTGTGTGTATGTTTGTGTGTGTGTGTGTGTGTATGAGGGCATCCCCTCCTCCTCCCCCTACATCCTCATTGTCACTCCCCAAAGGCCTCTCTGTTAAATTGGCTGACAGATAATAAGATCATACAGGAGAGTACAGACACAGAGACCTTTGTCCCACAACAATGCGCTCAACAATAGAAAATAACTGTTTTTCTTTTAAACTAACAAAATAACTCCCTCAGCTAAAAATAAATAACCAGACTATTACAATTTATTTAAAAAGTAATCAATTGTTATATTAATAATCGTCCATGTATCATATCAGATATCTATTTAATTAGGAATAGGCTTTTCAAGCAAAAACACTATTTGATAATCACTCGGAACTTTTGTATCATTCTTGGAAATACACCTCCCCTTTCCATGCTGCTTTGAGAGCAGATACACAGAGAGAGAGAACAACATCATTTAGGGAGGGATCTAGGAGAATAAAGGGTTTATTTCAGACACATTATATAAATCAGACCAATCAAGACTGGTTTGTTGAGTTGTATTTTGCTTCAACTACAGTAAACAACAAAGAAGGGTCTCCACCACACACACACACACCATGTATACATCACTTCAGGGGACATTACATTGACTTACATGCATTTCCTGGAGACTTATCCTAACCTTAACCATTACCAACACACGCCTAACCCTAACCCTTAACCTTACCCTAAACCTAACCAAGTCTTCACCCTAAAATGAATGATTCCCCTCATGGGGACCTTCAATTTGTCCCCATAAGGGAGGCGAGTCCCCACACGTGACTGTGTAAACAGATTTAGGTCCCCACAAGTATAGTAATTCTAGGCCACACACACACACACACACACACACACACACACACACACACACACACACACACACACACACACACACCACACACACCACACACACACACACACCACACACACACACACACACACACACACACACACACACACACACACACACACACACACACACACACACACACACACACACACACACAGAAAAAAGCAGCAACTGAACTAAAAGCCATTGATTGATGTGAGTGTCCTCCCTGGTATAGTGTACAATGTTAGTGCAGCACAAAATGTAATCCTTTTGACTAATACAACTTCATTTATATCAGGTTTCGAAATGTTTAAATGTTTTTACCACATGGTGGTGAATATGACACATAGCACAAATGAAATGTATAAAGCTTTACGTTCAAGCTTTCAATTATATGCCATCCAAAAAAATTAATTGAAAGGACAAAACTATTTTGTCTTGAAATGCTATTCAGTGTGGAAAAACATAATTTTGTGTCTGCATTAGTGAAACTCTTACAGCAGCTCATCTGTTTGTGTATTTATACTGGATGCCTTTACTCATCTCTAAATCTCTTTGCTAAAATCCCAATTGGGGCGATTCAATTCAACTGCTATCTGCTTTACATTTATCTATAGTATTCATATTGAGATGTGCAACACTTCTCTTCCCCACAACACCCCTCAATACATCCCCATAGCATGTCCTCGGGCCTTCTGCCCCAAGGGCTCATGGGATACGAGTACTCTCTGGGGTTGCTGTTTTCACAGCCTGAGAGAGAAGCTCGAGAGAGAGAGAGAGAGAGAGAGAGAGATACGAGGAGATGAGAGATGAGAGAGAGAGTAGAGAGAGAGAGAGAGCAGAGAGAGCAGAGAGAGGAGAGAGAGGAGAGAGAGCAGAGAGAGTAGAGAGAGAGAGAGAGAGAGAGAGAGAGGAGAGAGAGAGAGAGAGAAGGAGAGAGAAGGAGAGAGAACAGCAGAAAGGCGGCAGCAGCATTTCTCTGTTTGCTTGATGTCACTATAATGGAAATATGCATAAGTGAAAAAAAGGCATAGTGGGCCTTTGGGGCCCAAGAAGTACAAATATTTTAATAACAAACACTTTCAGTGTTTGCCTCCTGTACTGGCACCTGGGTATTATTTCACATTGAGTGCCGTCAGCCGGTGCTGAATTCTGTATGCATAAAGATATAGATGTTTTTTTGCTTTAACTGGAAGTGATTTTTATGCTGTGGAAAGTTTTCCTGGTGATATGTCCTTTGGAGAACTGTCATTAATCAAAAGTCAAAGTCACCTCAGATCTCACATTAGAATAGACCAGTTTAGCTACGGCTGAAATTGCAGCTGACCCCTCGTGCCCTGAGCACTTATTCAAAATCAGCAACACGGCCATAGGGGGCTAAAACAACTAAATTGAGTGAGGTTGCAAAAAGCTAGTAAGACTACTGAGGGAAAATACCCAATAAAGCAATGCCAACGGGAGCTTTCTAATATCATGATGGGTGACTTATGGCTTTGAATACTCTATAAATGTAAATAAGAAGGTTATACTGGAGAGAATAACAAAAACATGAACAGAAATAGTTGTTTCCATACCAAAAGAGCAACCATGTCCAGTGTAAAGGTGCCTGTGGTCAAAACTATAGTGAAGGTCTGTGGCACAGCTGGGGTAGGTACAATTTCTCCTGGCATCAAAACAACTAAACAAACTACAGCTGTTCTGGGTACAATTACAAAACTCTGCTGCATAACATCATTTTCAAATGTATCTACTCAGCTCTACTGATATTCGGAGTACATTATGTGGGCTGTCCATAACAGGAATGTTTGATATTATTAACAAATGTAATACAGTATATATCACCTTATTATTTGTGGTAGAGAACAAGCTGAAAAACAGCCGGTGTCTCCAGTGATATATAGAATCAATGTTTCTAAATAGCAGATGATACTGAAGACAATGCAGAGAATGCATACATAGGGATGACAGCTTTAAAAGACTTGTATCAGCAATTTTTTGCATTTCTTTTTGCTATTATCCTCTTGAATCTGCTTGTAGATTTTTCCTCATTAGCACTTTATTCTCTCAGTCTCAACAACTGAAAGGAACCACCCACAGTCAATTAAAGGCCTCAATACGAGTGGACAGTTGTGTCTATTCAATGTATTTGGGGTAGATAAAAAGAAAAGAAAACACAGACGGTGCGGCTGAACAAGTCAGACTCCCTCCTCGGTTTTTCATAATGAGCTGTCAGTCATTTCTCAGTGCCCAACAACTTTCATCTGCCCTGATTCCTCCCAACCTCCCCCATTTATCACTCCTTTCTCTCTTCTGCCACGCACTCCTCCGACACCCCGTGTCGTTTATCACATCCGGTGGAATAGAGTTTCTCCAGCTGTCAATTTAGGAAATGGAGTGACGAGCGGGACCCCTGGGACCCCGCACTAATCTCAGACTGCAATGTTACGGAAAATGATGTACATCTCCAGCAGCCGGGAGCACATGTGTACATCAATTGGCTGTCCTCGCCCAAAATTCATCCCGGCAGTAAACAAACAACTAATCAAATGCTGCAGCAGGGCAAAAGTCAACTAAAGCTATTCATCTCCTTTACAATGAGGCCCCACATGGTTGCACTTTTACCACCTGTGTAGAACTATCCAATTAAGCAGAGCCTGGAAAAACCTCTTCTCCTCTTTTACCCAGCTGCTCTTTCACCTAAATGGCGTTCGATAAACTGCTACCTGCCCCAGGCTTTAGCAGTCAGTGTCAGAGCCTGAGGTGAAAAAAAAAAAATGCCAGTGTCACACAGTTATGCATCCCATGGGGGACAGATATCATAGTCTGTTACATGACAGGTAGGACAGATGAGCAGTGAGAGATCTTTGCCCATCGCTCTGCTGACCGGTGAAGACGATGTATGCTACGCTTAAACACCTCAGGCACACAGATATTAGAAATCATGTCTTGTTATGTGTGAACATTTGAGGAGGAGGTCAGCAGAAAATGACAAAGTGTCTCTTTTCATCAATATTTTCATGGATTTATTTGATGCATTGCAACATGATGCACTAGTTTGATTTTTGGATATTTTCATTTTCTTTCTGGTTTATGTTCCTATAAAACAAATACCATCATTCTGCATGAAGTAGTTACTGGCTCCATCACTGGGAGAGGTTGTGTGAAACAGTAGCCAATAGTCATTTCATTGGCCGGCCACTTGTAATCACCCTTGTGGTTTAAAAGGTCGAGGGGTCAGGGGTTATGGGAGATAAGGACCCCAGGGACTGTCATAAAACACTTGCGACACTTCAGCCCTCATTTGTCATGCCAGAGCACGATATCACTCATTCATCTTGGTTAGGAAAGTCTTTCCCTTAAATAGACATCTTACGTCATAACCCTGCATTGGTGGGATGGTCGGTGCTATTTAAGACCAATTATTTTTAGATATTATTTTTGACAGTTATTCAGAGCCTTATAGAGTATCTTTAAAAAACTCCCTGACCACAGTAAAAGGTGTTTAAATATGTTTTTGTGTCCTGTACAGAAGCTTTATTAAAAATCGCTTTTCTTCCTCCGTGTCTGACATGAACTTAAAGGGGCCCTATCATGCTAAATGCACTTTGTGATGTCTTTTATACATAAATATGTGTCCCCGGTGCGTCGGGGAACTCACGCAGCGTCAGAAAATAAAACCCTCTCTCGTTTCCTCCGTACCCAAATCTTTTAAAAACGGGTGTACAACGAGCGGATACAGATTCCATCCGAACTGACGTCAAATCGGCAGCGGATCCACAGAAAGTTGTCATCAGAAACAATGCTTGACGTGTTTTGGACGTAATCTCGTCTTTGTTTACATTAGCAAGCCTCACTAACACTCAGCTAACCTGTACTGTGTAGAGCACATGTGTTTAAAAAGCAGGAAATAAAAAAAGGAACTCACCTTGCGATAAACCTGCAAGAGAAAAAGCATTTGAGCTCCAAACTATTTCAGAAATAATCCTTGACGTGGTTTAAACAGGATGGCGTATTATCACAGCATAATTTAACTTTATCTCCGGTAGAATTCTGATCAGGCATTAGCTCCGCCTCCTCTTCTTTCTTTTTTTTCAAGCTAAGGACCCAAAATCCGCGTTTCTCTAATGCGGCTTTCACACCAGCGCTTTTCCCTTTCTAGCTCCGAGCTAGAGCTTTTCTGGTTCAGCTCCGGTTTCCCTTTTCTGCTCCCGCTCTGTTCACACCGCCCAGCACCCGACTGGTGCTGCCGCTGCTGCGTCATGACGTCACCGTTTACATCGCTGATTTGCTCCCCAACGGCATTACGGCGCTCACAACAACGGGGAACTGCGTCGGGTCGATGATCGTGTTGCTTTTAATCACACGAAGCCATAATAAATTGAATAACGACTTCTCCAACCTTATACTTTGTTCCAGAGTGCCGTGGTTCATTGTTTATTAATGTGTTTCTGCAGCATTTACCGACCGCTGCAGTGTTGGCTGCTCTTCCACGGGAGTTTATTCTCCTCCGTTAGCTCCCGGTTAGCTCACACTGCAGCGGCCGCTCTAAAGTATTCACTGTCCGACTCACACAAGCAGCTGATACATATCTCCAGTTCCCCTTAGCCTAAGTGAATGTGTGTCAGTCTGAATTGACGCTGTTTGGTATCACAACGCTGTTATGAAAGTTTCTCTGGTATAAAATGAGTGATGTTAGCATAGCAACCGAAGCTAAACTGACTACTTGCTATTGCTATCCTATTGTGGCATAAACCGTTTTCTACAGGCACATTTGACCGGCGTATTTGTATTATGATTCTACTTGTGATAGTCGGACACGACAACCTGTGCAGCCCATGTATTGATTCCATCCGATAGCTGCTATAATACAAAACAAAACGTCTGCCTCTCTCCACAATGATCATAACAGTGAACGGATGGTCAAAGTAAGGTACAAATAAACAGAATCACACGAAGCCTGGTTAGTGTTGCCTGACTTTATAAAGTGTGTTTATAAGCACTACTGCTTGTAGGCAGGCATGACAGTCGACCCATGTTCAGGGGAGGTGGGTTTAGTTTCCTGCACGCCTCGACGTAAGAGAGACGTAAGCGACGCCACCTCTTAGCTCCGAAGCTCTTGCCTCTAGACCGACAATTTTTTGGAGCTGGAAGTGAACCGGATTCCGGAGCTAAGAGCCGGCGCCGCTGCGGTGTGAACAGGAAAAACCGGCGCTTTTCAGGCTCCAGCTCCGAGCCGGAGCTGAAAAAGCGCTGGTGTGAAAGGGGCATAACAGGGCTTCAAAAGAGGGGTTTGAGCAGTATGAGGGATGGCTACAATGAGTGAACTGTTTGGTATTTTGAAAAAAAAACTTCACAGACATGTTTTGTATAGGTATGGCCCTACAATATATGTTTCAAAAATAGCATGATAGGTCCACTTTAAGTTTGAGGTTTTCAAAGTCACGACACTCTTCCTCAGATTGGGTGGTAACAGCGACTGGTCGCCCTTGTCCACATCGGCATTGTATTTTCCTGAATTTTACCAGCGCAGAAAGGAACAATCAAATGGCCAACAAAACAAATGAGATTTCCTTACATTAGGCAACCGTGTAATCACATTTCCCATGTTGTCTTACCCTATATGCTACGCCTGTGGAAATAGGAGCCAGAGAGGAGGAGCGGGTCACAGTGCCGCCCGGTGCCGGCCTCCACCCGTTAGCTCTACATACAGAGACGCTCACTCCCGCTGAGACATCTCATTTAGTGCATCTGCAAACAACATTACAGGTGGAAACGCTTTAGGAGATGTCTTGCAAAGCATTAATCCCATTTGTGTCCTAACCCATTTCAAATGTGCATGCCGCTGCACTCATGAAATGAGAGAGATGCTACGGCGATCAAATGGATGCAACACTAAACATTTCCAAGGACTTCAGTGGACACACAAAGGAAATGTCATCACTAAGAGGATCTGCATTCAACAACAGGAAGGACGCCAGTGCTTCTAAATGTTGAGCAATGAGCGGTTGATTTAATAAACTATACATGCAGAGATAAAATGTTGGATGAAATTCAAAAAAGGCTTGTGTAAGAAGACAGAAATAATGTATTTAAAATGAATCAAAGTAGGTCATGTTTTGTGGAAAATACTAAGAATATTAAGAAATAAGAAACATAAAATCAGAATAAGATAAGTGTAACCAGATCATGACAAATGAATCTTACAATTAAACAGTAGCAGGTGGTGACACTAATCGTTGTTTAATGCTTCTCCAAACACTCAAAATACATTTCTCATCCTGATTAAAAGGATCTTTCCAAATCCATGCAGATAATTTGAAATGACAGCAATCGACTGAAATTCAGTATCACAAATTGTTTTAATTGGTAAGTTTATGTAGGAGTTTTTTTGTGTAATTTAGTTAAATAATATGGTTTGGAGATAAACAACAATCGTCACTATCAGGAGAAGAAAACATCCACATCCTTTGGCTTTTGAGGAATAAAATAAATACTTTAAGCTCCATCGTTGTGTACGGGACATGATTTTGAGCTTTGAATGCTAAAAGTCACTATGATCTAAACATTAGACATGAGAAAAAAGTACAAGTTCTTCTGTTAATCATATACTGTACTTCCAATCAACTGGTTATGAGTTTAAATCCAGGTGTGAATGCTTTAGGTGATTTATGGATACAAAACAAAACCCTTAAGAATTGCGAGCAATGGATACAGCTTGCTTAGCAGATGCATGAATACATACTAAATGCTGCCTGTAGTTAAATACTACCCTCTAGTGGGTGTTACAGCACTGCTGCATGTCTCATCCTGACGGAGCTCCTGGAAGCAGAGGCAGCTTCATGACCCGATGGAGGACGGGTCTTTGCTCGACTTCTTCCTGATCTTAATTCCCAAAGATTATGCAAAACAAACTGATATCTGATCATTGTTGAAGTTTCTGAGTCAGTTTTTAATCAGAATGTTCTCCATCTCCAGGAGAGCAGACAAGCAAATTATGCTGATCAGCTGTTTTTTTTCTATAAATACATACGCCACAAAAAGGACATTATACTGAACAGGAGGGTGCCAGGTCTGAGTTCCGGCAAACAAACACCTGTAGACCTAAAAACGACACAATTATTTAACTTGTGAACTATTTTGATAACCAGATAATTGTTTGCTTGTTTCTTTTATTTTAGGGAAAAAATGCCACACATTTCCAGGCTCCAGCTTCCTAGTTGTGATGAATTGTCTATTTTGTATACGACAGAATTGTAGTCATCCTCAAGTTATTCAGTCAAAACAAGCTAATTAACGACATTACCATGGCCTATAGTCATTTTTAAACTATTTACTTCTCATATACTTCTTCAATTTATCAAGAAAAACACCCCATAGATTATAATTTCAATAATGTAAAGTATTATTAGTTGCAGCTAATACACACCTGATCTGTCCTTCACTCCCACTGCTCACCTCACTGTTTTACTTCCACACTGAGTTAAACTACCATCAGCTGAATGACATACGCTACCCAATCCCCATGGCCTGCTCTTAGCATTCTCCTCCTTGGTCACGTCCAATTAGCTGTCTCCTAAACACTCTTTGTCATTAGGCTAGCCATAATCCACTCATCGTGCCTTGATTTGGCAAATAAATCACACCGAGTTTTTTCAGACTATTTTCTTAAGCTCCGTCTCTCCCTCAGCCTCGTTAACCCTGTCCTGAGTTTCTACGGCGACAATCTCCGGCAGGCCTCCTCATTGGACATGGCAGCCGGCAATTTGCATGCCAGACTATTTCTCTTCATCATTGGGCCTCTTTCTCGCTCCCTCTCTCTCTCCCCTCTCTATGCTAGAAGAATAGAGAATAACTCAGCAACTGACGGCAGACGGCATGCACGTCCTTGTCCTACAAGGTTACGAATCCATTTCATCTGTGCGAGAGGGGAGTGAATTAAAATAAATGATGGCCGGACATTTATTGCATTCTGGGGGTGAAGGAGGGATTGGGGAGGCACAAGTTGCGGAGTGAAACTTGTGTCTCGTAGTGAGGCAGACTGGCAGACACTTTGATATTGACTGGCATACAGCGCTGGCACGAAGAACGAACACACACAAAGTCTGTGCAATTATCCACCACAAAGCTGAGTTTGAATCTGTTTGTCTCCAAGCCGACCGCGCTTCAGTCTAATCTGCCGCTCTGACATCATCCAACTCTTCACATGTCAATGTTTCCAGCATTGCACATATGTTAGCTGTCTGTGCTGGGACACGTCCAAGCTGACCTGAGCCGCACACGCCAACTCTCTGGACTCTAAAGAAGCCAAAGAAAAGTTTTACAGTGGATTATAGTTTATGTTTTCACCCTATTAGTTTCTATTCTTCAGATATCATATTTATCCTCAAAAATTTATATTTGTTTGTTGCACTTAGAAATGATGCATTAACAATCACTTTTTTCTTTTTCCATTTTTAAATCAAGTTTACTTTTGTGATGAGGGACAGTGGATTACTTAATTCCTCCATGTGATTTAAACCCAAAGTCAATTTAAGGTGTCCAAGTTTTGGATCCTACATAATCATGTTTATATTTGAAGTAGGAACAATCAGTGATTAGCTCTCCTGATTGGTCCAAAATGGATCTTGGATCCGGGTTTCTTTATAGTGAAGCTTGATGAATCAGTGTAGTAGCCAAAAAGTATTATTTCCCCACATTTCCATCAGCTTGTATCCTGCTTCAACATTTCAGCATGAAGAATGACTGGACGACTTGTTGGTTCTCTGGGGTTTTTCATTGATCGATTTTTGGTTACAGATCTACTTACTTCGTGGATCTTAGAACAGCAAACTCCCTTGAAATGTTTAAAAGCAAATTAAAAACCTATATTTTTAATTTGGGTTAACTTTTAATTGTCACTAGTATCATTGTCCATGTTTTACTGTAATTCTTTTCTGTTTTACTTTTATTTGACATTTTTTATTTTATTTTTTAAATTGTTTTATTTTAACATATTATCACTGTAGATGTTTTATCTTGTTCTGTATTAATTTTAATATTATTTTAATATTGTTGTTGTGTTTTCTGTAAAGCACTTTGGGCTGCTTTGTGCATGAAACACAAATAAAGTTTATAATTATTATATTATTATTAATAAAAGTATTTTTTGTCCACATTCTGGCTGTTTCAGTTGATATGTCCTACCTTGGAATCACTGCTGTCTTTAGGGTTCAGCACTGTGATGCTGTTAAAGGATGGGGATAGTGTTTATAGATGTCACAGGAGAAGCACTGTGCATCACTCCAAACTGCTCCTTGTTTCCGTCTGCGTGTTCCAGAAATACATCCTTGGACCCAAAGGATCCCTCGCTAAGTGACTTTTTTTCCTGTTGACCACAAAGCTATCAATATGTCTGCCTCTTGACACCGCCCTATCCCTCTCTGGACACGGAGGCCGGACTCTGAATGCTGACTACCGCTCGCTGCACAACGCTCCTGGACCTCTTCCAGGACACTCTATTGTAATACAGTTATTTTTAGACAAGCCGACGCAAATAAATATTTATAGTTGTGTGCAGGTCAGGGGTCTCAATGAACCGCAGGGTGGATGGCAGTGAATAAACTACAATATGTAACTATGTAAGCAGGAATAAAGGTTCAACACAGCAGGGCAGAAATAAACTGCAGGGAGATATTTATGGCTTGGCACTTGCTCATACTTGAAAAAAGGAGAATTTTAATCTATGAAGCAAAATTAAGGCCAAGCCCATATCTATCAATGCTAATAATGGTTAAGCTTCACAATAACTTAAGTGGAGAGCTCCCTGATGCATTATGGGGTTATTCATTGCATGTGGTGTTAGGTTTTTACTCACACTTTCCCTAAATGCAGCTTTCTCATTTCCCCTGACATCTGGATGCCTGTGATAATAGCTCTGGCGCTGATCACTTCTACATTAAACTTCAGTCTGAATGGAGATGTGTGTCACTGGAAATGATTACACTTGTCAATTCACTTCACTTCCTTTCAAATTTATACTTAAGAAAGGATATTTCTATGCTAAGAGACTGGAATGACCTACACGAAGCTTGGCTCGGACCAGGAAGGAGTAGCACCAGAAGGGAAACTTTAAGGTTCAAGGAAACGAAGAAATGCTGAGGAAGCCAAAATGGTGATTTGAATGGTAAAACTTTCCTATGGTGTCTCCCCTGACCAGAATCTGGACAGAATATGGGGGAATATGTTGTTTCTGTCGTTGTTCGTCGAGCATAACTTTCAGTCTAAATATAGGTCATGCAAGAGAGGCTCGGGTGTACACGCACCGAAACACATTGCCTGCCTTTTCTACATTTAAAAAAATGTCTTCTGATATTACATATAGATAGATAGATAGATTTGAAAATATCTTAAAATGCTAAATTATTGCAGTGACATAACTATTGTGTTTGTATGTTCTGTTATGTAATATTTAAATGTAATAAATACATTAAAGAAACTGAGAATTACCGTAACACGTGCACTGCTTTACTGTAACTTGTATTTACCTTCAATAATGATAACAGTTCAATGTCTGAATATAAAACTAAAAGGTCAATTAAATATAAATGACTCAATGAAGATACGTGTGTAAAAAAACATGACCAGATTATTCTATTGAAACAAATCAATCTTCTGCAAGAATGTCCAGAAGTTGAGTAGTTCTGTTTCTTTCTCAGTTATTCATCATACGAGAGACTGTCGTCAGCCGGCACGCAGTCAGACGATACAGAGAATACAAAGAAGTCGATTGTAATTTGGGAAAGTGATGGTACACCTCCGTCTGGGAGCACATGTACCCATAATGGATCAGATTCCGTCAGAACATTTTGTCCTTTGCCTTTCTCGATTTTCTGACCGTCTCAATAAAGAAAAAGAAATACAGTTATATAGTGGAGCTCCCAATCTGCTTTTCAAAACATCACCATTTTTCCTTGCAGTAGAATGCCTCACAACAATTAGCTATCTCTAATTTCAAAAGCCCAAACAGAACAGGAACATGTGACCTTCCTACCGACCGGCAACCAGGCGTCTGTCAGTCAAGGCCGCACAAATAACGGAGCTACTAAAACACTTGTCATCATCGCTCATCAGCATCTTGATTGTTGAGGAGGACAGATTAGTGGGAATGTCCACATACATCCAGCCGCCTCTGATGTGACAGCAAGGGTTTATGGGATAGCAACGCGAGAGCCCGGCCCGCTTCACCTTGACCCCGCCGCCCCCCTTCAGCCGCCACCGCTCCTCGTCCCAGGCTCTCCGGTCTGACCTCGTCATCCCGGGGGCCTCTAGCCTCGCCTCCGACGGTTGAGTTATTACCATAATTACCCAGGAGGCATTACAGGGAGCGGCCACAAGGCAGAGGCCGTCCATGTTTAACAGAATATTTGGGTGTTTTATCGACTTTAACTCAGCCCCTGGGGCAGGCGAGAGGGGGCCTGGATGATAAGAAAACCACTCATGTGGGAAATGAAGAGGACCATTTCACAGACGGAACCAAGCAGTGGATGAAATATAACGTAGTGCAGCAGTGGCCAGTGCACATATGTCATATATTCCCCAAGACAAGGTGTAAATATGCTCATATATTAAGGAGGTGTCCAACAGAAGGACTTAGGTGGAGAGGACTACTTTCTAAAAATAGCACTTTGAACCTTAGATAAAAATGAAGTATTTGGATGGCTTTTCGTCAACATCAAATAGGTCATGTGCTAGGTGGAATGAAAGTGAATAAGAAAATATAATAAACTATACTTATTTATTTTTTCTTTACAGCAAAGATCTTCCGAATTGAGAGACTGAAGGGTTAGAGTTACTTTTTTTTTTCTGTTTTGTTTCGTTCTAATATAATTTTACAATGTCTGTGTAAATTTGCTCATTTGAATTCATAGACATCTATGGGATCAAACTTAGTTCATATAAACTGAGCACTAGGTCATGAAAAGGTATCAGGTAGAAACAAATCAAAATCACCTCAAACTGAACTGCTCCTTAGAGAGAAATACAAGTATTTTTCATTTGAAAAGTGTATTTTCCCAAAAATGTTGAGGATAGGTGTATTTTTCTCAAAACTTTTTCCGCTTTATGTAGCATTTTAAGATAGCTCTTAATAATCTATGTATATACTGCCACGTCTCACAAGCCAGGAGGCCATGCATATTCATACAGTGAGAGTGAAAAGTACAGCTCAGTCTGCCATACACAGGGCACAGGGGCCATTGGCCTCAGGCCAACAACGCACAGAGGGACACAGATAGTGAATAGTAGGCACTAGGCACACACTTTTCAAGTATCTGTATTTACACTTAAAAGCTCAGTGGAACTCACACAGAGAAATATAGAAACAAACACACACACGCCCTCACCTGCCCGGTAAGGTCATCACATTAGCATTCCAGTACGGACAGTATTCAGACTGTCCTGGTTGTATATAGCTACCCATCAAACATGTCCGAGATGGCACTTAGCCGTGTGTGCCCGTGTCTTATTATGCAGACCCATCTGTGTGGGTTCAGAGGTCATGGCCGGGCCTGGCAGGGGCTACAGGTGAGCAGATGAGAACAGTAGGGGCTCGGTTTAATTTAGCTAAGCACTACAGGATGCAGAGCGCCGCTGTACCTGGGAAGGACAAGTTCAACTTTTCACACTGTGCCTCACACTCATTCAATGGGTGGAAAGTTGAGGAAAAATGAGAGTAGACAATAATAAAGCCATTGACACAGAATCTGTTTCTCTTTAGCTAAGTGTTTTTTTAAATTGAGAATTGTTCAAAGATTGACAAACACACACACAACTACATACACACATGGCTCTGTCACCAAGTCGCTGTTTTTCCCTCCCTCTCTTTCTTTCTTTTTCACTCAAACACACAATAAACACGGACATATTGAAAGAAGCACTGTAACAGTGTGTGTGTGTGCATGTGTGTGTGTATTGGTGTGAGGGAGAAAATCCCTAATCTGGCATGGACCAGCTTCCTGTCTAGACTCTGCATGAGGAGGCCAGCGCTACACTGGCCGGTGCAGTGAGTGTGTGTATGAGAGTGAACACATGAGCATTACCATTGTGTGCATGCTACCAAATAATGTGCGAGCGTGAACCTACATTATGCCTTTGTCTTACAGAGAAAGAGAGTTTGCACACCATCACTGTGCATGTCCGAAATATACAACAGACATTAAGCTTTGCCCTCCTATATCTACTGTCCAATACTTGTTTTTTTAAATGGAGTGCTTCCAGTAGAGCTCTCTTTTCTTTTCTTTTGACAATTTATTTGCCACATGTGCCAATGCTACTGGGATTCCAAAAGTCATTTTTCTCATTATACAACTTACGGGAATAGAGAGGTGGGGGAGTGGAGGGTTAAAGTTGGAGAGAAAAGGAAAAAGGCCTGATGTTTTTCTCTCTGAAATTCCATGCAGAGAGCAAAGATGAGCAAGAGAACAACTGAAAGGTTCTCGTTTCTTTTCCTTTTTCTCGGTCCTTCCTAAAACAGCTGATCGGCGTAATAACAGCACATATGGTTGCTGTATGCTTTAGCCAAAACAGCATAAACACAACACTGACGATGAAAAAAGTGTGGTCACTGAAAAATAATCCCTCAGTTTGGTAACACGATTGAACTGAGCTGAATTACAACTGGAATTGCTGACAGATTCTTGCCATCAATCATTTCCACAAACCCTGCCATTAGTAATCACAACAACCGACACTGAGCACAGCAACTTTCTGCCGTCTGACTCACACTGAGTGCTAATCAAAAAATGCTAAGTGTGTTTAGCCTTAGCTTTGACAGTATTTGTCTGGAGTGTGAATCAACATCATGACCGTCGCTATTTCATATTCATGCAGAGGCCCAATGACACCTTGTCCTCTGCTTTCCAAAAGGCCTTAACTCAGCAGATCACCTCCCTCGTAGACCCAGATGCAAAGTGAACAGTCTTCACCTCTGTGACATCAGACCGTCACAATACGCCGTCTTATGGGAGCAAGCCGTCGCTGAGGCCTGCCAAAGTCCCCGACTACGACTATTGCAGCCAAAACGCCACAAAAAAAAAAACACACAAATTACAAAAGGTGAGGTTTTTAAGGAAGAAATGGCAATAACTAAATGCAAGTATTTGGGGCATAAAGTATTTTTGCAGCACTTTTCTTAAAAACTCTGTTAAAAGTTTGTTTTATATAATCTAATGATATGAAATGTGAAAGGGTCTCATGTAGAATTGGGAATTATCTTGTAGCTCTACATAGCTTTATTATGATTGTCATACAGCCAACTCATTTGGTCTATATTCTTTGCTCAACCTCCTATTTGCTTTAATAAGCAAACAACTCTGATTATGAGCAGCATCAAAAAGCATACAGACAAAGTTAGCAGCTGGTGAAGAGAGTTAAAAAAAACTGCTTAGATCCTGATATAATATTGGACTTACATTCATCGGGAACCACGACTCAAATTGGATGTTGGCGTTCCTTCATGTCTCGAACACGCAAGCCGCCATGTTGATGTTCCTCTCGGCTGGTTTTGAAGGTCTTCAGCCCCCTGGTAAAATACGTTAAAATTGATTTGTCAACACTGGAAGGATATGGATATGTCAAATAAAAGCAATTACTATGGTTAATATAGCAGATGCTTTTGTCAAGAGTGACTTTCAATAAGTGCAATAAACTTCTACCATAAAACAAGAGCTTAAACAAAAAGGTTTTCAGAATCTTTAATAGCAGAATACTTTTGATTTCCCCAAGGGGATATTAGGTTTGGGACAGCTGCACAACGTAGAATACAAAAAAAAGCTTTTGTAAACATAAGAAGTTAAAGTTTGAAATGCTTCGATGATTCAGTACAATGATTTAAAATAGGACTATGTCACTTTTTTTTTACAGTAAATACAGTTGCCATAAAGTGATAAGTACAGGATAATGGTTCATGCTACAACTTGCAGTATCATAAAGTCACTAAACCACCTTATCCCTTATAGAGCGATATCAAGCTAAAAATGCCAACATTTGATACAGGTCATACAAGACCAAGCATACCTGTTCAATAATTGAGATGTGGTGTATGTGATTTTAATGTATTGATAATACATTAAACATTTTACTGTGCTTTTTCTTTTCAACAGTTACATAGCCTTGCTGTACTGTGGTTTACCAAGTTATTACGGTATTGGTAGTAAACAAACTAAAGGAAAGACCATTTGGCCAGAGAGCACAAAGGTCATGCTGGGGCTCAGGGTTTGAACAGAGCATGAAGGGAGCACCAGAGTCTCTCTACCAGGAGCAGGAGTGGTGCAATAAAAAACCTGAGCACACCTTTGAGCAGACTAACGTCCAAATGTTGCCCACTGCCTCAACCATAAGCACAACACAGAGATAAGCTTTTTACTCAAAAGACAATTTCAGTGTCATCAATTTAAGCGTTGTACTTATTGGATGGAAGACTGCCACAAGATAAAGTTATAAAACTCAGCCACAACATCGACGGACAAGCTTTGGCTGACCTCACCGTAAGTCATCGTCTAGCCGGTGTGGTATTCCTTTCCTATGTACATGTATTGAGAAAACCGATGACTAACAGATGGTGGACCAATCAAATGAGTCATTCGAGTTGTAAAGCTATGACATATACACATCATTGTCTCCGCTGGTGTGTGTTTAAGGGGTCTCCTGTTGGCATTACCATCCCACTGACTCCCCAAGTATGACTCACAGGCTTGTTACCCCCAAAAAACACAGACTTTAGTGCGCTGGCTTGTCTTTATGCTGTAGCAGGGAAATCTGGTGCGATGCTGCTTGGTATCTGGGGTTTGTCCGACTCGTCTAGCTAGTCCTAAGCAGTGGGATTCTGAGTGTATGAGTATGTGGTCAAATGGTCAACTCTGTCAACTCAGAGGAACCATGATAACATCTTAAATCAACAGAAATTATGTTTGGTAAAAACAACAGTCTCCCGATCCCTGCTCGTCTAGAAGAGGTTTACCACTACAATTGCACATTCGACTGTGACAGAAACAGCAGGCAGGAATGTAACTCACATTACCGGACAAAGAGGACATATTCCTCCGGATTGCTACCAGCATGTGTTTTTGTTTTCATCCTTTGGTCTGTAGCTGCATTCCTTTCCCGTGTGATGTGCGAGACGGAGAGATTGCCGGAGAATGACTCACTAAAACCTGACCCAGCAGTGAGCTAACCACTGAAGGACGCTTGGAGTAAAAGTGAACTTTGATGGTGATGGTTGGGATCATGTCTAGGAATCCTCAGACAGTGTGGAATAGTGCGATAAGTATGCGTGGGATGACATAATTCCTGTTCACCAGTCCAGTCCATGTGGTGGTTTGTGTTCGGCCTCCTCATAAAGACCCACAACCCATTACAGAGTCTCTCCACACAACCTTGATAGGATAAATGGAAATAGATGCTCAACCCCCAAAAAGTCATTCATTCATTTTGAAAAAATAGTAATCCAAAAAAAAAAGAAATCTGAGGAATGATGAATTGACAATTAGAAATCTAAACTCAAGACTTCCTGGACTTTGCTTGAGCATTAAATATACACGGCCTGGTCGCTTTATTTGTACGACCATAAATCCAGTTCAACACCACAGCTACATAGTTAATTATACATCTATTTAACCATTTGAATCCAAACTAAACACACTTTCTTATTGGATTGCACATGAGTCTCTTATAATGTGGCCACTGAGAGTACATTTTTATTTACCATGATCCTCTGGAAATGTATAAGATGTTGAGTGTTGCTGCTTGTGTTGATATTCAGTCAATGGGGAGCAGACATTGTTTGTTATGCAGCATCACCTGCTGGCTTAATGGAGAACTGCCAATATTACAGTAATTACCAAAAGATAAGAGTAAAGCGGTAGCAATATAAAAACAGAACAGATCCTTAATGACATGAGAACAACCAAATCTTCACTTGAAAGGTAGAAAGTAAACTTAAATATACCAAATTAAGTTAAAGTTGTAATCACTAAGTTGTGTCACACACACACTGGACATTTCTTTAAAGAGGTGACGAGACACTTGGTAAAAAAAACTATTACAAATGACTGTTTTATCTCAGTTTTCCTTGACTTTTGAGATAAGCTAGAATGCAATGCAACAGAGTCACCATGAAGGACTGTGGGAAAGTGTGTGACGGCTCAGCGACTAGCCCTTGTCCTAAAATAGTTTCACAATAGCTATAAAGACATCTCATTGCCTTATTGGATCATGGAGAAGCCCAACCAGCCATTTAGGGTTTGGATCGCTCAAACATCACTGTGACAAATCAAAGTATGAATGAAGACATTGCAGTCCGAGCTTGGTTCTGCTTGGACAACAGATACTGAGGAGCTTTATCATTAACATACATGGGCCTTTTACGGTACATCTGCTTGAACAGCACTATGGAGCTTTATTGAAACTAATATTTACAACAAGGGCTTAAATATTGCTGAATCAAGCCCACTTTTATGTAAAACCTAAATAATTCCCTCTTTCACAGATAAAGTGACGTTAAAATGAATTGAGTTTAGGCAGGGACGACGTTATTCTAACTCAATGTGTAAAAAACTTCATATTCATCTCCAGCATAATGAATCGAGAAAGTTTGCATAAGTAAACACAGTCACCTGGGCGTCTGACTTAAAGCCAAATATTTACCAAGTTTGGACATTGTACAACATTATTCTTGCTATGCAAACTGGTGGGCAAAAGAAACATAGTGAAATACCAGACCCCATGTTTGGGTACGGGGCCTCCAGCGGTTGAGTGAGCTTTGACCTAAAATAGGTCTGAGAATGTGGATATGCTCCATGAATAGAGATAAAACAGACTACGGAGGGGGGGACAAATCAAGAAGATAAAATAACTTAAGGGTCTGCAAATAAACCTTCAGAGCATGAAAATGAATGGTGTGCGGTTTGCAGAGGGCATGGGAAAATATGCACTGACAGGTTTACAGTTATTCTGAATGGTAATGCAATCTTGTTAGCAGAATGAATCTGAAAGGGGTTCTGTAATTTGACAAAATGTCCGGTAATGTGCGGGTCTTTTCAAGATGAGTCCAGGTAAGCAGCAACAGCAGCCAAAACGTTTTTATTTTATTTTGTATGGTATGTATATTTGTATTGTCTACAAAACAACGTTATTTTTCAAGTGTTATGGTTGCTTACACACAGATACTTTTATTTTTTCCCCAGGCAAGGCACAATTTCCGGATTGATAAACAAAGCAATTATGTATACACTTCATGTCCTACATTTGACTATTGTGTTGGTCTTTACAGTATATGACTTTATAAGACAATTGTCTTTGAATCAGTCAGCCTGTGGGAGGACAATCAAAAGTATACTGTATATAAAACCTTTCTGTTTTTCAGATGCTAAGGGGATTCAAACGTTTACAAAATATGATACTATTAGACAACTATTTAATAAGGTGAATTTCTTAGATAAGGTCAGTGAATGTAGACACCTGCTATTACTACACTTCCCCACTAGAGGGTGCACGACCCAGGCTGAAGTAACCAGAAAGACCAACTGATTTGAGATCTCTAAAATCACTAATAATCCCATCTGATATATAAAACACGTTTTTCAACAACAAACACCAACGAAGACACCATACCAGCTATGTCTCCACTTTAGATGCCTTAATGAAGGAACAACTGGCGATAATATTAAAGGCAAGTCTTTCCAACATCATATGAGAAGTGCTCATATGATTGACGCGATCAGGAAACACTAGTAGCCTATACATGTTTATAGTTTCACAGCTGATGTGTGGTGCATCCCACTGAGCGCAGTTGTGATCTGGGCTCCCCCTGCGGTCCCTCCTCCATCAAACGTCAGAAAGTAGCGGTATAAAACACGTGAGGCCACAGCAAGCGCTCAGAGTCGCTTTACCCCGTGAACCTGACAGCCTGCGGTCTGCCTCCGCACGCACACACAATAACGCGGCACTACATTTTAATGAGACAGAAACGAGGAGAAATATGCCAAGCCGTGGGACGACTTAAATCTAGTCGATTGAGCAATAGAATGCAAATAAAACGGTGTGTGTTTCTACACATACATTTGTGCCGGATACATTCATATATGCGGGATAGTTTCTGTTGTTCGGGACTTTGAATTGAGTAATGCCTAATGGGCAAACACACACTTGGATTTCTGCTTATAACAAAGGGAACTGCCGCAAGAAAACGAATTAAGTGAGGATTTTTCACATCATTAGTTCCAAAGAAAGTTGAAACTAACATCAAACGGACATTTGAGTTTAACTTTACGACTTATTTACACTGACATTGGCAGTTTGTGTATCTGCATATTTTCATTACCGGGCGAACCAAATGCAGAGAGAAAGATGCATTTGGGAAAGGCTTTGCTGTTTGTCCTCCTCCTCAACTGCGCGACTTTGAGCTCATCTCTTTCAACTTGTGCCACTGTGGATATCGACCACGTAAAAAGGAAGAGGGTCGAGGCGATACGAGGTCAGATTTTGAGCAAACTCCGACTGACAAGTCCTCCACACTCCCTCGGACCGAGTGAAGTCCCTTATCAGATCCAAGCGTTGTATAACAGCACCAAGGAGCTTCTGGAGGAGCTGCGGAGGGACAGGCAGCAGAGCTGCGGTCAGGACAACACAGAGACAGAGTACTATGCCAAGGAGATATACAAATTCAACATGGTCTACGGACCGCCAGAAAGCAGTAAGTACGACGATATAAGTATGAGGAAGTTATGATTGTATCACTTTCTTTTTTAATGACAGTAATCAACGTGAATGTAGTGCGTAATTACGCGCCAAATTAAAGCCATCTCAAAAAGTTGCTGCCAAGCATAAATATGAATGGCTGAGTTTAATGCTGCACCCTAAAGACCCCCTATTAAATAAGGTCCAAAAAAAACAAAATAATAAATAATAACACAAATAATTTAATTATTTGTGTGTTTATCTTTTCCCACATAAAGTTAAATTATCCATTTAAAATCATAAAAGTATATAAACTATCCAGATTTACAAAAGGTGCAAACAGTGTTCATTTCAAAAGTTTAACTCTTCGAGAGGAGATGTTTTCTACTAAATGTTCCGTTTATTTTCAATATAATCAAGCCTTCAAAGTTCCACATCACAGGCGTGGGAGTTGCAGAGTAGACCTTTCCAGACTAGTTGTGATGTCACACATCTTGTAGTTACACGTGTTCAACTCAGACTTGATGAATGTGAAGTTGAATGTTATCGTCAAACTCTGTACATAAATCATCCTGCAGCTCAGGCATCCAGGTGAGGAAACAATAGGGACCTGATATAAATATGAATAATGAACCTACATTCTCTTTAACAAAACAGAAGACGGTTTTTGATACTGAAAGTTGAACTTGTTGGAGGATGTGCATTGTTACTGCAGTGCTCACCAACCTGTTTTAACTCTACTGTTCCAGGAAAGTGGCTCTCCTCCTCCTCACTCCCCTCTTCCTCCTCTATTTTTTTCCCTCCGTGGACTCTGTCCTTCTCCCCATATGTTCCCACTTCCTTTCCAGTCAGTCCCAAATGAGAGGGACATCTGCCCAGGCTGATGGGGATGCCTGTAGGAGAATGAGTAGGAAAAGTGAACAGAGGTGGACAGGAAAGAAAATTGAGATGATGGAAGGACCTCCCCATTAGTCTGGAGTCTCTGTACGGGAGGAAAGGGGTCCCCTACTCTGACACGTCACTACCACCTACCTCCCAATCGAGATGGAGATTAAAGTGACCCCACTTCCTGTCTTGGCCAGTGAATAACCCACATGGGTGGCCCATGAGCATGAGATCACTTACCCTGCTCAGGTCTAACGCTAAATTGAGTGTGAAACTGACTGGCATCCATCCACTTGAACCTGAATAATTCCACTGTGCTGAATTTCACTGCTTGGTTAATAATGTGATATTTTTGTTTATGAACTATTCAGTAAAGGCCTGTGAGATTCACATTCTTGTGATTTGTGCTAAACTTTATTTGGCACAACTATTTCCTCCTATAGAAATAAAAGCCAGGAACTGGAACTGGAAAACCTTTGCCGAGGGGGACATGTGTCAGCACTTGAAGCAGATTCATACAGCATGTGGTCCGACTGAGTTTGGATTACGGAGAAAGTAGAATAGGATAAATTCTGTGCGTGAGTAAAAGCCAAAGAGGGCCTCTTGGTTCAGAGCAAAGCCAAGACCATTGCATCACAGTCCCTTTGAAATCAACAGGTGCTTCTCAAAAGACCTCTTTTCCCTCAGCAATGTTCTGTTTTGAATCTCACAAAATAGTGCTGACAAAAATGGCTGGCAGTAGGTGCCCAGAGTTGATGTGGTGGTTTCATTTCTGGATTCAGATGGGTTTATAACGCAAGAAATATCTGCATTCAACTACTTTGTTCTAGCAGTTGGGTAAAGATTGTAGTTTTCTTTTACATTAATATTAAGTCCTTCATGCTTGCAGAAAAACAAATAGAAAAAAAGGCAAAATCGTCAATATATCTGCGTAAGTGCTGAGCTGACATACGTGTCTGAATGTGTGTGCATTACTCACTATATACTTCTCAGATACTTAAAATGTAGACCAGCTATTAATATTCTCCAATTTTTACTTAATCCTAAATTGGCATGGCAGTGTGTATTTTGTACGTGTCTTATATGATCTCATACTTGGAAATATGCATGTTGTCAATACCCTGTACTGTATCTACATGCATAAACTACTCACTGATGCTGGTTAATGTGATTTTCATGTGTAGGAGCAGGAAAGAGGAACAGTTTAGAGTTCAAGAGTTTTTCGTTGTTGTGTTAAACTCCTATTTTACCCTGGTGTTTTTTCTTCCTTACACAACATTCTTTTTAAATGCTCCTTTCAGAACTTTTGTTCGCATCAACAGCCCCATGTCAAATAATGTTCAGATATCATTTACTGTATTCAAATTAAAAATTAAAAAATCAGTTTGGTGGAAGTAGAGAAATATCATGGTTTGGATTTAAATATTGACTTTTTTGATTATGTGTGAATTTTGACTTGATCAATAATACCTACTTCATTTACGTTAGTAAAGCTTGTTTGTCACAGTGACAATAATAAACACATTGGTCAAGAGATTGATCAATGTCATGCCTTAGAAGAAACATTGTCTTTACAATCATGGCACTCTTTAATTGTCTCCCGTGTTAGAAATAGATGATTTATTGACACATCCTTCCACACAAACCATTTCTCCTCCCATTTTGCCCCCATCATAATTAACATGGCTGATGGGTTTAGTGTTTCTCAAACGTTTTCATACCAACCAATAAAACCAATAAAAAAACACTCGCGGACCACCTAACTCCACAGATATCCAAAATCACATCGTTTTTCTAGAACAGATTACAAATCGCCTGAAAATGGTAGAAACAAGTGGCAAAATGTGTGAAGGTGTTGCGCTGGGCTATATCATGCAATCGAAAGCTGAAACTTAAGCTCGCTCCATTGCGGAGATATTCCCGCGAGAGTGCGGAAAACTTAAATGTATTTATTTATTTCAAATGTTACCAATATATTCACAAACCACTAGGGGGCGCTCACGGACCACCAGTGGTCCGCGGACCACACTTTGAGAAGCACTGGCCACTTTAGCGTTAGGTCAAGGGTTATTCTTTGCACTGAGCTTATGCTAACAGGCTGGTGGCTCTAGCTTTATATGTATTGTACAGACATTAGTGCTATCAATGTTCTCCTCTAACTCCACAAGAACGTTTTGAACTTTTCCTTTAAGATCCGGTAGAAACAGTAGTCTGGAAGTGTTATAAAGACACAGACAATTTAGTCTGTTGTCCCTTGTGGTATGACAGGACCTGAAGTCTAGCTCTGTGGGATAAAGTTTGACTTTGAGCCAGTGACATCAGTCTCTTTCCCTTTGTTATTGTGGGCTAACACACACTCACTTTTGATGGTTTTTAAATCGTAAACTGTTGACCTGTAGTGGATCTGAGGCCGGTCTGTGGACCAACATAAATCCGTGACAGGTGCAAATGAAGCAGAAAGCTGTTGGAAGACTGGCAAATTACTACATTGAGAAGCTGGACTGCAATCATCGGAAAGATTTCCTTTTATAGCATGGCACGCATACAGAATCTGGCATATGTCAATGACGGAGGTTGGGTTGTGGAGAAGTCATCATGGTCAGAAAGGGGTTTGGGGCCAACAAGTTGTCAGTGGCCCAGAGGATAGCAGGGTTTTTGATACGCAAAGACGTGAAGTTATACTCAGCTCAAAAATATAGCTTTTTCAATTACAACATTTATATTTCCACCAAAAATAGACAAAATGTTTTAGAGAAACGCTGAGGAATTTTGATAAGGCAGGCATTCATTGTGGGCTGATAAACTTTGTGCCAGCCATTAAAGAGTCCCAATATCATATTTTAGGTGTGAAGAAGTATATCCTTGATACATTACATTTTTAATTGAGAATCCATGTCATTATTTTCATACTAAAGACTGGCTTATTTCTGAAGCAATTTGATCTAGTCAAGAAGGGAATAAAAAAACATTACTCAGCCACTTAAGTGTTCTTCAATTGTGCGTTCTGGATGGAGAAAGGCTTTACAGTGAGAGTTATTCAATTAAGCTATAACTAGTGGTGAATTAATAAATAAGCTGATCAACAAATAACCAAATAATTGTTCAAGTTTGAGCTCCTTAATTTTGAGGAATGCTCTATGTTGCTATGTATGTTTGCTATTGATATGTTTCGGCTTTGGAGTGTTGATGAAAATAATGTATTTCATCCCAGGCTTTAGTACATTTGGAAAGGCATATTGTCTCTACTTTCTGACATATACTAATATATAATAGACAAAATGAAAAAGTAATTTAATAGAGAAAATAGCTGGCAGATTAATAATACAACTTTTTGTTTTATGCTGGCACATTCTCCCTAAGGATAAGTAATTATTGTATGGAGAAGAAATTACATATTTAAACCTTTATACAGTCTATGATTTAAACCAAAAAATGAAGGATGGCTGAATTGCTTAGGTTTCAGGGTTCTAGTTTAGTGCATGCTGGCTCACTGTTACAGTTTACTGGAACACTCTAATCCATTGTGAATGTTTTTGTCAAATCTGCCTCTCAAAATGTCTGCTATGCTTTTCTCCTACATGAAAACTTTTCATTCAAGCTGTTACTCATAACGCAAATATGTGATTATGCTGTCCAGAGGTCATGTAGCATTTGGGGTCTGTGTTTAGGACATCAACTGCTTTTTATTGCACAGGCCTTGACGAGAATTTACAAGCCTAATCTCTCACACACACCTTATAATTAGTTCTCTTTGTTCCAGACGATCTTCTTTACTGCCCAAAAGGCATCACCTCCAAGGTTTTCCGCTTCAACGTCTCTGCCATGGAAAGGAACTCTACCAACCTCTTCAGAGCGGAGTTTCGAGCTCTGAGGGTGCCAAACTCAAGCTCCAAGAGGAACGAACAGCGGATCGAGCTCTACCAGGTGCGTAAAGGTACCGTTTCCTTGTCCTTCTACCAAGATAAAAGGCCAAGCTCAGTACAGGCAACAAGGAGCTTCAAAATCTATTTTTCCTGAAATGTGATCTTTGTTACTAACTAGTTCATATGTTGTCTGTTACATATATTACGCAAGGTTAGTTGTTAACCACGATTTCAGGCCCTTATAAACAAACAGAGCCAACAGACCAAAAGCCAAAATGCTCAACAGGCCTGCACAATGTTAGTAGAACCGAGACAGGGGTACTCTTAACTCAGCGCTGGCTGCCCAGATCTAATCCAGTTCTCATTTTGGTTATGTAGAGGTCTTTACCATCAAACCACAAAACCGTTCGAAACGTTCATTAAGCTATTAAAAAAAGGCCCTGGTCTGCCGAGTGATAAAATGATACACTCTCTACAAGTTGTAGTCAATGTCGTCACATCCCTGTTCTTTAGTAGTAATATCCCCGGCATTAAGTAGCCAATTCAAAGAAAAATACTGAGATAAAATACAACCAGGCACCACTTACAGACACTCTGGTCAGGAGTGATGTCAAGATAATGCCAAACACAGAATTATGCCAAAGGCAACTGCCAACATTAACAGCAATATTTGGACCAAGCTAAATACTAAATCACATTTCAGAAAACACACAGAACAACCACCATTATGATATCTATGATCTTTTTTTGTAATGTGATTTTGTAATGCTTTTAACTAATCGTCTGTTCTTATGTGAAATTGACTGTATGATTAAATATAGCTGTTTTTTGACAAACCTGGTTTAACCAACAGAAGGCAGCTATTTGTTTAGCAAACAAGCTTTGAAAAACTAACAATGCCCTACCTGGCAAATAAACAACATTAAATAGAGACAAGGCTAGCATTTAGTTTGCTAGCTAGAGAAGAAAGTTGCTAGTAAGCTAGAGTCAGATACAGTATTCTCCCCCAAGGAAAGACAAACAGAGCAAAAAGAAGACTGAACATTGGACTTACATTCATCAGGTGGATACAAACATGACTCCAGTTCAATGCTAGTGAAGCTTTTTTCTGCAGAATGTGTACGTAGGCAGTGGCTTCCAAACATGCCAACAGGGGCGGACTGCGACTACAAATCAGCCCGGGACTCTCGACCGGCCCACTTCGGTACCGTCGGCCCACCGCGGTACCGCCGGCCCACCGCGGTACCGCAAGTAAATACCGCTAGTGAATTGTCGACGGGGGGTAGACAATTTATTAGCGGTAGACATTAAGGGTAAATAATGTCTACCTCCGGGCCGGTGGACTTGTATTATCACTGGCCCCACCATTGTAAACACTGGCCCGGAGCATTCGTCCAAAAAAAATCGACTAATAATGAAGAAAATTAACACATTTGTTGCAATAGTAATTTATGTACTAACTACATTACTACTTGTACTACAACATTTTAATCATCAGTTCTTCCTCATTTTCCTCAATTGTTCATATTTGGTTTATTAAAATAATGATATTGTGGTCATTGTTAAAAAATGTCTGCTATTATTATGAGTAGCCTATTATTATTTGTATAATGCACTTTCTGCCTTCCTGTCATTAGGAGTTAGACATGTAATGGCTATGTAATTGATTTGATTAGAACCTTCATTATCCTAAACTGCTGGGACATTTTGCCAATACCTTTATATTGTCTACTCTTCACTTACTTGTCAGCATAGGTCGGCATTGATGTACAGAGCCGACAGAAGGCCTTGTTTATATTGGCATCATATTGAGAGGTGCAGCCAGTGACGCGTCATAAAACCAGGAAGTAAGCTGCTGGTTCCCTCGACAAGGGTTTTAGAAAATAGCTGGAAATAAGGTCTGTGGAAAACAAACCTGTTTGATAAATGCACGTTTTGTTCAGCCGGTTAATCTCCACATGTCTACCCTACTTTTATAATTTTCTAATCATAAATCTAATCGATAGATTATAAAAGGGTTTTAGGACGCGTCACTGCAGCCAACTCCATCGATCAAGCTGGCTGAAACTTGCTCTCCCTCTTCTTCTCATACTCCCTGTCACTCTCATTTAACTCCTCCGGTGACTCTCATTTATTTGAAGATTGTTTTTTGCCCGGCGCTTGGCCGGTTACCGCTGGTATTAAAAACATTTGGCGAATGGTTAGGTGGCGCGATAGTCTGTAGTGAAGGAGCGCGCTCCCGCTCACGGGAGCCTGCTCCCGCTGCGCTCCGCAGCAAACAGCTGTTTGCTTTTCACCCAACAACGACAACCGACTCACGGAACGCTATGTTGTAGCGTTGATAAACGAAACAATTTAACTAAATTGCTAGTCAAAATACCAATACCACAGGACAATTTTTTTAAAGCAATATTTTTAGTGGCCCGAGCGGGCAAGTGGAAAGTACGGGCCAGCGGGCCATTTAATGTCGAGCCCTGCCGGTTACCGGCCGGCCCACATCGTCCGACCGGCCCACTTCAGTACCGGCCAGAGGCGGATTTAGGATTGTAGGAGATCCGGGGCTTAGCCCAGGAGTCGTTGGGTTGGGGGATTTTTTTTTAAATATTGAAGTTGATAGCATCAATCTGGTGCACTTTGAGAGCAACATTAACCCTACCTTAATAACACCTTAAAGCGGACAAAAGGCACTGGAGAACACTCATTAACACCCTTTAATGAAGCAAACTAATGCCTTAACTCACTCAAATAGTCGTTTACTTATTAAGGTGAAACGAATGTGCGTAGAGTTTTAAAGGATGCGGATAGTCTCACCTTGATTCTGGCGCATTGCTTATCGTTTTATAGATCTATTCTCATCCACCATCTTTGTTTGTGACCTAAAGAGTGTAACGGCCCGTCCACACAGCGGCGTGCGTTGACGCTTGCTGGCGGGCGTGTCTGACACTCGACCAACAACCAATCACATGAATCTCCCGCCCCTGACACACAAGCAGCGGTTTGATTGGCTAGAGCTTGTACTGGCATATGATTCAATTGGCTGACGCTTTTGCCGAGGCGTCAAAAGTTGAGCATTGCTCAACTTTTGCAGCGAGCCACGCCAGCAACGCTCCGCGCCACTTCCCACGATGCAGTTCGGCTAAAAGTGACGTCACCCCATTCAAAGTGAATGGGCAGAAGAGTTGGAAGCTTCGACGCACGCCGCTGTGTGGACGGGCCGTAAGAGTCACGTTTCTGAATCGGACACTGAGTGGATGCAGTCACAGCCAATCGGAGTCTGATTCAGAGGGTTGCCTGTCAGTTCTGTTGTTATGTGTACTGAAACGAGAGCCGGTATAATTCCACGCGTGAAAACAAAATAAAAATTGGAATACGTTATTTTAGTGTCTTAAAAGTAGACTGAGGTATGAATGGTTAACGTTACATCTTAGGATAACTTTTAGTCATGTTCTGTATACATACTAACATATAAGGGTATACTTAGTGTGGTTACTCCATGTTTACTAGCTATAACATTAACGTCACATCACTCTTTTTCACTTCTTACTCAGTCAGCCAGAGTGCAGATATCACCATTAGATTAACAAACCTGAAACATCATCCATTTCTTCACTGCTGGTGATGACATTGTTGTCAGCTGCTGATACTGCTGCTGCTGCAGCTTGTGGCCTGCTTCGATGACAATAACTTTCTAATATCCATAACTGTATAGGCTATTAGCTTAAAACTCGTCAGGCACTAGGAAGGATCACTTCTTCTTCAGAGCAGGCTACGCAGTACGCAGGCTAATGTCCCACAGTGGCTGCCTCTCTGGTGGACTCCGGTACTGCACATTACTCCCGAGACGTTTTTTAAAAAAAATGTTTAAGTGAAACATCCGGGGCTTTTCAGAAAACATCCGGGGCTTGAGCCCAAGTAGCCACCCCCTAGCGCCGCCACTGGTACCGGCCCATCGGGATTCGTCCCGATGGCCAGTCCGCCCCTGCATGCTAACATGTAAGTCAGGCAGTCTGTGCGCAAGCAGGAAAAAACCTGCCAGATTTAAAAGCTCAGCCTATCTCTTGGGTGTTTTGAATTACTTTTGCTAATCAGTCCTCTGCTAGGTTGAAGGTGGGTGGAGTATGATCACCTGATTCCATTAACCAATCAGAAGGATAAGGGTTTACAGTTTTTCTCGATTGCTAACACACATTTATTTTTAATTGCTCAGTTTCTCAGAACACTAAACACAATTCACAAAACCACACACCCAAAGTGCAAAACACCTAATTTCTCCTGCTAAATGAAGAACTGCACTCAAAACTACATAAACACTTACCAAATGCAAACTTTTGCACCAAATATAACACACTTCATTCATAACACTAGATGGTTTGACCACCCAGCTACACACTGCTGAGCATCATCTAAAGCACTTTCATCTTTTATGGGCTATGCTCTGTACATAGAGGTTTCTGCAGAGAAAGATGCTTGAGTATACAGAAACACAGTAAATGAAGAAATACAAATGAGTTGTTGAAAAAAATCATATTTTATTCAAAGATAACATTGTGCAACATGCATCTCAGCACATAGTTACTATGCTTGGGATCTCTCTAAGTGTGATGCATTGTTTGCCAAAACCCAGTTTGTGCTGCTTCCTGTGCCTCATTGATAATCCTTATCCTTCCACCTGCACCTCTTTGTTTCTCAGTCCTTCAGATAAACAACAAAGACATAGTGGTCGGTCAGTGTCTGTGTTGCATACAAGTAAGTTTACCACAGTACATTGTGCAGGATTTTTGTACAGTTATAGTATGCAACATGCCAACAATTCAATTACAGTAATGAAGTAAATACGTTTCACACAACAGATATAAGCACTGATATATCATGAGAGTATTCTTCTTTGTCCACGTCCTCTCCCTCCAGCTCTACCTCTACCTCTACCTCTCATTCTTCCTCCTCTCACTCTCACCCCACCTCTTCCTCCTCCTCTCACTCTCAGACCAGCCCTTCCTCTTGCTCTTGCTTCCATGTTGGCTTCCATTGTTGCTGTAAGAAAGTATCACCTGTGGTCTTTTTATAGTGCTAACATCCTGATTGATGTGCCAACAATTATGCTATCAGGTGTTTGGTCAGGTGGAACGTGTTTCTTGATCATTGGTCCATGTGTGAGGCATTTTGAATATCAGTGTTTTAAACCTGCTAACACGTGACTTTATGTCAGATTCCTGTGTCTTACGTGGAGAAACGTGTGCAGCGGTTTGCAAAAAGTGCCATGTTGATTTGCAAATTGTGTGAAAAGCTGAAAACATGTTTAGAGTTTTGGAGATTTGAGCCGATGTTTTGCTCTTTGAGTGTCAGTTAAAATAATTGTGCTTCATGTATAATTTTAGTGTGTTAGCAATCGAGAAAAACTGTAACCTGTCCCACCCAAACAGGTGCAACAAAGCTAGCAGTTGAGTACAGAGATGGGGTCGTTACTAAACAAATGTAATATATTACATATTACATATTACTTTAAAAAAAGTAATATATTACACTACTTCGTTACTATCTACATAAAGTAACTCGTTACTTTACTCGTTACTTTACTCGCTGAGCACGTACGAACTGTGCATGCGTGAGTGGCAATAACTCTCCTTACCAGCAGTCGGCGGTAGTGTGTATTTGTCATTCAAAACAGGCAACAACCGAAAGATAGAGAAGAAGAACAGACTACCTGATATAAACAAACAACAAATAAAAAGTAACGCGTGTCGGGGCAATGTTAGTAACTGTCGTGTGATTACTGAATTATAAAAGTAGCGCGTTACACTACTCCGTTACCGACAAAAGTAATATTATTACAGTAACGCGTTACTTTGTAATGCGTTACACCCAACTCTGGTTGAGTAAGGGATATATCAATCAAGCTCTGTCTGAGACAACCAAAGAATGTATCTACAAACCCTTATTATGCATCGCTAAAAAGCTCTATAGGCTATATTCTTGATTAAAAAAATTGTCTCATTATCCAAGTTCTTACCTTAAGGGATGTATTTTCTGTCGGTCAGGTTCCAACATGCACACAGTATGATAGCATAATAATTATCAGCATATTAGCAGGCTGATGTTTGCATCTACCGAAAAGCAAAGTTAATATATTATTATAATTGCTTTACAGATCGTGAGGCCAAACGAACACATTAGGAAACAACGGTACATTGCAGCCAAGAACGTGCTGACCAAAGGAACTCCAGAGTGGGTCTCCTTTGATGTGACTGAATCCGTGCGGGAGTGGTTGACAAACAGAGGTGAGACTGAGGTCACTGTCATGTGTTGTTTCTTAAAGCTATCAGTAATCCTAATTACTAACCCATGTTTTGAATTGTGGGTTTTGAGTTTTAAAAAGGGAGACTTGACTTTCCTTTGTTTGCCATCAGGAAGCAATCTTGGTTTGGAAATCAGTGTGCACTGTCCCTGCCACACCTTCAACCCAAATGGTGACATCATTGACAACGAGAACGAGGTGCTGGAGGTGAAGTTCAAAGGTGAGCTTGAACAACTGTTCATGTCATTATTTGTATGCGTTGTGTTTGTCTGTCTTTTGATCCAATGTCTGTAAATGTTAATGTGTTCTTGCTATCATACCATCCTAAAGAAGCAATGGATATTTATGTGGTCCTTAGCCTTACGATTTACAAGTTTTTTTTTTCTTTAGTTGTTTTTTTTTATTTTTAATATGCACTTATTCTGGTACATAATCCCAGATCATTTGTATTTTTCTCACTTTGGGGAGCTTGGTACAGTATGGTATAATTAGAGGTAAGGTTGATGATTGTCTTTATGTTGTTGCCTTGGTCAACTTTCCCCTCAGTGGCTTTAGAATAAACTTGCAATGAAAATATATTGCAAAAAAGGCAGTTTTTATCTCAATGTTTTCATTTCTAGATTGTGTAAAAGAATGACAGCTTTATAGTCAATAATTTCGCAAAATTGTATGCTTGGATTCAGGGAAATTACGAAAGAAAAAAAGCCACTACAGTACATGTGTTATTTTAAGTACATGATATCTATTATTAAGGCGTGGATGGAGATGACGAGCAGAGTCGCTTAGATCTGGATCACCTGAAGAAGAAAAAGGACCGGTACCTGCCTCACCTGATCCTCATGATGATCCCCCCCCACCGCCTGGAAACTCAGACCACACGCCGACGCAAGAGAGCGCTGGACACAAACTACTGTTTCTCGTAAGGATACGTACATCATTTAGTCTGAAGCCAGTTTATGTAACTTCCTGTGAAATAGTTTATAGGAATAGCTTGTGATAATGATTTTTGAACTTAAACACTTTATATCCCAAATATATGCTGCTATATATGCTGAGACATACTGTAACTGGATAAGATATGATGAGCAGCATTACGACAATACATTTGGTGACTAACTACGCTATTATTGTGCAACCTTTTCACAGAAACACGGAGGAGAACTGTTGTGTACGTAAGCTCTACATTGATTTCCGGCGTGACTTGGACTGGAAGTGGATCCATGAGCCGAGTGGTTACGATGCCAACTACTGCTCCGGGCCCTGCCCATACCTGAGGAGCTCAGATACAACACACAGCTCGGTATGAAACATCGATATGGGATGAAGTAAATAGGAAACACTTCATTATAGCTATGAATATCCATGCAGATAGTTCTAATTTATCTGCCTCCATCTATAGGTCTTATGGGGACTAAATAAATAGTTCCTATATTTCAAACAAGCACTTTTAGACAAGTAGATTGCAGTTTGAAGACGCAATCTCCCAGAAAATGTAAAAAATAATTGATATTAAAATCTGCTAAATTATTTATTTGGTCCTTATTAAGTCTTCTTGATGAATTCGCAGTGAATGTATCTCAGTATTTACAGATGTTGAGAGTTGAGTTTAACTAGCCAACATATTTTGAAGACTCCATTACTCATGAGATAGTTCATATAATGCAATCTCTCCTGTGGTCTTTACAATAGATGCTGAGCCTGTACAACACTCTAAACCCCGAGGCATCGGCCTCCCCATGCTGTGTCCCTCAGGACCTGGAGCCCCTCACAATACTCTACTACTCTGGACGGACCCCCAAAGTGGAGCAGCTTTCCAACATGATTGTCAAGTCTTGCAAGTGTAGCTGAGAAGACGTGCAAAGGCGAGGTAGTGTGGCAGGATTTTACCAGGAACTGACGAAAGAAACCCATGCTCGTTGACTTTTGGACTCTTAGCTGTGACAAATACTTAAACTGACCCTGTGGCATCATGGCTTAGATCTGAACACCACTGGAGGTCACACAGGATGCAGATATTCCTAAAAACTTGAGGTAATCACTTCTTTCCTTTTTTTTGGGAGGTGATAATAAGTAGATATTTTTATCTTAAGAACTCCAAAACAAATGCCATCTTGCAATTAAGACTTTCATTTTTTTTAAGTCAGAATAACAAACATCTTTTTGTTTCTTCTGGCCGCACCTATGAAATGTAGTGGTATTTTTTTTGATCACTTACAGAAATTGCCAGTAATTATTTTCCCCAGAAATGTAGCCATAAAACCCAGATTCTAATACTGCGAATGCAAGGGCTCGATCACCATTGGTTACCTCATTTGGCATTGATAGTTGTCTAAATCTTTCAAATTAAAACGTCAAATATTTTCTTCTAGATTTTTGAGGGTGGACAACATAATCCTAAAGGGAGCTGCTTCCTGGATAATGGATGAACAAGACTCATTTTGTGATATATTCTCTGCTTCAGAGTTCGAGCAAGTATTGCAAACAGCTTTAGTCTCTACATTAAAGCAGTTTTCATGCCTTTAGTCTTCGGATTATACAGTTTATAGTCACAAATAAAGATTGTGCTCTACTGAACGGTTGAAAAGTCCCTTCAGGCTGGATTTTACCTTGACTTTGCCTTGAGTTCCCTTCCCTTCAAACAGTGAACATTATCTTCAAACACAAAAGGAGAAAGGACAGACTTGCTGCTGTATCCAAAGCCATAGCTGTGGTCAGGGAAAAGGAGAGCTGAGAGAATGCCTGCTGGATTTGCAATGGAAAGTGAATGAACAAAGAAGTTGAGCCAAGCTTTTCTTATTTTGGCCAGCCAGCAGCAATGGCCTATTTTTTTTTTTTGCGGTGCATCTACAGTATTAGAATGGATGGAAGCAGAAGAGAAGGAGGAGGAGACCTGTGAGGAAGAGAAGAACTGTGATGGAAACAAGCCATGAGCACTCTGCCATTCACTGGAAGTTCTCATCTCTAACAGGTTCAAATTATTTATGGGACATCAAAGAATATACTGGAAAAGAACATGTGTTATGCAACAGGTTTTTATGGGATTTATTTTACATTAATAGCAGATTTGGTCTGTTATTTCACTTGTCATATACTGATTGTTTCACTAACTGGGGCAACAATTCACGTGTATCTCCATTGGTGGAAATACTTATATAATAGGGTATCGTTTAATTTCCTTGTGATTTAGACGCTTTTTGTCTATGTTTGTCTGTGATCCAGTATATATCTGCCCAAAGTCTCTATGACTATTGCCAGAAAGTTTAATAGGAGCCCTTTTTCTCTGGCAATAATAGGAAATGGCATGCAGCCATTTAAAAAAAAATGATACTCAACTATCAACTCACCTGTCACTCCAGCCAGCGTCAAGGAATCACATGTGAAGTCAGGACCAGAAACACTGCAGTCTTTCATTCCCTCTGCTCCGTCTCTGTTTGTTTTGGTGCTCTTTAACAGTGTAAAGCCCTAATGGAACAAAACATGAAGAGGGAGGGGAAAACAAGTCTTTACATGGCTTGATGTACAGTTGATTTTTCTCAGAGGCAGGAGAACGATCCTAAATCCCTGTTCTGTTTGCCCACTCAGAGCCATCTTACCTTTAGATGACATTTAAGTGACGTTTTTGACAGTAATGTTGTTTGATTGACTTGTTGATCGTGATTGTTATTAAAAACACACCATGCATAATCTGTATGAGCCATTTTTAAATCGTAGGAATCTCTCCAGCTTTGCATCCCATTAATGATATAATCAAATGTAATGGATCTGTTCAAACATTTAACAACTTGGGAACTGATGAATTTACCCACTGGTCCTGTCTGCCATGTTTAAATGCCATTTAAAATGCTATTTTCTCATAATGTTTTGGTTCCAACGAACATAATTCTTCTCACTTGAATCTCACTAGTCCCACCTGTTTCCTGCAGGCGCATTCCAGAGCAATAAATTACAATTTATCTTTCTATGGGATTGTTACTTAACTGCTTTCCCAGGCAAAAAGCAATTACTCTTATTTACAGTGCATATTAATGCGCAGAAGTCTCTTTCGTTCCTTATTGTTCATTAAATGGTTATTACTATAAATCTTAAATAAACCTGACAAATATATTTTTAATTTGGCACCACTTCACTGACACACTATAATTCATCAGGAAGACCATTCCAATTAACCCTTTGACCTTTGCAAAAGAGCTGCTGAGCATCTGGACCAATTAAAAGTATTAGTTAAACTCAATGCATCTAAACTCAAAACTTACTCCTATTTTGAAAGTTAGAAACTCATGACCCTTTGTGATTGAATTCATACTTGTGACTGCAGAATTGATGTTGAATGTTAGAGGCATTAGTTTTTTTTATGATGGTGAAAAATTGTCTGGCCCTGCCAAACCGTAACCCAAATATTGCTCTTAATAATAGTTAATTATGGGTCTATTTAGCATTAATAAAGGATTACTAAGGGTGGCTGACAGAACACATTTTAATATCATCTTCTCTAGTGGACTGGCAATCAGTGCACAGATTTTTGGGTGGCGCTGGTTTGAGCTAATATGGACTGACACATAGCCAGAGAGAATTCCCTTTCTCTGTGTGCCCGTTATTGTTCCCTGTCACAATCAATCAGAGATGAACCATGATGAAGATACAAAGACCAGAGGGCATGACGAGGTCTAAAAACAGGGGTCGGGCTTTAATGGCTTTGCAGACTGCCCTGTACAAACAAACACATTACTGGTAAAGAGCAGCCGTAGCTCATGCGTGATTTACTTTTAACCTTCAGAAAAAGTCATGCCACTTACCTAAGTCCTCAAATATCCAGTAATAAACCAAGGAACGATCTCTCAAGATTACATAACTGCTCTGAGTTAAATTTCACTGGTAGCTTTTACTGACCTAATACTTCATTATGTCAGTAACGGCAACCACAACTCGGTTTCAGTGGGTGGAATCGCAGTAAGAGTAAAATAATAAATCAAATACTTCCAGAATATCTTTTTCTGATGTCTGAAATGATAGCAGGCTGAGGGGTTAGCCATGGAAAGGCCTTTCCCAACACAGGCAGCAGCTTGGCTTTGGTCTTTCTTGCAAGGAGTCATTTTCGCTCACGTAGTGGCTAGCCACATTGTTCAGTAAAACACAACACAGTCAGTGCAACGCTCACAGTGAGGGACACACAGTCAAGCTGATGGGATGTGCTCATTAAATGTGAGACGGAGGTGTTGTCTTAATATTTATGATTTGCTTTCATCAAGGAGGGACACTTCGCAATATGACAAGAAGGTGGTTCTTGAATCTCTTGCGAAACCTTAATCCAAGTAATTTGATCTCCTCCTGCCGCTCTTCTTTAATTGCACACTTGTCTTGGCTTTGATTGAGAGCAAAAAGACACTCAAGGATTGTTTGAAGATGCAGACACTGTTTGCTCCTTCTGGGGGCAAGTTGACCACCTCAACCTCTAACCTGCTACAAAGCTATTTCTAGCTCCGGGCTACTGGAAGAGCCATAATCTGATCTGAGTTCAGGGTCCGTTTCTGGGTTGGAGTCTGACTTTCTCAGAACTTGTGCTCTTCCAAGACTTACCAATGATGAATTGCATGACACGTAAATGCACAGAGGTTTGGAAAACTGCGTCTGCTGCTATTCCCTGAGCAGATTAACAGATGTGGAGGGGGGAACAAAAATTTAGAGGGGGAAGTGAGAGACAGACACAGACTGGGAAAGTGTGTGTGTGTGTGTGTGTGTGTGTGTGTGTGTGTGTGTGTGTGTGTGTGTGTGTGTGTGTGTGTGTGTGTGTGTGTGTGTGTGTGTGTGTGTGTGTGTGTGTGTGTGTGTGTGTGTGTGTGTGTGTGTGTGTGTGTGTGTGTGTGTGTGTGTGTGTGTGTGTGTGTGTGTGTGTGTGTGTGTGTGTGTGTACACGAGAGAGAGGGACTGTTGCTGCAATAAAATCATCAGGTCACATAAGACCAGTTCTCAGGCCCCAGGGTGGAAAGATTTGTGTAATTTAGCAATAGGGAGAGCACGTACAAACACACTCACACACACACACTGTACATATACAAGTCAAGCCGGCAGCCATAGTTACTGGAAAAGAGTGGAGGGGTGAACAAATATGTAAACATATATCAACTTCATAGACCTTTCGCTAAACAAATGAATGGGAGGTCTGGATCAAACTACAGCATTATATTACAGCAGAGTGTGTGTTTCCGTGACAGAGGATGGTGTGCGCGCGATGAGAGAGGGGGAGAGAAGAGACCCTCAGTGAGAAAGGGAAAGAGATAGAGACAGTGTGAGATTGGTGCACCCTTTAAATCGGAATAGGCCATTGTGTAAAATGTATTAAATTGGAAGGAAACAAGTCAAGCTTGCAAGTTTTAATGACATACAATCAGGGCACAACACTGGCACCATTTACCAGAATTATGTAACAATAGTTATCTATTGAGAGGCTGCCATTCACTATCCATTTGGCCTGTGGACAGAACGTTTTATTTGCACCCTTCATAAATGCCAGAAGCTTTTGAAAAAAATATAAATACAATCCAAGAAATGAAAAGTCATCTCAAAATGTTTTGGCAACAGTAGTTTTGCTCAATTCAAGTGACGGTGCTTTGGTCATGTTAGGTCTGACTTAAGCCCCGTTTGAAAAAACTTTAATTTGAATTGAGAAAGTCCAGTGACAGAGTGGGGCTGCCAACACAGGGGGCTCCGCCCAGAGAAACGCAGGACTGTCCACCCAAAAGTTGAACATTGTTCAATCAAACACACGCAAACCCAGATTTACCTACAAGCTTGTTCTGTTTTCCTTTTTTGCCGTCCGATATGCCTTTAATTGAAACATTTAATTAAATATATTAATCTGTCACTAAGTGTTTTTTTCTCATATTTTGTTTATCCTTACTCTGGTTTAAACAGCTGCTTATGGTGATGGTGATGGTTAGGGTGATGTTGAGACAGTCAGCGCTTCGTTAAGGTGAGAGACACGTTGTGATTTTGATTAAATAATAGAAATAGGTCAAGACTGACTGAATGAAACAATGTTCACTTTTTCAATATTTTAATAAAAACACCATCATTTTCTAACCGTTGCAAATACTTTTTGTGGCCCCAACCTAACCACATATGTGATACATAGCCTGTATTTTGTAAGTTTAGTATTATATAAATGTAGTTTCTGGGAGGCAGGGTTGTGTGACCTCTCAACATAAGGAACATAAAGTGATCTTTCTTCAAGTTTGATCTATGACATTACATAAAACATAAACAGCTTTAATATCAAAAGAAAGATCTTAAAAGAATGTCGGTATTCACTCATGTGACACACAGGAAGACAGTAACATATACAAACAGTCAAACTGCACAATAAAACAATAAAAAGGATTCCTTTGTTCAAAGAATCTGTGTAACTCTGCCAGCAGTAGAGCTTAAGTTTCCTCTCACTCCTTTATTTTGTCTCTCTGTAGCTGTAAACACCTTCTCCATTTACATCAAGTTATAGGCCCTGATGCTTTACCTACTGCTTTATAAACCCTCAGAGAAACATGAGGAGCGACGATAAAGCATCCAGTGTGTGTGTGTTCAACTGGGCGGCTGTGTCTCTGTGCTCATACACACACATATGGCCTATAGGTTGTGAGAAGGACAGAACCTTAAATCACATGGACACCTGGGCGTTGGTTGTCGTCAGATTACCCTCCAGGTAATGATAACACCGGCTTTCTGCTCCATCTTCATCCCAGAAGTGCAAATCAGATTGATGAGGGAAGTCATATCCTTAACAGCCTCTTATACAGCTGCCCCCACTCAGACAGGTAATGGAGACCGAGCCAGCAGGGCGCTTTCTACTGCTCCAAAACCTGTATGAGAGGGTTCAATACGTTTATTATCTCTCTGCTGCCTGTCTGGGCATACTGTACAGTTTGTTCTTACAGATAATAGGAATCAAACTGGTGATATTTCTTGCTTTTTCTCATTCAAAATGACTGTTTCCAAGAAACTAATGAGCACATATCTGGTAAACACAATATTTAGAGCTGTGCTTTTGCTCATGTTTCAGTTTTACAGATTTGTTGATGAAACCAACAAGTTCACTAAATCATATGACTGATAGTGGACTAAATGTCTGAATTCAAGGTCAACCCCAGATTCAAACCACTTGGTTAAACGTTAACGAATATAAAGAGCAAAGGTCATCAAGTCAATGAGCTATATGAGGCCTCAGCAGATATACTTTCTTCATGCTAACTTCCCTCCAAAATAATGAAAATATCAACAAGCCAAACACAGTGCACTTTGTGTAGGTCATTAAAATGGACTTGGTTCCATGCAGGTGTTTCATAAACTGTAGAGTTTGGATATAAGCGAACAAATGAAAACTAGGCATTTTCTAAAAAAACAATCATCTTTAAACAGGTGTCCATAGCAGACTTTTTTTTTACCACTTTATGTTATACGCCTTAGTAATGAAATAAATAATATAACATGCATTATATTATCCAGCTGCAGTTTAAATTGGTATAAAATGCTTTTTCCAGGCGAACTGTATTTAAATGTGGACCTTGTGCATTTAACAACACGGGCTGCAGTAGGACTATGTCACAGTTAGAGTTTTACATCGACTAAGGACATGGCCTTTAACAAACCAGTGAACAATAACAGGTTGTTTAGGCATCAGCCTGCCAGTGATGCGAGCCATCAGAAAGTGTTTCTATTTTTTTACACTTTGACAAAATAAAGCATTAAAAGTTTTTCAGTTTGAACAATAACTTAACTGTTCAAACAGATTGTGGATACAGAACACTACACTGTTGGGGTTGTGTCCATTAAAATGCTCAACTTAATGCCAACATTACTCAATAAATGTGGAAAAAGCCACATTTTTACATCTCTAATAGCGCTGTAATTACTCTCCTATTAGTAACAAGATATTTCAGCCTTGGTGTTGCCGAGTAACCAGCAGAAGCAAAGACATGCTGTTCGTCCACAAAGTCAATGAGAAACATGTTTGGTTTGTGCCTCCCCATTAATCTGCACAAGACCTCATGACTCCTTTGGCTGGCAATGCTCCATAGGCGACAGGCTGTCTCACACAATGTGTGTGCGTGTTTGTGTGTTGTAATGTACAGCAGGCCTAAAACTCTCCATGGAGGTTTGTAGGCTATATTAGGGTTTAGGCCTTCATAAATAAAAAGCTTCGGTTTCATTTATAGGACCCACATCCCAAACTAAGGCAGACCTCTTTGCTACAATAACTCTATTCTTCATGTCAAAAGCTACTTGTATTGGTAACATACATGTTTCAAAACGCTGGTCTGAAATGAATTATGGCACATGCTTTGGGAAAACATTAACATACCGCTTCCGTCCGACCTCAACAGTCTGATGTGGAGAAGCTAATTAAACCTAAAGTAGCAGGAATTACTTGCTAGCCTGTGATTTACGCTAATCATCGAAATCCATGATTCCTTGCATTATAATCAGAAGAAAAGCCTCATTTAATAAAGAAATTGTAAACATATGATTCTGTAAATGTTGAATTTCAGAAGAGAAACATATTACCAAACTACCATGGCAGGTCACCATGGCTACCAACACTTGGCTTTTTTATTAGGTGTGTTTTCCAAAATGTTTATTGTAACAACCTGCTGTCAGAAAGTACCTCTGGTTGTCTGTAAATGGAATAAAGCATTTAGGTTTTTTAGTTAACGGCATTTCTTCTAATGGCATTTGCTCTATATATTTTTAGCTGGATAGTATTTCTAGCAAAGGTCCTCAAAAAATGAAATACTTAACATATATAAAAGTGTTATAACCAGGTTTACGGAGGCATGGCAGTATCCGCTTGTCTACTTCTGCCTATAACCTGCTTTAGACTATCATTTACACCTTGCCACCAGAACAGTAGGCCCACTGGAGGTGTTTGTACATCATGTGGGAGCAAAATCAGATAAAATCGCCAGAGTGTGAGGGACCTTCTGACTTACTCCTGTAGGATTTATAATCTGTAACTTACAATGATATTTAAACAAACATTGCATAGTTTTCAAGCCACATCCTGTCGTCACTGTAAACATAAACTAATATGGGCAGCCCCCTCTCACATTCCCACTACATGCTCCAACACACCACAATAAGATGTGGACTTGGCAGGTTGCCCTCTTAAATGCAGTCACTGATGTCCTGATGGCCTCACAAGGAGTGATTCTATGTCCTATGAAGGTGTGCCCTGTGAAATGTAATGCCTCTAAACAAACTTCCTCTGTTCTCTAATGCACAGATAATCTGATTTGTCCAGATGGCCAAATGGAATCTGTAAACATACAAAATAAGATGTCTTCTTCCTCTGTCACTTCTCTTCACCCCAGACCCCAATGCCATTCCTCTTTGTTCTTCCTTCCAAATAAAATAGCGGTTTCCTTGTGGCTGTAAACGGAGCTGATCAGCTGTGTTCTGTTATGTTTGCAAAATGGCAAACAACAAACATCCACGTAGTCAAGCTGCGGTCCGTCCAACGGTCCGCTTCTGCAGCACAGTGACGAACATATTACACGGATTACTTTTGAATTTATTTTTATCTATTCAGCACCGCAAACATAATCAGTATAATGGAAAACAGAAACCCACCCTGCATTATAAAAAATCATTTAACTATTAACATTTCTAAATATGGAATAACAAATAATGTTTTCATTTGAGAAACATATTGAATTATTCAGCTATTTTAATTGATTTCACAATTCAGTAATTCTATTTTTGCAGCATAATGTTTTCACTTACTCTTTGGCATATTTAAATAGTATCCATTAACCTCGAGAGTCAGCCACAGAAACACTGCAAACCTGCTTCGCAAATTGATAAATAAGTATTTTTTATATATAAGTAAGTGTAACATTTGAAAAGTGGCTTCTGCTCTTCACTTAACCAGTTCAAGTATTATATGGAACCTGCAAAAAAGATGAGAAGATACACTAAAACTTGCACAGTTGTGATTGACAAAATCTGTCCACATGCATTTAAACACTAGGCAAAGTACTCAAAAGCACCTCTGTGTGTCTTCAGGACCACATTGCCATGACGACACACACATGCAGACTCAATAGGTGAAAACAATACCAGCGTTGCTTTAGCAGCTGGTAATAATGGCTCTGAATTCGCTAAGAGTTTAAAAAGTATGCAATTACCTAATTCATTATCTCTTATGCGCCAACCTATTATTTAATGTGCTTCAAAAGGACATGAATATCGCCTTCATCAGTGACCGGTCCACCCCAGGATCTGACCATACGATGGCAACCATCGTGGTCGAGGGAAACAAATGAATGAGCATTCTGCGTTAAATGTGTTCATACTGTTTGAAATAATGACTGTCGGCAGTGTAAACATCTTTGTTATATCTTTTGTAAAATGGATGTGTGTGATCTGCAGATTGGTGGCCATTGAGAGTTTGTTTCTGTAGTTTTACAAAGACTTTACATATTTTACATATTTGGCACTGGTTTTAAATATGCAAAGGCCTCTAACTTCGATGTGATGGCAGCATGTATTTGCTGTGTCCCCATGTCCCATGGTAATATGGCTAATGTGTTTATTTATTATTTGTGGGGCAATTTAAATTTGTGTTATTTATCTTTTTTTTCAAGATTTAAATGAAGCTCAGTGCAAGTTCTTTCAGGAAGACTGGGTGTATATACATTCACTCCGCAGCTGCATATAATCAGCTCATCACAGGCGTTCTCTTTAACCTATTACATTTCACCTCATTCTCCAGCAGCCAATCAACGTGCTGCAGCCAAACTTTAAAATGGTTCTCCTCTCTCCTGCAGTCAGCTGTGATTTCAGGTGTTCATGCACCTTATCATATGGCATGTGTCAATAAATGTTCAAACTAAATGAAGTCTCTCCTGATTGAAACATCATGTGTTGAAATAAACAACTGCAGTTCAAAATGTTTTAATTTTAATTTTTTGTTGTGGAATCAATTAATTTATTTCTTTAAAGGCAAAACATGAAAAAGCAACAAAAAAAACGATTGAATACAATATATTTGGAGCAACTTCATTTATAAATGGTTGTCAACTTAAAAACGTGTGTTCACAATGATGGTAATTAAGTACATAGAACTTAAAATTCCTTTTAAATCATGCGGTAAAACAAGTTGGAACAACTTGATCTTTTGAGTAATCAACTTCAAAACCTGTGTTTATGCTACCAGTAAGAGGTAATTAAAAACACCTCTGATTGTTGAGAAAAATCCTTCTCCCCTAACTCAAATAACTTTGTTGCTTTCAGACAATTTCATTAGAAGTTGTCTTAATTCAATATGCAAACTGTTGCGTTGATTTTCTTTGTTGAGGCATTTGTTTTTAGAGTGTATTATACAAGAAAATGTTGGTGCAAATCTGTGAGCTAACCTACTCTATGATTACCCAAAACTCCTTTCTCCTCCTCTCTGTCCCTTCACGTAAAGACACTTGGGGGGCCTGCACATCAGGAAATCACTGAGATAATTATTGCTGCAACAAAGACCCAGTGTTGCAAAGGATTCAACTCTAATTTTAATCCATTTTTGATAGGCACCAACTGAGTGGGTCCCTCCAAATCGATACATATTTTCCAGGTTGTTCTTGTTTTGACTTTTAAACTGCCTCATCAGTGTGACCACGGTAATGAATCTGTACTTAAATATGCATGAAGACAGCAGGGAACGCTAATGTCAGCACTTTGAGAAGTAAATATATATTTGGTTGAACATGATTTATCTTATTCAAACTTGTAAAATGTAAGGAGGTCATTTAATAGTGGAAGGTTTTCAAGGTTCTAGTTCATTTTTCCTATCACTGTCTTTTTTATTCAAATGTCACGAATCCACCGTATGACGGAGCCCCTAAGGGACATGGAAAGAAAAAAAAAAGAGAGAGAGAAAAAAAAGTCGGGATAACGGGTTAGTATCTAGTGCGCATGAGAAACTAACCCGTTATCCCGACTTTTTTTTCTTTTTTGTAGAAAGTTACTGGTGCGCCAAGGAGGAAGTGGAGCCCACAGGAGACAACCATTTCATTGTAGACTGTTATGTTTACGTGGGGAAATGACAGTGCATACATTATTTGAGATATGTTTCTAACTCAGACTCAATTTTAAGGACATTTCGGCCAGGGGTGTAGAGCTATTTGTTTAAGCACCGGATTGGCAAAACAGGAGAGCCTGTAAACCAGTCTGCTCTGATCTATGAATTAATGTCCATGACTCTCAGAGTACCTGCTGCCCGCAGCTATTTTATAGGGAAACAAACACTCAGAACACATACACACAGAGCGGAGCTGAGCAGAGCACACACACACACATCATGCGCCTTTGTGACCGGACATCTCCCTCATAAAACTAATGAAAGGGGGAGTAATCGAGCAGTTCGATGTGTGTAGAGGTGTGTGTGTGTGTGTGTGTGTGTGTGTGTGTGTGTGTGTGTGTGTGTGTGTGTGTGTGTGTGTGTGTGTGTGTGTGTGTGTGTGTGTGTGTGTGTGTGTGTGTGTGTGTGTGTGTGTGTGTGTGTGTGTGTGTGTGTGTGTAGTTAAAACGTAGCAGCCTGCGGTCACTCTTTAGCTGTTCGAATGAAGGTAAACACAGTGTAGTGTGCGTAAAAGCTCTTTGCGCGCTGGTGCTGCTCTTCTCAGAGTCTGAGTTACACGTCCCGCTGCCTCCTGGAGTGACCGCAGGCTGCTACGTTTTAACCACACTCCGAGTACGAAATATATCTCAAATAATGTATGCACTGTCATTTCCCCACATAAACATAACAGTCTGCAATGAAATTGTTGTCTCCTGTGTGCTGCACTTCCTCCTTGGCGCACCGGTAACTTTCTAAAACGAGAAAGTTTCTCGTGAGCACGAGATACTAACCCGTTATCCCGACTTTTTTCCATGTCCCTTTAGTACCCCAATGACAGATTGCTAATTTATAAAATAATTGTGAATCAGAAACAATATTTAAAACTCCTAACTAATATCCAAAGCAGTATATCTTGCCAAGCCAGGCAGGCACAGTATTACGCCCCGTCTACACTACAGGCATCGAAAAATGCTTTCACCGCTTCGCCCATTCACTTGAATGGGGTGACGTAGAAGATTTTGAATCTTCGCCGAACTGTATTGTGGGGAGCGGAGCGTGGCTTTGCAAGCATCGTGAGCATCAAAAGTTGAGCAATGTTCAACTTTTGAGGCTCGATGCTTGGCATCAGCCAATCAAATCCCGTTTATGCAAATCCCGCCAGTACAAGCACTAGCCAATCAAACCGCGTGCAAGCTGGGAGAGCCAGACCGCAGTTCATTTCCTCATATTCCAAACGAGAAATTACGGTAGCAAATCACCCGGTACTTTACGACCAGAACTATTTACCGGGATAAAAACCGGAGGAACCAGGCATGGAGGGAGGTGGCAGAGACAGTGGGTGAAACTGGTAGGTTTTTGCTTGTTTGGGGATTTTATATCCAGTTTACTTCGTTTTAACATTGCTATTGCTTTGTATGTCGGGGGCGGGAGATTCATGTGATTGGTTGTTGGTCGCGAGAAATCGCCAAGCCTCAGACACGCCCAGCTTCAAGATGTTTTGATGCCTGTAGTGTACTGTAGACGGCCCGTTAGTGGGCTGCCGTCACTTTAGCATTTAGAATTTGTATGTATATTAGTTTGGTTTATCCACATTTCCAGAATGATTCACCGAACTGGCTCACAAGGCTCCAGAGTACATTCAGTTGAACTACAGTAGTCACTCTGCTTTCTCCCTCTCCTCCTCTACAGTATATTTATGGTATCAGCAGTGCTAATTTTTGTTTGTACGAGAGGCGTCAAAGAGAAAATATATGCCATCACATACACAGCTGAAGATAAGCAACACTTTGTCACAGAAAGTCAAACAGTAGAGTGAACTTCAATGAATTTAGGTTGGAAAAACTCCATTGTAACCACTGGTAGTTTGTTGTCAGCATGCTTATGTAAAGAAGCATTAGGTATCTTTTTAAAAACTGTATATTTGCCAACTCGGTATAAATCACACTATAAAATAAATCACTTTGGAGGGCATAGAAACACAGACGGCACAAATCTGAGTTGAATTATTTTGGTAATTACTGATTAAAATATGAATGGGAATTCTGAAAATATTTTCTTCAAACTTCCTCAGCACCCTCTGCAAAACATTTCCAAATATGCTGCATTCAGTCAGTAATGATGGGAGTTCACGGTAGTTCAGGGTGACACTTTAACCTCTGTAATCTCCAAACATCTTAAAACCTGCCATTACACAGCACGGTTTTACATGGCCTCTGTTTTTGTTAATCCAGCATTATACATGGTTTACTGTACACTTTCAATTAACGTTGCCCAAAGCTTCCATTTCTTGGCTTTTCTTTCAGTTCGGGTAATTATATCCATGAATACATTTTAAGGACAACTCTACTTTTCATTCTCTAGCAACATTTCAGTAACAAATATATGCTTGACGAGGATTTGGTTTTCTTTTCAGCCTCGACAATTACACCTCGTCTCCCTTGATTACGTGCAATTGGTCATAATGGGCTCAGCTCTTTCATCATGCTTTAAAGGAAGGCAGAAACTACAGGGTCGGTCTATTTGCAATTCCCAAGACGGCCATCATCTCTACTTCTGGCTTAGATTTCCCTCGATCCATTACAATCTGATAAGAAATCAGGGCTACTAAACAAAAGATTGAGATCTAAGAGCAATCCTCCCTCTTTTCAGGAAGTAAAACTGTCCAGAGACCCTTGGGTTGACTGTGAAACGTATTAGGGAATTTCCAGACAAGAATCCGCCTTCCCCTTTAGCTTATCCTACAATTCTCTGTTCTTTGCCAAGAAATGCTTTAAGATAAGATTATCACATCTTGCCACTGAAGTCTGCTATTCCTTAGAATAAGTGTTGGGACTTTATAGCTAAATTGATTTCTCCGTTTGAACTATTTCACCAGCCTGTATTATTGTAAGATGTACAGTGTTCGGTGCCGTTGTCTTTGGGGGTTTTCAAGAACATCTGTTATCATTTTTTACTTTTAATGACATAATGTTTTAATGTGGGTTTCAGGGCTCCACAAATAGCTCCCAACACACACTGTGCTGAGCCTTTTTAAATGAACAATTGAGCCAGCAGGTCAACCATCAAACAGCAAGAAAATGATCGTCTTAATGTACAGTCCAAGAAAATAAAATAAAATAGATTTTTCAAGCTGACTGGCAACCTTAAATCAATCTGTTATTTCATGAAAGATAGACCCAGGCCCCGTCTTAAAGAAAACCAGTTTATTTTAACTCTATAATCTATAGCCCCAAAGTCAAACAAATTCAGAGTGCACCCCACCCCACATTAAAAAGCATGAGTCAGAAAGTAAACAATATCCGTGATGAAGTTCCCAGCAGTGGTTGGTGTCCCGTACGTTCTGGGTGGCAGTGACATTCAGGCGTCTGCTGGGTAACTGATAGTTTGCTTACTGTTGCTACTAAACAACTTTTATCAGATGTATTTGATAAATTGATCCCAAAGCGCGACACCCCTTCCAAAAGCTCGGCCTCCCACAGAGAGTGCTATGCTTGGAGGCAATCAAAAGCAAACATGTTGTGGTTTTACTGATATGTTCGAGTCAAAAATGTGTCATCACGCTAATACGATCTAAAGTATCAAAGACAAGAAAACCACGGTCTTACATAATCACAGCCCCTCAGCATTGATCAATCACAGCTATTCAAAATGTGACTGGGAGTGAATCCCACACAAAGATTGAAAATTCAGACTGAAACATTGACAATTACGGAGCACAGCGCCAGAGCTGCTGGGAAGAAAATGTAGTAAGGAATATATTCTGGCAAAAGTTGTTTTCAAGCCCGAAAGACAGTGAATGTGCAGGTTTATGTCCGCCTGGAATAATGGCCCCTGGAGGCCAACTAGCAGTGTCACTGGACGCTCATTAGCATGTAGCTGCTAACCCCGAGCAGAGCAGTCTTACCTCAGGGGATCAGGTTTGCATGGCCCCTCATATGGCTCTGATTTACACGTATGAAGGTTAAAGAGTTTTTTCTTGACCCCTTTTTTAAAAGGGGGGGGGGGGGGGGGGGGGGGGGGGGAAGAAAGCTTCTCATTTTTGTTCTAAATTTGCTTTCTTGGATTGTCAGCGTTTTGGACGCTTTTACATAAACGGAGGTTGCATGAACTCAACCATGCGATTGCCAATTGAATCACCACTTAAAGCCAATCATTTACAACAAAGGAAAAGGAAAAGGAATTAAATTACAAGTCCGGCTTTCACCTTCTGAAAGATCTATTACTGTATATTAGAGTCAACTGTACAAGATGATGACATGATGAATATATTGCTTTAAAGTACTCAAAATAACCTTATGAGATATTATCCAATGTTCTTATTTTATTAATATCTGAGCCGGGCCCCTCACTCAGTATCTTCATTTTTAATGTTCTTTACACATATGAACCTTTGATTGATACAAAAAACAGCATTAAAAGTATGTTATGCTACAGACAAGATTTTGTGATTGCGCTCTGATTTCTGAACTGATTATGATTCCCCTTCTAAAATGTACCATATGTTGCAAAAATTACTTTTTTGCAGAAGCACATCCAGCAAGCGGTGCGAGTTAAAAATAGACAGCAGGGAAATGTGGAGTTTGAGCAGGTATGTTGTTGGTTATAGCTTCATATGGCAAATCCATTGAAGCCTCATATTATGATCAAGTATCTACAGATATGGAGAACAGACTTGTGTTGGGATTCTTTGGCTCAAATCAGATTAGATGTTAATCTTAACACTGGAAGAAAGAGATGCAATAATACATACAGACTTTACCATATTGGGGCGAACCATGTTTGTGCAGTAACTGAAGCATTGCTAGAAGAGTCAGTTAGCTTAGCATAAAGACTGGAAGCAGGGGATACACCTAGCCTGACCCTCAATTGTCTCTCAATAGTTAAAAGAAAACGAATGTGTGAAACAAAAATGTAAAAACAATAGTATAAGACTTGCTGGCAGGAGTTTGAACTTTGGACGTAGCCAGGCTAGCCGTTTCTCTTGTCTTCGAAGCTAGCTTGGCTATCTTCATAGAGTACAAACACAAGAGCCATTTTGTTCACCAAACCCTCAGCAAGAAAGCTAATAACTAAGTGCATATCAAGAAACAGTCATACTATTATTTAAAGACTTACCTGCTGCCTAACTTATTTGTTTTCTGTGGTATAAGCCTTTTACTTGAAGGGACTGGTCTTAAGTATCTACAGGTTCATTGGAGAGCTTGGTCTGCAAAAGCACTCATCGCTGTACAGTAAATGAATAGCAGGAATGTTGCCAAAACGGCAGATTTGTTATGGGTGTAACAATTTTGTAAGTTCCACCTGAACTCAGTTTGAGTCATACCTTTTCCTACTACTCGGTAAAAGTGAAGGTTATAAATTCAATAAAGGCACTGAGAGAAAAGTGGTTTAAAAATGTTAACGACAACGTTTTTAAATACACAGGTTGGGTTGGAGAAAAAACTGATATTGCATTTATTTATGGGTTTCATTACACTGGGCGAACTTCAATCCGACATCTTATACTGGATTTACTGCACTTTTTTATCTATTACAATGTTTGTACCGTCATAATATTACCCACAAATACATGCCAAAGTCACATCCCACATTTTCAGTTTTTTCTGTTCTTTTGCTCTGATTGTTATTCCTTACAATCTAATATTCATTCCTAGAACCACGTAATATGTTTTACATCTATTATGGGCTCTCTGCACTGCATGCCATTTACTGCCTGTAATACTTTACAATCTGCAATTTGAAGCTTATTCTGCTGGTTGCAAGTTGTGGTAGATCGAATCACCAGATAAATACCTGAAATGCAAGTGTAAATAGGGGTTCAGAGTCCACGTTTTGGAAAGCTCTGTTGAGGAAAAGCTCATGAAAGAAACAAACAGAACCAAGAAGCTATGCAACATTTAAAATACTTTCCATTTCCAATGATTATATCAGTTTTTCCCCTCACTAAAGACCCCTCTGAGACAATTACACTTACTTTTAAGTTTTACTAATGTGACCCAATACCCCAAGGTAAGTGCCCATAAAAATGCCACAGAAATTAATTACAAGGAAAGTTGATCTTCCCATTGTTAATTTGCCAGTTAAATGTTGGCGTCCCTACTGGGGTATAGAGATCTCTGAACAGGCTCACAGGGAGAGGTCATTATTGTGGCTAACTCTGTAAAGATACAATTTCAGTCAGGAAGCTGCAGGGTTGTGGCCATAACCACAAACACACCGAAAAACACACCGCTTTCAACTTTATTCCACATGGAGAGGATACAAGAGAGAGGGCCTTTTTTGCTTTGATGCTCAGTCTGTCTTTCCTCAAGAATGAATCCCATTATACAAGGTCATTAAGATGCCTGCCTAGCAACTCACTGGCATCAGACTACATGATGTTGGCTGCCAGCCTGAAAAGCAAAGAAAACATTGGCCCAAGTGATGATCCGTGCTTGGCTTAAAGCGCAGAGAAGATATATTTTCAGTAACATGACATCAATAAGAGCTTTGTGCCCGTGTGTTGATGAATCATATCTTATCATGGATGTCAGCCCAACGTACTTTTTCATTTCACATCAGAGCAGAGGAGAGTTTGCCTTTACCACTACTGCCCTTACTATCAGCATAATCAGACAAATGGATTATAATACTTCGGCATTGCAATTCTGCTGCTACGAGTCTGCATTTCTCATCGCTGGCTTTTGGATTTAGGAAATATCTTTTAGCTAATCCAAAGAGGATACAGCACTCTGGGAATGGCTTGCCATAGTAGACTTGTGCATATAAGATTAGGAGACATGCTTCTTAAAATGTCTTAGTAAAGGCAATCTTCTCTGACCAGCCGTAAAATTGTCTCCCTCTCTCTAACCCTTTCTTCCCTGTTGGCTTCAGAAGAAAGTTTCCATGAGATCGCAATGCCTTCCTCGCTCTCAAGAGCCTCCAAGATACCACACAGTAAATGTGAAGCAATAATTCACAGGGGGAAAAATGACTCCGTGGATAACTGGTAAAGACACGGTTGCTGGAGGACAATGAAAGGTGGATGACAGATTGATAACGGAAGAGATGGAGCATGTACTTCTGTTTTCTCCATTATCGTTTTACTGCAAATAAATGCTTTGTATTTCTGAAGCCATATATATTTTGATAGAGCACATTTGAACCACAGACTTTAACAGAAGCTGTAGGAGTTTAGTGTCTAGCCGGTATGGATTCATTGTGCTTCTGAGGATCAAAGGTTTAAATTAAAGCCTATTCACTACTCCCTTGTCCAACATTTACATTTTTATAGAGCCAATAGTGCAGGTTGAACACATACAACGTCATAGTTTGTGCAGATATACCTGTGAAAATGGTGAACAGTTGTTTTTACAGTATATATCAAGCATTTAAACAAAGCCAGTATGACAGTGAATATTGCTGCAGTTTTCACCACATTAACTATATTAAAATGTACTTAAGACTTAAGATTTTTATTGGCAACAACTCAGCTGTTGCCGTTTATTTTCTTTTTCCAAGTTAACGTGGATTAGCCCCATAATATCCAACAACAATCCAGATAATCCAGATAATCCCTGCCAAATGCTTTGACATTTAAATAAAATGCCTCTTTGTGAATGGGTTGAAAATGACCTAAAACTGACTTCCTACATAATAAACATAAAACAGTTTTCTTCTTTAGTTAGAGGTAAATTGAGCTTCTGGACACCTAAGAAAAATGATCATTCGCGCCTCCAATTACTTTGTGGGATTGAGAAAGAAACCTATTATCCTAATTGTATCTAAATGTAGAGTAAATGCTATACATGTCTTTAAAAGTGTGCATACATTTAGAATGTAGGCACTCAAAGAAAATGTTGTAATGTCAATATAGTGCATTAGGTAGCAAAGGGATAGTGATTTTAGGTGCAGATTAATTGATTTAGATCTTTTAGAACAAGTATTTACCTAAACCTTATGCACTCATCGACATAAAATACAAAAAAGTGGCACATTGTCCATTTTTGTCAATATAGTGTACGGAGATGTCCAAGGAGACTGGCTTTAATTGTACATCATTAAAGGCTGAATAAATACCAACGAGTATTATTAAAAAGGTAGTACATTAAGCCACACTCGAGGGGCCCATAAAACCTACACTACAGTCAAGAGACCTACAATCTAACAAATGTACAATACGAGTCAGATGAGGAGTTCCTAAAACAAATGAAAGACACTTGATCCGCTTACAATGAGGGGAGTGAGATTTCCAGTCCCTCAAAAAAACCTTTAAAGTTGTAACTGTAGAAAACATTAAAGCCAGCTGGTTGTTATATGGCAGTTTCAGGGAACTTTCCGAGGTAGATAAAACAGCAAGTGAAGTGGTGTAAAATATGTAATTATAATAATATCATAATCATTTAAGGTCCTGAGTACGCTTAATTAAAGATGTCTGACACCGTCTGAACCGCACCTCCCGGTCCTCCCCCCTCACTTTCCTGACATTAGACTTCAGCTTTTGCAATTTTCCAACACAGGAAATGACTCCCACTTTTACTGCGCACAATCAGAACCCTCATAAAGATATTGCCCAAAAGTATCGGCCATTGTCCCAAATTGTACGATTAATTGTATTGAGACTACAAAGACGTGAAGAAGAAGAAGTGTTGCCATCACCTTTTTAGACGTCGGCTGACACCATGGTGACATTTCAAGGATACTGAAGCCTTTATTAGAAATGTGCTCTATATGTTTGACATGTTGTGTGTTGCAGAAATGACCAGCAGAAAGTCTTCAGTGTGTGTCAGGCTATTGTCTTTCAGATGAGTCTTTATTAAACACTAGGGTCTGCCATAATCAATCTGCTCTAATTCGAACAACGTCCATGAACAATTACTTTCCCACCGTCTTATCTACAGCCGAAACTGAACAAACAAGAATCGCGTGGCCTTCAGGACTGTGAGAGTCTGTGTTTGTGTTATTTGGCATCACTAACACTACCTTGGGAGTTATTATTGCGCTGAAATTCAGCAGTGAGGGGACAATTATCTGGCCTCTTTAGCCTGTGAGGATGATGTCATTAATTGCCGTTTTATCCCTGTATCAGCCTGCCTCTGCAGAGGCAAGCTGAAGCATATTTAGGTCATGGACACATATTGTATGAATGGGCAATAAATACAGAAGACGGTTGGGAAGGTCATGAAAAGGTAATAGCTGGTTTTCACAGATGAAATGACCTTGAGGACCACTAATTATAGGGTTGCAGTGTGCATAAGAATGAGAAAAATGTGGAAAAAACATCCTCCAGCAACCATTGTTTGTTTTTGCACCTGTGTGCCGAGAACGGACATAAAATGTTGGTTGGATGCCACGTCGGAGACTCTGAGATACGATCGCATCAGGATTCGGGAAAGCTCTCAGTAAATCACTGCTTCATGATTTGAGAGGAAATTCCTCCATGTATACACAGACATACCTGTAGCTCAGTTTAAAGGGTGTTATGAATATAAATTAAACTATGTACTTTTGTTTTTCTCAGAACATTAAATTATATTCTTGCATTTTCCAACAGTTATTACAGTGAGATTTGACATATTAAGTAAAGCCCTTTTATGGGTCATCATGGTCATTTGAAAATAGAAATGTTATGCTCAAATGTCAAAAAACGGTCATGTTGACCCCAATACGATTTGTGGCTGCTGAAGTGTCAGCTAGTGAGGCTTCCATTAGAAGAAAATAAACATTTTACAGAAAAGATTTACATTTATTGCAGCACTGTTCTAGGCAATTACTTTTACCCTGACTTGTGTCCATATAACAGGGGAAGCAATTATTCAAGTTGAGTAAAATATGATGGTGCTTTTTTTTCCATCAATGCCTGCATTAATAGAACCAAATATTCACTTAAAGGCCCATTCACTCACATTAAACTGTCAAATATCTTTTAAGTCACACCCGAACTGCAAAAAAACTCTAAAAGGCAGTTTCCAGCGTAGGTTTAATGATCAGAAACGAGTGAGTTGCTAAACTGTCCGTCTTTAATTTGATTTTGTATGTGAGGCTTTAGTTTGCCTCTCCATTCATCCCGGTTTCGACTCATCTCTGTTATGTACGCACATAAGCTGTGCTTTGCAAGACATGAACACCTGACAATGCGGGGCTAAATAAAACACGGTGTGCAGCGCTCATCCAGATGTTCACCGTGCTGAGGTTGGAATGTGCTTCCATGTGAAGCTCGGCTCCAGAAGAAGACATTCATTAAAGGATTAGGGCCCACACTTTGTACTGACACAAGAATGAGGGCAGCTGAAAGGAGAAGAATGAAATGATCAAAATGAAATTCAAGCACCATTTTGCGCATGAGAGGAGATGCGGGCGGTGTAAGTAGCGGCAATCAAAACAAAATGCAAAGATCCTCCTATTTCAGAGACTATGCCATGCCTGCAAAGATAACAGCTGAGGTGGAATCCTGCCGCCGCTAAGCCTCTTTGTGCACTTTTTCATGCCATGTTTTAAGGTGTCAAAGAGGCTCCGATGAAAGAAGCTGTGGCCACTTTAACTTTTCTTTAAATGGAGCAATGATCAACAAATTCTCAATGGCCAGGAAAGACACTTGGCGTCTGCAGAGCAGCGGCAGCAGAATGTAATTCAGTTAGGGAGCTTTTCATGGGAATGCTATAATCTTCCAGGGCCTTCCAGAAAGAGCTCATATGTTCAATTTGAGAGGTCTTCCTTCTCAAATAGTTCATTCTTTAGTGTTCTTTAAACAGCTCCTACAGTGTTTCAACTGTAGCTCCAAACCAAACAATGGCATTACATTTCTTTGCTTGTTTATTGAAAGTTTCAATGATAGGCAATTTGGCAGCGAAAGTAGGAATCCTCCGCCGAAAAAACCATAAAAGTGGCAGCATGTGTGGTCTGGTGCTGCCATTGCTGTGAACTCCAAAGAAGCAGGAGGACCAGGGCCAGAGTATTTCCCGTAGCATAACACAGGCCGACAGCAGGCAGACATGGCACACTGGACTCCCCTTGTTCTCACACTCTGTGCCAAATTGGGGGGAATTCTTCCAGTGGCAAGTATCAATTACTCACTTAAAACAAACATCCAAGGCTTTTGAATATCAACATGGTGCGTGCATGTCTCTCTGTAGGGCATCTGATACGGGAAGACCACACACACACAGTCACCTTTCAGCATCACCTTTTTCCTAATTTGCATGCTCCCTACGTCCTCCTCTGCCCTCTTTGACTAAGTTTTCTTAAATTAGATATCAACCACGTGGGAGGTGACAGCATCAGCCTAAAGACTACATTCTTCTCTCTACAGTATCTTCTGTAACTCCATGTAGTGAAGTAACCACCAGAGATTCTGCCTGACTGTTTTAGTGTCACATGAAGCATCAGCAGGGAAAAGACATCCATCATTTTTCATTTTGAAATGTCTCACTAGCAAATCACATGCAAGTGAAGTTGACAGCCATGAAGTCGGCATCGCCTGGCTCAGTCCCATCTGGTTCAGATATAGAGGAATCTTCATATGGTCAGTTGCAACACACATATCACACAGCAGCCGCCATGTGGTCCTTGTGAAGCTGAGAAGCTGTACAGATTACATATTGAAGTGTGGAGTAGAAGTGGGTGGATGACACCATTCATGCTAAGGAGGGAGCAACGTGCAGCTAATAAGTCGAGTCTGCATGAGGCAAAACCACAAGATGAAGACGTTTCGTTGGCTCTTGGTGTGTGCGTTTGCATGTGTTTGCACAAGAGACACAAAATAAAGCATGCCACAAGCACGGAATTTATTATTCTTCCCTGATAAAGTGTAAAACATATTGTGTTCGTATTCCTGCTGATTGTTGGACAAATCCGGATGGCAGGATGGCATGCTCAAACATTTCCAAAGTAAATTGAATGGAGGTAGAATTTTGAATATTCCTTTACAAAACATCATTAACCACTTTTCTTTTGAAAGAATGGGCAAGAGATTCACCAGTTGGCGCCAATCCTTAATTATCAGAAGAAAATACTGATTTATTCTCTGACGGTAGCATTAATAGACCACAATGCAATGCAATTTGCATCAGGAGTCGCTCCAGCTGTTCATATGTTCTAACTTAGCCTAGTTTATTGATCATGGAAATGTATGCCCCACTCAAATAAATTGCACCACAGAAAAACTCAGCAAAAAAATATATTTAACATTTAACCAACATCTTGTCGTAAATATTTCCCAAACGACAGACGATTATCAATCAATATTCCTACCCGTGCCAACAGCCAGCAGCAATCCTTAGCAAAACAGCACATTATGTTTAACTTTCTGTCATTTTCGAGGCGCCCCTTGACCTCTTTGCAAGCACATAGCTCAGAGAGAGGATGAAACTACGCCCCCTGTTGACTTAAGTCATCTGCAGCTGGACCGATGCAGTCTGTATGTGTTTATATTCAGGCATTTTCTACCGGATTACTCATCCATAAATTAAACAAAGGCATAACTACATTTACAAAAGAATGGTTAAGGTAGACTTTCTGCCAAGTCAGGTTTCGTTTGAGCTAGTTGGTCCTGATTGGACGGCACAACAGAAGTTTCTTTGCAACTGATCTTCATGGTGCAATGTAAATCACTGGTTTAGGACTAGCTAATATTACTGGGTACTTCGGGAGGAATTTGCACACAAATGAATGCAAGTAAATTATAGTGTGGGCTTTTCTTTTTAAAAACACCCCAAAGTGACATTTTGGTCCATTCCAGTCCATTTGGCAACATTATATTATCATTTATGAAAAGTGGAAAACATTCTTTACAAAGAGAACTCCACATTCAGATCCACCATTTAAATCAAAACCACTCTGTTTGGTTACTCGACAATAACTATGTATACAGGAAAAAAAAGTTTAGCCGTCCTCAACCATTTGATACTTAAAAAAACACCACCAGCCTCTAATTACCGGCAGATAACACACTGCAGAGATGCTCCCACAGTGGTGTTTCACCCCTGCTGCTAGAGAAAGTACTAGCCATAGCGGGATGACGTTAAGCTGAGGCACATGTCAGCAGTTCTGCAGGCTTTTACACACCGCCCGAGACTCCTACATTAGGGGCTTTTTTTTTTTAAGTGTGAAAAGTATTGTGAAAAAGAGTCAAAAGTCCACCAGTTGCTGGGAAATTGAAAAACATTTCCTTTCACACAGGAAAGGATGAGGAGGCTTTTATTTCTCGTAAGTGTTGACGGTGCAAAGACACCTTATACAAAAACCTCCTCACCAATGGCTCCTTGAGCAGCTCCTAATTCAACAAATTCTTCAAAAGAGTTCGAGTATAAACCATATGATGCAATTCTTTCATTGATACATAGCTGTAATAAAATGTTAATATTGACCCAGAACAAAAAGGACACCGGCTTGAATGTAAATAACTTCTAACATGTCCATTTCCTATTGCAATGGTAGCATAAATCAAATCCAGGAGTCACAGTGTAATTCTGAAACAGGCGTCATTTAATCTTCAGGGTTGTGCAAAAAAGCGCTCTACTGTAAATCCAAAACAAATAAGTCTTTTAGTGGCCTGCTGGTCAGGGACTGATTTGAGGCAGCAGATGGGAAGATGAAAATCAGAGTGTGAGAAAGGCTCTCGAACCTTGAGAATAAAGAAGAAGCCGGGTTTCATATCAAGCTAATACGAGTCATATGGGGAGTAAAAGGCATCTGCAGTCCACACTAGGGATTGATGTGGAGAGTAGAGTGAGAGATCGTGGCAGGACTGGGTTTTTTTTCTGTGCTGTTGCAAAAACAGACACTAGGAATCGGTGCAAGTAGCAGCCACTCCATAATGCCTGGTTTTGGAAGCAAATGAGCAATATAACCACGAGTGACTCCACGCTGACTCCGTATATCAGCAGAAAATCCCAGCAATCTGCACTGTGACTCACATCTCATTTGTCGATATACTCAGCAAATAAATGTAGTTTTAGCATCAATCATAATCTGATTATCTGGACATTTACTTACTTACCTTAAATGTATCACTAAAAACTAACAATCTCTTTTTTATGGAAAGCAAACTAGAGTTCATCGTAAAGCTGATTGGAGCACTATTCACTGGGTACAGCTTGCCAAAGGGCCCTTTAGGCTTCAAGCAAAACCCTAATTTCCTTGCAAATCCCATACAACAATATTAGTTTTTAACCAGCAAAGCATTTCAAACGACGTCATCTCAAGAGAGCAATGGTGGCCGACTGTAGGAAATGGAGTCACAGGAAGGATTTAATACGTGTGCCAAAATAACCATATAAATGTGAATTTATTATATTAGAGGCTCAGGAAAAACTGTCCGAGGGAGCTTTAAATTGTGTTATGCTTAATAACTATACTATGTTATTGATTATACTCCGTAGAAAATCGTATTTCTTCAACACTGTCTTTTTTATAGTTGGAAAAGCAATTAAATGAACATAAACTCAGTATAACACCAACCCAATATAAATAGCTGTAGTTTATAACATTGTGATTTCACATAGGCGCTTTGTGTACAGGGACAGCGGAATGGTTTTCACCCTGCTAGTCTGTGTGTGTCATCATAGCTAAATGTATTCCTGGAGACACCTACTGTAGCGGGAACAACCACAGAAGCTGTTTTGAGTACTACACCAGGTGTTTATCTTTCTGTCTGTGGGGGACAGATTTTATCATTGCGATTCTTTTGAGCAGCCACAAAACTTGTGTGTTGTTGCAATCAAAATGAACACACAGGGTGTTTCTCAATGTCGAGTAAAGCTGCTCCAGAGCCACTATTTCAAGCATACTACGTCATCGAGTGCCACCGAAGTACTGTTCCAATGTCCAGCATACTTGGAATTCTACCGAGCCCGGCGTACTTCGTTTGGAGAAATTTCGAGGCTGCACATGTGTAGACTCCGCGGTCTTAAAATCCCCACAATGCTTTGCGCACGGACCAATTTCCCCAAATCTGTGGCAGAAAATATAAGGCGGGGCCTCTCATGACGCACACCTGCACACTTGCTCGTATGTTCCACTCTTCGTTTTCCGAATGCCAGGAAGTATTCTTGCCTCGCTTCTAAAGCAAGACGCTCGGAAGACATGTGCTACCAAGCAAGCGTACTCAACATTAAGAAACACCCAGAGTACCAAGATGGTGTGGTCTAAGCACAGGGGAGGGAAGAACGGTGGCATGAAGTAAATGCAATTTACGGCCCTGGCCTGATTTGGCGTTGTGAAGAGTGGGATCACTTTGCAATATGGTCTCTAGTTCAAGTTGAATCAAAGTGACTGAAAGTGGACTTGAAAATTAAAGGTCACCTATTGTGCAAAATCCACTTTTTCACGTATTTTATACATAAACATGTGTCCCCTCTGTGTAAAGAGATTCTGGAAGTTTCAGGAAAAAAGATTCAAGATTTTTCAAGGATAAAATAATAACTTGGACAAAACAGAACACTCAGTCTCAGTGAACTCAGTCACAAACAAAAGACGAACCAACAACACTGAACACAGGAAGAGACAAGACTAAATACAGGGAGGGGTAATCACAAGACGAGAAACAGCCGGGCAGGGGAGGAGAAACACAAGGGCCACAGGTGAAAACAATCAGACAACTAGACACACCAGGGAAACTAACGACGGGAGGAAAAACACAGGGAAAAGGACCAGACAATATACCAAGAGGAAAACACCCATAACCAGACATACAAAACTACAACCGTGACATAACATGAGAATCCTGACAGAACCCCCCCCCTCAAGGGACGGATTCCAGACGTCCCTAAAAAAAAAAAAAACACAAAAGTCCAAAACCTCCAGGAGAGGGTCCGGAGGAGAGACACAAAACTAGGGCCACCAGGGTGGGTGGAGGGGGTCTGGAGGACGGCCCGGGGGCAAGGCAGAAGCCGAGAAGGGGGACTCGGGCGGACGGCCCGGGGGCAAGGCAGAGTCCAAGGTGGGGAACTCGGGCGGACGGCCCGGGGGCAAGGCAGAAGCCGAGAAGGGGGACTCGGGCGGACGGCCCGGGGGCAAGGCAGAGTCCAAGGTGGGGAACTCGGGCGAACGGCCCGGGGGCAAGGCAGAGTCCATGGTGGGGAACTCGGGCGGATGGCCCGGGGGCAAGGCAGAGTCCATGGTGGGGGTCTCGGGCGGACGGCCCGGGGGCAAGGCAGTGACCATGGAGGGGCGAAGGCCACAGCGGGCAAACTCAGGGGGCCGAGCATGAGGGCGAAGGCAGCGGCAGGAAGAGTCAGGGGGCCGGGCCCGAGGGCGAGGACCGCGGCCGGGAAAGTCAGGGGGCCGGGCTCGGGGGCGAAGACCAGACAGCTCCGGAGGCCGGGCAGGAATGCGCTGACTGGACAGCTCTGGAGGCCGGGCAGGCCCCGGTGTCGGCCGGACAGGAACCGGAGCCGGTGGGACGGGCTTCGACAGGATCCCCCACAGAAGAGGACCAGGAGTTGGCAGGACCCCCGGTGAGACAGGTGACGGCGGGACCTCCAACGGAACAAGACATGGGATTGGCAGGACTCTCAGCGGGTCCTCCAACGGAACAGGACATAGGGTTGGCAGGACCCCCGGCAGAAGAGTAGTCGGCGGGACCCCCAACGGGACAGGACATGGAGCTGGTAGGAACCCCAGCGGAACCTCCAACGGCACAGGACATAGGGTTGGCAGGACCCCCGGCAGAAGAGTCGGCGGCGGGACCCCCAACAGGACAGGACACAGGGTTGGCAGGACCCCCGGCAGGAGAGTAGTCGGCGGGACCCCCAACGGGACAGGACACAGGGTTGGCAGGACCCCCGGCAGAAGAGTAGTCGGCGGGACCCCCAACGGGACAGGACACAGGGTTGGTAGGACCCCCGGCAGGAGAGTAGTCGGCGGGACCTCCAACGGCACAGGACATAGGGTTGGCAGGTCCCCCGGCAGAAGATTAGTCGGCGGGACCCCCAACGGGACAGGACATAGAGTTGGCAGGACCCCCAGCGGAACCTCCAACGGCACAGGACATAGGGTTGGCAGGACCCCCGGCAGAAGAGTAGACGGCGGGGCCTCCAACGGCACAGGACACAGGGTTGGCAGGACCCCCGGCAGAAGAGCAGTCAGCGGGACCTCCAACGGGACAGGACATAGGGTTGGCCGGACCCCCGGCAGAAGAGTAGTCGGCGGGACCCCCAACGACCATGGTTGCTGGGGCCAGGACTGGGGCTGGGACCATGGCTGTGTGAGCCGGTTCTGTAGCCGGAACCATGGCTGCTGGGCACGGAACACGGAACCATGGCTGTGTGGGATGGTACTGGAGCACGGAACCATGGCTATGTGGGCCGGCACTGGAGCATGGAACCATGGCTGTGTGGGCCGGAACCATGGCCGCTGGGGCCAGAACTGGGACCGGAATCATGGCTCTTGGGGCTCGGGCTGCTAGCCTGGACTTGGGACTCCTTCTCTTAGAAGTCGCCTGAAGGCTCCGTGGACCTCCAAAAGCCAGACGAGTTCCAGAAAACAACTCCTAGATAGGAGCAGGAACTGGGGCAGAAGCACGGGTTGACTCCAGACGGAACCCACCGAGGCGTATGGTGCCAGGTTGGGAATTGGGAGGCAGGGAGCTAGCATGCCTGGGGCTAGCAGGCAGGGAAACAGGTTTGACCTCAAAGCTGCACAAAAAGTCCTCCACCCACTCGGGTAGCAACTCCCTCAACCAGGGCCTTGAGGTTACCTCCTGGCGTGCTGCAGAAATAACTGACTGCCTCTCTTCACTACTGGAGGCATATCTAAAGTCATTCCTCAAGCATGTTAAATTGTACCTCACCTCGTACAAACTGTCTGCTGGGTCCATTGTTGGTTGGTTCGTACTGTTACGGTGAGTGAAGCAAGCAGGTAGTGATGGCAGTTTGACATTGAAGCTTCGAACGGAGCTTCAACCCTGGACTTCCTATTCCATAGAAGCAGTGCTTCGAAGCTTGCTTCAAATCACGTGACATGTGACGTCCGAAGCAGCAACTGCTTCAAATCACGTGACATGTGACGTCCGAACCAGCAACTGCTTCATTTCCTGAATGAATCAACTCACTGGTTCGCCGTCCAATCACGCGATTCAATGCACTGCCTCGTCTCAATTCTGACAGGTGATAGGTTGAAACAGTTTCAAATTTGAGCGCTTCACTTTATAACCGCTCTAAACAATGCGCAATGTGTGGGTTGTTGTCGTGGGTTGTTGTCGTAGTTTGCGTTGTTGCTGTTGAGTTGTTGTTGGCATTGCATTTGAATTGGATCATTATAGAGCAAGCCAGGAAGAAAAATAGGTCGTTCTGGCTTGGGAAACACTTCTAAATGTGGAGAAGTTGTGAACAAAAAGAAAATTAGTAATATAAAAACACTTCAATGATCTAAGGAATAGATAGCCCAGTGGATAGAGCCGGCGGCCAGGATGCGGCGATGTCCTCCGCGCAGCTGGTTCAAAGCCCAGAATAGTTCAACTTTTAAACATTGCTTTTCAAGTTTAATACTTTAATGACTGATAAAAGGCCCTCTCCGCCCAAAAACATGTCTAGCACTCTCTAGTCTCTTCTCAATAACCCAATACACACAATTATCAATCTTTAATTGCAAATAGAACATGATATTCAGTCTTAGTGTGTGTGTGGATCGAATATTTTTCAAGGCAAAGATACGTTAAACCCACTGCAACCTTGCACTTCGCCAGGAGAGGTCGCTGTAACTGAAGCTTCGAGAAATGAACCTATTTCAGACACAATTGTCCAAGTGGTTCGACGCTTCATTCAAAGCTTCATTTTGCCATCACTACAAGCAGGACCCAAATGCAGATTACACTGATATTGCCTTTATTTCAAGGATAAAATAATAACTTGGACAAAACAGAACACTCACCGGTGAACTCAGTCACTAACAAAAGACGAACCAACACTAAACACAGGAAGAGACAAGACTAAATACAGGGAGGGGTAATCACAAGACGAGAAACAGCCGGGCAGGGGAGGAGAAACACAAGGGCCACAGGTGAACACAATCAGACAATTAGACACACCAGGGAAACTAACGTCAGGGAGGAAAAACACAGGGAAAAGGACCAGACAATATACCAAGAGGAAAACACCCATAACCAGACATACAAAACTACAACCGTGACATAACATGAGAATCCTGACACCCCCCCTCCACCATATCACCTGAATGTCCTCCTCGAGCACCATTGTGTTCTTTTTAACTAAATATCTTGCAGTGGGTAGTGGCTTCTTATTTTCATCTAAAGTAAAGACAGAGAATCAGCACTTTTGAAACAGGGCTGAAACAGAGGGGATTATGGGATGCTACAATGATCTGTTTGGTATTTAGAGCCAAACACTTCAGAGACATGTTTTGTATATATCTGAGACCTATATTGATGAAAAACAGCATAATAGGGGACCTTTAACATGTATTGCTTGCTTCCCTATCCCTCTTTTGTTTGGGGGGTACATTTTCATAGAATCACATGGTTTCACTATAGTTAATATTTGATACGATACATCCAACCTCTTAGATATTAGTTTCTTTGTCCTGCTAGAAATAAGTGCAGACCATTCACATTAACTTATTTGTCTTTCATATCCTTTTGCTACTTGCTGATAGAGCAACCAAAGTTCCCCTCATGGATCATTAAAGCTTCATCTTGGCTTGTGATTAACTTCACTTAAGCTTCCAGCGGATTTGTCATCAGCCTGTATTTCTTTAAAAAGGATATCTGTTGCATCACTTTTCATTTGTGTGTGATGACTGATGTTTTGAAGGGAATACAGAAGGCCAACACAAGAGAAAGGGCTAATTGCTGCGTGGGATTAAGAAAAATAACTTCAGTAACTTCCCTTATGGTGAGGCAGTGAATTGGGATAAAGGGGAAATTCAAGAGTATTTTAGCTGCCAGGAGTCTGTTTGACCCTGTAAGCTCCTATTCTGTATTTATTGGTAGATTTAACAAACACAAGAATGATGCAGACAGATGTACCAACCCACAATAAGAAGATATTCACTCAACCAAAGTGTAGTGAAGTGAAACATAGATCCCTCTGTGCACTGGATGTGTTTGAAATATGTCTTTCTTGATCAATTCTTTGAGTAAATTCAAGGCTGTTGATGCAGTGGGTTCAGTAGTTGACCTACACAAGCCAAAACCAGCTTTCGCTGTTGCCACACATTCATTGGGCTTTGCGGAAGTCTTTGACTGTGACTGATCATAATTCACTGACCTGGCTTAGTGGAGGGCTAACTTTCCCTTTCACTCTGTGATCACATTCACAGTTGACCTTTTTCTTGCCAAGGGACCAACTCCAGAGGAATGGCGGTTTTTTACCTCGCTAAAAACCAAAGATTTTAAGCCAGAAGGGTAAAAAGGCAAACAGACAGACAGCTGATGCAGCAAATCAGAGATGTGTTTGGTGATTCACACACCTGCTTTGTCCAACAGTGAGATGAACAAATGAGAGTCGGCCAAAGGACCCTGGAGCCAGGGCCGCCTTAATGCACGGGCTGACCTGGGCTGAAGCCCAGGGGCCTACGGAGATCGGGGGCCTATTTATTATTTTGCCAATAAAAAAAATTCAAAAAAATTCAAAAAATGTATTTCGGATGTTTTAAAAAATGTTTTAAATAAACAAAGTCTTGGCTTTCAGAATATGAAACTTTTATTTCCAAAATCACACGATAAATACATTTTTGAAGCTTGTAAAGGGAAGAAGACAGCTCTCCTTCGCCACTCTGCTGTTCTGCTGTTCCCCTCCCTCCGCTGAAATTATAAATGTAAGGCGTATAGTAATCATAGATAACACGGCAGGGTCCGTTACAGTTTGTTTTCATCTGGTTTTAAATAAACAAAGTCTTGGCTTTCAGAATATTAAACTTGTTTTCGGCAAATTCAGATGATAAATACAACTTTGAAGCTTGTGACGGCATAATTACAAGCAGAGAATGGAGTAACTTGACGTCACAGCAGGCATAACAACAGCCAGTGTTTCTCGTGAGTGTTTTCCCCGGGAAAAAAACACAATACACACAAACGCAAAAATACACAAACACACACACACTCGTGAGCTTCCCCCAGACCAGTAATCCAAACGAAAATATCTTCCCTCCGTAGTATTTTGATCATTTGCTCCGCTAATCAATCAGATCGATGGTTTCCAGAGATTTTTCTCAAACATGATGACTACGAAATAGTCAGTGGGCACCACTTAACAGCCAATCAGAATGAGAATATGTTTCACATGTGACGTATTCAAATTGCGAGTGATTGACTGACAGATGAAGGTTGTTTAGGAGAAAAAGTTTGAGAAGAAAAAGTTTGAGAGTGGCGGAAAAGGAAATTGTTGAGGGAAAAGTAGTTTCGAGACAAGCAGCTATTACAAAAAATGCCGAAGCTTACAGGTTATTTTAAACCTGTAGGCCAGGATGAGGAGGAAGGACAGATGAGTTCTGTACCGAGCGGTAGCGGTGCCGGCCACGGGGCCTCGGAGCCAAGTAGGCCGCCTGGTTCTGATAGCGATGGAGTATAGCTGGAGTAGCGGGAGAGGAAAAACAGACAGGAGGGACATTATCTGTTGGAGGAGATGGAGAGGACGACGAGGACTTGCTACGTGGAGGGGAGCCAACGGCAACCGGACAAATACATGAGGGAGGCCCGATACGTCACTCATCTGGAGGAGAGGACCAGGCGCGCGTAGAGCAGAGTGGAGAAGTGCGATCACAGAGCCTGCCGAGGCTATAAATGACTTTGATTTGTTGTTTAAATAGGGGGCCTACAAAAGGCCCCAGGGCCTGATGGCAGGTTAAGGCGGGCTTGCCTGGAGCAAGTTTATTCTAAGGGGGCCAAACAATGACTCAACAGCAGGTTTTTGACGCTGAGTAAATCAAAGAGGACAACGATTATGCACCGTGGTCTATAAAAGCAGGTGCCCTAAAATGTATTTCAGTGAATCTTCCTTGTTCTTCTTGATTTACATACTTGTTACCGACAAATACAATAAGTAAGCAGACAGTCCGATAAATAGGTAACAGTTAACGCAGTGATTGATCTCCACTTCAAGCTGCTGCCCTATTTTGATTCATATGTTGGGATGATGTCATCTTTTTCGGTTTCACCATAACCTGTTATTTTAACATTTTGAATGGAGTAGGAAAAGCACAGATGTTACTAATAAGATTAACAACAGATCTGTTTTATTCAAGAGTCACGATAAGCCACTGTGTGATCGTGTCCCATCTTGAACTACAGCAGGACCCTAAAAATGAAGCAGCCATCATTAATTTCATGATTTAATGTACACCTTACCTACAGTGACACGTCAGAATATGCATTCAGCCGCTTCAGGGCAGCGTTACGAACTTTAAAACCTAACACTGATATATTATGACTGTATAACGTTTTTAAAGAGCACATATTAGCAAACTATTTTCACAGCAAACACAAAGCAGAAATCTGGAGAAGTGTTTCTGCATTGTTTTTGATACTATGAGAGTCTCTAAAGCACTAAATGTAAGCCAGTTAAACAACTTATTTCAAGTATGATATCATTGAAAACCCCACACGGCAATATACTTAATTGTGATCCGTTATTAATATCATGGTTTATTGGCTTTGAAATTACATAGGAAAAGTTGAGATAAGAAAATATATTGTGCATTGTCAATGGGGAACATACTGTACTTGCTACAGTGTTAAGCTGGACGGACGCCTGGACACTAGCGGCCAACAGCAGCTGTGTTTGTTTGGTGAATCACAAACAGGGTGTGCTTAACTCTCTGCCTTCACTTCCTAACATCTTTATCCAGATGATTGTCAGTTCAAGAATTCACTTTCCTTGTGATCTCAGAACATGTTTGATGGATCAAAGTGGATGTGGAAATGATGTAGCAAGATTTTCCCTTTTTATGGCAGATGATTGATCTCAGCATTTGACTTAGAAGAGTAACTCTTTAAACACATGTTGGTGGACATTCGTGTCCACCAGTGCTTTGGAACGGTAAAGTATGATGTAGTTGTACTGATTATTAAATAAATATGGGATTGGGTTATTATAGCTTGTAGAGATGTGTTTAGAAGCTAATTTGGCGAAGAGGTTGGAGATATGCTGCTTAAGGACTAATACAATAATACACAGAGAGTTGACTGCCCATGATCCAACATCTCTTAAACAGGTATGTCAGCTTTAGGAGATTTCTAGTTTATTACAACTGTTGGGGAATATTTTCCAAGGCCCATAACATTGACCCAGTTTATCAGTTCAAACTGTCCTGACTGAGCACACGCACCTCGTAACCTTGGCTGCTGTGCTCTCAGTGTTCTGTCTCCCTGTTCCTGCCTGTTGGCGTCAGCTGATAGAGGTGTTATGATTCTATGTTCCTGCCTGTTGACGTCAGCTGATAGAGGTGTTATGATTTTATCTTGTTATGCAGCATGTTGATGATGCTCTCGGAACTAGCTAAATACATGGGTCCGGGGTAGAGTTCTTCAGAATTGACGTGGCAACTCTACCGTGCAGTCAGATCGTGGCTGCTGTGACTTGTGATGTGAATTCTCCGGCCGAAGCTCCAAATAAACCATCAGTGTTTGACATCAAAGCTCCTGCTCTTCCCGTGTCTCTTTCCTGAGTCGGTGACTCCCACTGCATTGCTGCTACACAGAAGTTTCCCTTACAACAACCATAATCTAATTTTTGTATTATCAATCATGTTGGTTTTTCACACAGGTTAGGTACTCAGTATGTCCACCACCTACGACACGAGCCACTTTACTGTGAACTATACAGCTTTTATCCTCCTCTTTCTTGACCTGCCAAGATGACAATTTTCACAATTTCAGCCACAAAGCAAAAAGCACAGATACTTGAAAAAAAGTCTTCCAGTCTAAAAGCACTATAATTTTCAACCGGTTTGGCTGAAACTCTGTTTGCTGTACTGTGTCTCTTGTTGAGTTACTGACTATCGACACTAATGCCTGGTTCAGACGGGTTCAGACCACCAAATGTTTTGTCTGTTAAAATGGTCACTGTGTCAGATAAGGCTATTACAGAGTTACTTGCCATCCCTTTGCTGAGAGTCATGACAAACGACAAGATGGTATCTGACCATTCAATCTTGCCCTCCATCATGACGCATGTGATGTCTTTGGTAAGGAGGTGCAAGGAACTGTCCTTTAAGACAGGAAATCCTTTAGGAAATCCTAAAAACCAAACTGTGATCTTTCCTATGTTTCCAACGTTATTATTCTTTTGCCTTGGCATATTAACAGCTTTGCATTAAAGAGCATCTGTCAAAGTCAACTGTGAAAAAAGAGCAATAACCATAGTCTTTTTAACCAAGGTGTACAGATGTTCCAGGACACATTATGACTCTACGTGCAGGCAAAGTGAAAGAAATCAAGTTGTGTTGGGTGTGTGATAGATTTGGCCATGGATAAACCCAGGAACTTGCTGGTCTTCATTAGGTCTGAGGTCATCATCTCTGGCTTTCAGTCAGGGACGCAGGCAACCTTGACTTTTCTGGGCAGAAGACTGAAGTTGGATGATTTGAAACAGATAGGACTTTGCCTGTGGGCAGGGTGTGAGAGGAAGCAGGAAAACAACTACAACAGCAGAGTGGACTTTATGGATTTCCTCTGTAAGGCCTCAAATTTGTCCCCATGTTTTTCTCTTTAGAAATCTTAATACTTAAGTGATGATGCTATTAAGAAGGAAAGTCAGAGTCTGATTAAGTAGTTGTCAACCCAGGTAGAGCTCAATGGTTGGTAAAAATGACCAAACCATCAACTCTACATTTGACACTTCTTGGATTTTATTTCCCGCACTTTTTCATTTTATTGTTGGACTTTGGAGGTCTATGGATAAGAGTTGTCAGATGAAAACTGATAGCAGTGTCAGTCGGATGGTGTGGAAATGTCCATGGCCAAACAAAAACAAACCCATAACCCCAAACAAACACTTCTGATATGGCTTGTTGCCACAGATCAATCGATTGATCATTTGTATATGTACTGTACGTCACTATAGTGTATTGAATTCTTTTTTTTTTTTAAATGCCTAAAGGTTTCTGTGTACATATGAGTAATTTGGCACTAAGTGAATGTTCTCTTATTGGATTTTTCTAAAAGCAAATGGGAAAAGGGACAGATCCAGTGAGCCTGAGAGACATTTCAACATTACGTGTCCTTCTTGTTCATAAAAGTTCACAACAATGTCAAAATGCTGCTATTATATTTCCAAAGAAAAAAAGGAGATCAAAGTAATCAAAATCAATATTGTTGGGCAGAAGACACTTAAGATAATGAATGAACTTCACGCGGCATGACATATTTTTGCAAGATACAATTCGTCATATTAGGTATTCTAAAAATCATTATGACGCAATGTGAATGTGTATCAATAGTATGAAATACAACATTTTTGTAAAAACAAGTAATCATTTTCCCGTTTCTACTGAGAGAGAGTGATTTATGAAGCTATGTCCAGAATCTAAATGGAGGAATACTCACTTAATCGAAACGTGTCTTTTTGATATGATTGCTGGTAGAAGGATTGAGAGCCACATTAATGTAGATTGATTGTAGCTTTTCTTTCTACAGACTGAGGGTAAATGCCGCAGTGGGTGATTAAATCCAGGCCCTTAGCTTGGACGCTTCTGGGGCGGATTTTCCGAGAGCAGGGGACTTGGCGCCGGGGATCCTGTGTATTTTCCACCCTGATCTCTGCTTGGCAGACGCCTAAATAATAAAGCTCTTTTTACTAAGCAGCCCGGGGTTCCCTGTGTACAAACACAAGCCCTGCCTCCCCTCCGGCCTCTGCTGTTTTAACACGAGCCGTCGCCATGGGGGTTACCTCACACCCCACTAAGCTCCCGTCCTTCAGTTGTCTGCAAGTCAGCCCCCACTCTGCCACAGACTCAATTTGGTCTTGAGGTAATTTTACTAGGACCAATGTGCACAATGCAAGGCTTGATCAGCGAACACAGGAATCAGCTTACAACTGACAAACACCTAAACAAAATCCTGCGATAAAAATCATGGAGAAATGCTGCAAAAGTCAAGGGGTTCATTTAGGGAGTTTTCACTGGAGTGCCCACTATACTAACACTTCTCTGCCAGTCAAACTCCACATATGTTTTAGTGTTTCGACTGTTATTTTTAATTGCATCATGGAGTGCAGTAGGGTGTGACACCAGTACGATCACGGAAATGTAGCAAGCGGTGATGAAACGTCCATTCATGCGGCCACGCATGGATGTGTGTTTATTTTACTACTGTGCAGGTTAATCTGGCCCTCAAAGCCTGGTGCTGTACGGGTGCCAAGGCTCACAAACCCTCTGCGCTCTGATCAGCGTGCCAGCTTTGTAACCTGAAGCGGCCAGAGAAACCTCCTCCAAAATCTACAGCCCTGGAGTGGACTTTCATGCCTTTAGAAGAAACATTTAAAAAAGGTAAATCAAGGTAAATTTTTCCTGCAGAATTATTGCATGACTACCTTGCTTGACATTAAGTGTTTTTACAGTATAAACATTTTCCTAGAGTACTGTTGGTAATCGTAAAGTGTCCCGGACAGGATTTGGTGGCACCTTTACCTCTACATGCCCATATAAACCATTTAATGGAGACCCAGTCTCTGAACAGCTGCGTAGGCGGAGTAGTTTGCTATAAAGCCAAAACAGTAGCTGGGCAGTGGAGGGAAAACTAAGGGATTGTTCCATTTTTACCAGCTGACACATTTTTCCCATGAACAATAAAATGACAACAACACATAAGACTTGGGGAACACTGGAAGAAATTAGTCCCCAACTTCAGTAGCTAATTAACACAGCCACAACACACACCACGACGCCTTTCTGTGTGACCGTGTTGAGTGTGTGGCACCCAAAGTTTTTGTGATGTAATCATGGTAAACCACACTCTACATGACATCAAGTTATTTTTACTTTTAGATCATTAAAGAGGAGGGATGTTTAATGACATTGTTTGAATACTACCGAAAAAGTACTGATTTAATGAATTTCAAAGTAGTTTTGACAAGGGAAGTCTGAATAAGATCATCTGTATGAGACTGTGATGTAATATTACAACAAGCATAAGATATATGGCCTCTTCATGTTCACTGGGTTTTGTTTGTCTTAATTTCCTGCCCTACCTAGAATCTGCATTATTAACAAACACCAAGAAGACCCAACAGATACATTCTGTGTTTTTGTATTATCAGAATGTAAAGAAAAAACTAGGGATGCTCCGATCGCCAATTTCGGGGCCGATCGCCGATCGCCGGAATCAGTATCGGCCGATACCGATCGCCGATCCGATCGAGTGGGCGGGGCCTAAATGGAAGATTTAAACATCACTTTAAATCTTCCATTTAAAGTGATGTTTAAAACTCAGTTAATGGGGCTCATTCACTGGAGCTTCCACAAACAACAATCAACTTAATTATTACATTCAAATGATGTACATTATTCAAGTTTACATTCACTTTGGATAACACGGGAGAAATTAGCGGAAGCGCTCTCTTTTCCTCTCTCCCCCCTCTCTCGCTCTCCTGACAGCCTGTCAGTATCTCATGCAGCTCACTGATCCAGTAATGACTGAGTGACCCGACAATGAAGAATACATATATTTATAATAACTAGTTTAGCTTGTTCCAGAGGTAGATAAAATAGCTAAGTGTGTTAGGTCTAACTCTTACGGTACGTCCACACAGCAGCTTTTCAAAAATCTTCAAAATCTTGGAGCTGGGCGTGTCTGAAAGCTTGGGGATTTTTTGCGAGCAACGCGACCAACAACCAATCACATGAATCTCCCGCCCCCGACATACAAAGCAAAGCGGGTGATTTTATGCGAGCAATATATATATAAACTCCCCAAACAGGCGAAAACTTACCAGTTTCACCCACTGTCTCTGCCACCTCCCTCCATGCCTGGTTCCTCCGGTTTGTATCCCGTTAATAGTTCTGGTCGTAAAGAACCGGGTGATTTGCTACCGTAATTTCTCGTTTGGAATATGAGGAAATGAACTGCGGTCTGGTTCTCCCTGTGTGTGTGTTTCGCTGCGCTTACCTGTCCGGCGGGCGGAGCTGCAGGATTTCTGCTTCACACACGTTGCATACCGCTATTTTACTGTCTTTTTCGGACACCTTAAAATAATGCCAGACCGGTGAAGCCATTTTGGCGAGCTTGTTATGCCGCTCACAGAGAAAAGTGTTGTGTATTTTACGTCATGCGATCGGCTCTCGCGATCGGCATGTTTAGAGAGCACCGATCGATCGGTAGAGAGTGAGTATCGGCCGATATCGATCGGAGCATCCCTAGAAAAAACATAAATGTAATGGATTTGTTTAGCATTTCAAACATTCATTATCTAGTGACTAAAGGAGGCCACACACAAACACAAACATAAATGAAAGAGTGACTATACACTTAGAAGCGGGGACGCCTTCATATCCTCTGTGGAGTGAGGAAGAAAAAATAAAACTGGTACCAAGCACAGCTCCGGCGCCTCGCCACCGCCGAATATCAAGAATCAGTTTACAGTTTGAGCACCTCCCTTCTCCGCAGTCCATCTGTGAGTTATATTTCTCCAGAATGTGCATGGATGAGGTGCTCGTTTAGCCATCTGTGTGTGACACAGTCTTCACTGCACTCACTTCACAGCTACGAATAATTTGATCTCCCTATTTTGGAAGTATCTTTGCAATTGTTTTGATGTCATCCTTGACAAGTACCTACTGTTTCTGATCTTATAATTTCTATATAATGCTAATAAAGGCTTTACCCATTATTAATTGTTCTTACTAAGAGGCTTCCTCTACTTGTACTGTACAAAGCCAGCACCATCCATCTCCGTAGCCGTTTAAAACAGGCAACTGCATCATGCTCCATCAGCCTCCCTCCTCCACATGCCTCCCTCCAGCTCATGGTTTATGTGTCTGAGGGCTATATCTGCACTCCCACACCAACTAGCTGCATTGTTGGCAGCCATGGTTTAATTCTAGTTTCTAACTAGTTGTGAGAAGGCCTTCAATCTAGTCTGCAAACCTCACTTGACATAAACAACATCCAACTGAAGCACAATGCTGTTTTCCTCTTACTTCTCTAAACAAACTTAAAATAGTGTTTGTAATTTTCTGTGTATTTTAGGTCTCGGGTTTGCGGGTGCAGAATGGATCATGGTGAGAATTGATCATATCTGTGAAGCGCCAGAAGCAGGCAGATAGGATCAGCCACCCTCAGGGCAATGACGTATTTTACCATCATGCAACACCACTGCAGAATGAAGCGTCGTGCCTCAGGTTCTCACAGTATTCACTATTGCGTGCCATGACAGTGAGGTACACCATCACCCATCCTGTGGTGATGCTGGTAATCTGTTACATTACCATTTCTTCAAGGCCAAACGTAAGATATCCTTTAAAAATAATCATTTTTGAATATGCCCCTAGTCTAGCTCTTGCCAAGAGTAAAATGAGAAGATTGATACCACTCTCATGCTTGTGCGCTAAGTCAGTAACGTGAGCCAGGAGGCGATTAGCTTAGCGTAGCATAAAAACTGGAGGGAGAACCATCTAGCCTGGTTCTGATAGCAGATAAAGACTATCTAACAGCTCTCAACCTCACTTATAATAGAGACTGTTTAATCTGTACACAAACAGAAGTGTAGAGATGAAAATGTGTGGTTTTGAAATACAAGTGTTTCTCAAAGTGACCTATAATAAGTTAAATCTATTTTGGGACCTTCCTTCTGGTTTCAAAGCAAACAAATGAAGCAAAGAACTTGACAAAGAACTGTCAACGAACACACGCTAGACTTTATTATTGTACATAAGAACCAAGTCATCTCACTGTCGCACTTTACAATAACTTATTCCAGGTGCTAAAATGCCAAATGCATTCAAGGAGTCTTATTCAAATATCCACCTCTACATGTGGGTGGGCAGGAGATTCCCCAGTGAGGCCAAGCTCCCCTCCCCCTGCTCGTCCTTCTGTGACCTTACTGTTTACAGTTCATATAATCCACATTAATTAATGTCATAAAAAGAAAGAACCTCTGCAGTGTGGCATGCTGTTTAAACAGTGTTGAAACAGTAAAAGCCTGTGCATGGGTATGATGTCAGCTCATGCCTTCCTGATGCAATCAAAAACTATTCTGTTGCATCTTTCTTCTTGTCAGAACTTAAGTGTAAAATAATAAAAGTAGCATTCAATTCACAACTGCAAACTCATTTGTTAGAATGAAGTGAGTTATACAGTATATGATTGCAGAGAGTGCTACAGTTATGCCATCATCACAGCTGGATTTTGTTTTAATGGATGGTATTTTCACTGATCCACGTACAAATGAAGCTGTAGTACCAGAAAAAGTCATGACAGGAACTTTACAACAACCAATCTATGCCAAGGATCGGTCATCAGTGGAGAACAATGAGATCATCAGAGAATCAGACAAATGGGAGCTGCTCTCAGAATACTGGCCAAAAGTCAGGATGATCTCATATCAGGGCTGCTCAGAGGCCACTGTATCTCTGTGCCAATAGGAAGCTTAATGTAGTCATGTATTCTAACCGGCACTTATTAGCAGGTACTGAATTCTAAGGTTGGTTGAGACCACAAATGATATTAACAATGGAATTTGATTATGATTTGTGCCTCCTTTGCCCCTCTCCTGATTCATGCTGTGCCTTATTGATTATAATAGAAGTAAATTATGTTATGTAGAACAATGCTACCACCTTGTGGCCAAAAGAGGTATTTAAATTCCTGTAATTATTTATCCAATAGACTCTATTGGATAGAGCTTTCCTCACTATAGCCTCAATAGCTAAAGCAGGAACAAATTAAAAAATTGTCCTCACCTAGTAATAAAGCATCTTGATCTTCATGCACCAATACGTCCTCCCCCCCCAATCCGCTCCAGATTTGAGTTTCTCTGATGATTCATCTTTAAATAATGTAATCCGTCCACATGGCCTCTCTGTTCCACCTGTAGTTTTAAAAATATGTTGAGTTTATGAGGCTTAGCAACAGCAGACACACACTGAAGGTAAAAGTTCCTGATTAACTGTGGACCCCATCACGTTGATAATTAGCATTTTAGCATATAACCACACCCAGAATGCTGTTTGTCACAACGTCGTAGTGCGTTTGATTTGCGTCACTTAGCGTGCTCGTCGGGCGGGGCATTAAGTGATAAATATAGGTAAATGCCACTTGTTTTACTTTTTAAACTATGGAGGAACAAAAATGATTAACCTTAATCCGTAATTATTTCTTTTAAAGGGGACCTATCATGCAAAATGCACTTGTGTATGTCTTTTATACATAAATATGTGTCACCGGTGTGTCAGGGAACTCACGCAGCGTCAGAAAATAAAACCTTTTCTCTTTTCCTCCGTACCCAAATATTTTAAAAACGGAGGTACAACGAGCGGATACAGATTTGCTGCAGATATGACGTAACATCGGCGGCGGACCCACAGAAAGTTGCTATCAGAAACAATGCCTGACGTGTTTTGAACGTAATCTCGTCTTCGTTTACATTGGCAAGCCTTGCATGCTAACACTCAGAACTAACCTGTACTGTGAGGGCCGTCCCTGGCCAACATGAGGCCCCAAGCAAAGTCATATGATGAGGCCCTCTGTTTCGCGAGCGTCAACGGGGACTAGGGTGCTAGTGGAGCCAAGCCCCGGATATTATTTCTTTAGCCCCGGACAATTCTCCCTCAATAATATAATACATTAACTGTGCTTTACCTGAACCTCATCATGACTCTACTATAGAGAGGACGGGAGGAATGTAATTTCCCGTGTTCAGTGAATGCAACAGAGGCAAGACTAGGGTGGCCATTTCCATAACACCAAAAAGGAGGACACTTTGGGATTATCTTTTAGTTTTTATCCTGGCTTCACAGAATCCTTCACACTCAAAACACAATGAGACTAGTGTACTAACCACAAGTTGAATGTCTATTTTCGATACTTTTGCCCTTTCCTGGCTGCTTCCAAGAGTTTTTTGTTTGTAAGGAGTCTCTGGTACATGTCTGTGCACTCAAATGTTTAGTTGACACACATTTGCAGCTCTGCCTTGACGCTGTCCACATCCAGACGATTTCTCTCATTTCTCCATGCTGAGGTCATCATTGAGAACACACGTTCTGTATGGGCATTGCTACATGGGATGGAGAAGATATATGCGCTGACCTTCCTCAGATTCACAAGTGGGACTTCTGCTTTGGAAAACAGTTTGAGATACCGCTCCTCACTGTGGCATCCTTCCATTGCTGAAGAGCTGAGAATAGCTTCCACCATGCCATATTCCTCATAGAGTCCATCCATGTCAATGTCTTTCAGGCTGCAGGCTTGGACTGCATCACTGTATTCTCCATAGGACACAGCGGTTGTGAGGCCAATCTTTGACACTTTACTATGAAAGCTGTTCTCAGAGAAGTCATACCTTTCACTCACGTATTTCTTGGCTCTTTCATAGAAAACAAGAAAATCAGCCTCACATTTCTTTGCGAGATCAGGGGTTAGCTGCTTGAGTTTGTTGTTCACAGCAAAGCCAAAAAATGTGTCCTTTAACCTTCTCTCAAGTTTCCCTTTCAGTTCAGTCATTACCTTAAACACAGAGGTTATGCTGAATGATTTGGCCTCAAGTGCTTCAATGCAGTCTGAAAACACTTTCAGAATGTGACTGAGGAAGAGAAAATACATCTCAGATACTTCGTTACCATCCTCTCCAAAGCATTTCCACAACATCTTGGAGCATTCCTCCTCACCTAGACTCTGAAAGTAGCTGGTCAGGGGTCTCCAACACTTCAGAATTATGTCAATAGATGGCAGCAGAGACAACCATCTCGTGACAACGTGCCGCAGCAGATTGCATTCCTCCACTTCCACAAACTCGCAGAATTCCTTCAACTGCGCCGTTCTGCTAGCTGAGATGCTAAAATGGCTATACACCTTAAGCACAACATTTTCAATGTCAATATCCAAGTTGCTTGCTGCATATCTTGTTGCATTGTGCAGAATATGGGCTAAACAGTTTGCAGCGAGCACGTCTTTTTGAGCCAGTTTCAGTTTCTGATAAACACTGTTGTGTTTTCCATAGTTAACGCTGGCGTTGCCTGCTGCATATGCTGACATTTTTTTCACATCTAGTCCAGACATCTCCAGTTTAGATAGCAGCTGATTTGTTATAGCTTCTGACTTTTCGTTGCTATCACTGTAAAAATCCAACAGTGCATGTTGCACGCCCTCCTCAAAGTGAAAATATCTCAGTACAATGGGGAAACACTTGATCGTACCTTTGTTTGATGCATCACTTGCCACTGAATAATGCAGTTCATTTTCTTTTATATAATCCACATGCGTCTGGACAGAGTAGGGTGCTAGGACATTTTCGCACAAAGCTTTGGCCTTTGTTTTTCCACAGGTCATCCCTTTTGCTATTGATGAGTCGTTGTAGATTGTGCGATCAACTTTGATTCCACAGTCTACACTCCTGTATGACTGACTGGTGATGCTTGACGGCATGATACACTTTACAAAGTTCTGCAGCAGAGATGTTGTCATCTTGAGGCGATGAAGCTTCACGGAAAAACGATCAAAGTGAAGAGGCACAGCGCTTTGATCGTTGCTTTTGTGCTTATCTGTGTTAGCATGTCTGTCGACAGCACCTTTTCCTTTGCTGCTTACGTCCACATCGCAACGACACAACGTGCATGGAAGTCGTCCTTTCGGCTTTTTGTGAGGAATCCATGTTCTTTCGACCATTCAGGATTAAATGAAGTCTTTCGTTTCGGCATTTCTGCGGTGTAACCCTACCGCTAACTAGGTGGAGTTGGCTCATGAGCTAGTCGGCTAGCGCTAACGTCACTCTGTGCCACAGTGCCCTGCCGTGAACGTGACGTCAAGAAGCACATGCTAATTGTTTACGTTTATGAACCAATGAAATACAAGATATGTATTTGACATCGCATTCAGCCAATAATTTGTAAGACCACAAGTCTTACGGGGGTATATACTTACACATAACTTATTATTTGTATTTCTTTGTATAATTGTCTATTTTTTTTAATACCTTAAAAGTATAAAATAGGGATGACCTCAAAAGGAGGACAAATGAGCGTCCGGCTCAAGGCTGCGCCGGCAGACGGACACAGACATTGAAAACCGGACTGTCCGACCTAAAACCGGACGTATGGCCACCCTAGGCAAGACACCAGACCAACCATCCTGTGACATTGTTTAAACTGTCCATAAGAAAACATTTTCTTAAAAAAGACGTCAATTCTCAAGTGGTGGCTCACACAACAACCCCAGAGCCACCACTTGAGCCAGGTAAACAAGGTATGTAAATGTCAGTAAACTTGCAAGTTATGCGAACATGTAAGCAAAGCATAAATTACAGCTACGTTGTTGATGTTACTTTGAATCGTGCGGGTAAGCTAACCCGTTAGCAAATAGCTAGCCAGAGATATTAAATTAACACTTTGTCATACAATATAAATATTGTGTTTTTTAGCGTTGATGATGATGGTGATGATTTCTAAAAATATGGTGTAATTTGTAAAATATCCATAAAGAAAAAGAAAATCTGTTTACAGTTCTGTTTCATATGGGTGTTGAAAGATGTATCCATATCTCTTCATTTTGCTCTCAAAGTGCACCAGATTGATTTTAACTTCAATATTTAAAAAAAAATCTTCTCGGGGGAGCATGCCCCCGGACCCCCCTAGAGGAGGTGAGGACCCGCCTATAGGACCCAAAATCCGTGTTTCTCTAATAGGGCTGCAAAAGAGGGGTACTGTATGAGCAGTGTGAGGCATGGCTACATTGGGTGATCTGTTTGGTATTTTAAGCAAAAAACTTCATAGGTATGGCCCTACAATATATTTGTCCGATATAGCATAATAGGTCCACTTTAATAGCTATATATTGCATGAGCTAAACAATTGCCTATAGTCTCTACAAGGTCTCCTACAATGCTTGCCTTACCATAGCCTAGTTAAACATAAATAAACACAAGCCGACCTTCCTAGAAAAACATATTTGTATACTTAAGTCAAGGAAATGTGCTAATTCAACCCTCATAAATACTTTACTGTATCAAATGTAGGTCAGAGGTTGCCAAACTGGGTCAGGCCCATAGACTGTATAAGGGTTGGGACCCTCCCTCCCAAGTTGAAAAGATCATTTCAGAGGGGTCACAACATAATAAGTGGGGGAAGAAAGAAGAAACACTTAGAGGGACATTTCAGCCTTTAATGTAACTCCCAAGAACGTATACACATCTAAATTGTAAGGGATGTTGTATTGAATCCTGTGTTCTTTTACACTTTAACATCCTATTTTCAATGGTGAATGGTAAATGCAGCTGTCAAAGAAAGTTAATGACAACATTATTTTCCTTGGAGATGAAGTTGATTAGAAGTATTTGCTAAAACATAACTACAAGTCAATTACCTCAATGTACTTAAATAAATATTTATGTGAATGTACTTTGGTACCAGCATTCACCGTTATTTTACAGATACAGTACCTATCCTTTATCATAATAGCCTTTTATTTTGTAATATCAACACTGTTAAAGAGTAAAATGTTCCTCCTAAACAACTCATTTTGTAATCACCGAATCTATTAGAGAAGAATGCTGCTGTGTGTGTTTCTGTGTTTTTCAGTCAGGTTGTCTCACCTTGACATGTATACAATGTGACACAAAGCATGACACCAAATGACAAAAAATAATTTTTTATAATATAATAGTTTTATTTTACATGAAATATGTAAACATGCATGGTTTTACAAATAATATCACCCAACTGTCATGAATTGTATCCCTTACTTTGGACTGTGTGAATTATTTAATCACAAATACATTCTATCAAAATCACTAATGAATACCTGGACACTGTATTTACATGATTAATTGTTTATGCAATAATGAAATTAGTCACTTCTTTATAGAACATTTACCTATACAACCTATACACAATCAAGTGTATACCTTTTAAAATACTGACAGGTAAAATTGTCAAGGCAGAAACAAACAAGTCACAGATTTGTCTTGCAGATGTAGTGAGAGAATTCAAGTAACAATAACAGTGGATTTTATATGCTGAAATTGAGCATTAAATGTCCAATATAATTCAGCATTTTTTTAATTTATAAATAGTTAATACAACATTGTACAATGTACATCTAACTCTTCTTAGAAGGGAAGTGGGATTCAATACTTCCTAATTGGGTTGATATATCTCAGTATGTTACACTGTAACAGGAAAGGAGATCATGGTCATTTTCAAGGCTTTTACTTTTGTGTGTGTGTGTGTGTGTGTGTGTGTGTGTGTGTGTGTGTGTGTGTGTGTGTGTGTGCGTGCATGTGTGTGCAACACGTTCTCACTCCCATCCCGTCACATATTGACGGACGGTCAGGGCCCCTCCCCGTCGCTATATTACGTACAGGGTACCCCTTGACCGTCAGGCTTCTACTGGCAGGGCGTCCCATAGACCTTCATAGACCACGTGATCAACAACAATGGCCGACCTTCGTGTTATTCTCGGTGGAAAATGCCTATTTTAAGGTTCATTTGGCCATTAAAATGCGTTTTGATGTCATGTTATGCGAGTAATGAGTTTTTATTTCTGATTATTTGTGCAGTACATGTACATGATGTTTAGTTTGCTAGTTATGACGAAGATTACGTCATTAATGTGTACACATTCATGGTTGCTAACGTTTTTTTGGTGGAAATGTGTTTTTTCACAGCAAAGTCACCCTCTGTACTTGGATTTATTGGGAGAATCTAAAGGCAAGAACATCCCGAATATTCATTTCGGTCTTTATTTTTAGACCTTTAGTGTTGCCGTCTGTGAGGAAAATAAATGGGGCTCAGAGCCTCGTATTTTTTAAATATTTTTTTCCTTCTAATTTATTATTCTTTTCAAAATAGCACACTGTTATTTACTCACCAATAACACACAAGTATCCTTGCTTTTATTTATTGGTTTAATTCCATAATCTCGGGCTTTTTTGGCGTTCGTCAGGAACTGAATTTCAAAATAAAAATAACCGGAAACAGACGTAGGCCTATAAGGGACATTTCGAGCATCATTGCGATTGTCAACATTTTTGAGTTTAGGATGGCCGAAGACACTACACTGCCCATAATCCCCAGCTATCGTTTAGGACTACAGTCCCCGTGATTAATCTTCAAGGTCTGGGATTGGATGTTGGAGTGGCAGTGGGCCAAGGTTACGCCGAGCGTCAAACAGCTGTTTGAAATGGAACGAAACCACGCCAGACTATCCAAAACTGGAATCGAACGCCCCCCCAGAACTACATGCTACACTATTGTGTTTCGCAAAATGTTCTATGGGACGTCTCTACTGAACGTTTTCGTTTTTCCCACAATTAGAAGTTGCCAGTATTAAACACATTGGTGTTATCAAATGTAAAACATATAATTAATAAATGGGTGAAAATCGCTGTCCATAATGCGCAGCATTAATATATACCCACATGACAGCTCATTGATACTTTGTAATTCTACTCCACTACAATTCAGAGGTTAACCTGGTATTTTTACTCCACTACACTTATTTGAGTTACTTTGCAGATTCTGATTAATGATGTGAAATATAAACAACCCTTAAATCAGACTTTAGTTACACCTGAGTAAAATTCAGGTAAGGTGATTGTCAAGTGCCAACAATCAGGAGAGATATTTGATAGTTGGTGCTTGAGAAGACTAAACATGTATCTGCAATTGACATGAATGGAAACGAGTAATAAAGTATATTAATTACTCGTTATTCTCTACTAATAGTTAATTAAAGACTGTATATTATGGCTATTTTGCACATCCCTTTCAAGATTTCAAGATTTTCAAAGGGTTATTGACATATCATATACACAACTATGGTGTAGTTATGCAATTAATGAAAAACTTGGGTCACAGGTTCCTCAACAGTGCATTACATTGCTTATTTGAGTTACTTTGCAGATTCTGATTAATGATGTGAAATATAAACAACCCTTAAATCAGACTTTAGTTACACCTGAGTAAAATTCAGGTAAGGTGATTGTCAAGTGCCAACAATCAGGAGAGATATTTGATAGTTGGTGCTTGAGAAGACTAAACATGTATCTGCAATTGACATGAATGGAAACGAGTAATAAAGTATATTAATTACTCGTTATTCTCTACTAATAGTTAATTAAAGACTGTATATTATGGCTATTTTGCACATCCCTTTCAAGATTTCAAGATTTTCAAAGGTTTATTGACATATCATATACACAACTACGGTGTAGTTATGCAATGAATGAAAAACTTGGGTCACAGGTTCCTCAACAGTGCATTACAAGACATCTATCAATATGTGTGTCCCTCCACCATTAAACTGTCATATTCTGCACATTTCTTATTCAATCTATCTACATAAGAGTATAATCCATATGTATAATATCAGTTAAAATAAGTGCTTCAACATACATTGCAGGAAAGCAATATATTAGACGTTAAGTACTTTGTCAGGCTTAATATTTATCTGTAGATAGATACCCCCAAAGTTTTTTTCTTATTTAAAAGAAGACCTTAATCTGTTATTTAATGTTTAAATAAAGGTTAATTCGTTTTTCTGTTTTGCACCTCCTCCTATTAATATCTTTGTACATCCAGCACTAAACTGTTTTATTGTAGAGATCACTTATAGTATCTTCTTGATTTTTTATATTCTATATTTCTATCACAGACCTTCTACTTTCCCCCTATGAAAGTATGTACTCTTAATATTTATATTAATCAAATATAACACATAACAACAAAAATTCAATAACGTGCTTTAACCACTAGGCGGTGCACACAAGGTACACACAGCCATAATAACTTTGTATTATTAGTGTTGGACACTTGTATGTACAACATCTGAAGATGTGTAGTTTTATTCATGCTTTCACATAATTTTACAGCATATTGCTATACTATTTCAGTCTCAGTATTTACATTCAAAATTCAATCCAATTCAAATCAGTAATATCTTTAAAAACTACAAGTCCTTTTATATCAGCTGTGCACCGTTATGGTGTAAATATAACCTATCTATGAATTATATCAAATGTAAAAGTCGGCCGAATTAGTGTTGATACTGCAAGGACACGTATTGTGTGAAGAGAAATTGAAGATGTTGTTTAATTGTTGAAATATTTATGATCCACGTCAAGTATTCAGTTTCGGCGGCATTTCTTCAGTTTTTCCAAAGGTCTTCTCATCAGGGCTCTATAAATAAAGAACTACGGCAGATCTGTAATATGTAATGCAGCCGAACCGTGTATTACAATGCCGTTATGTGATGACTTTCAAAGAGAAAAGCAAGAGCACTCGGAATTAAGTATTCTTTTAAAATGTTTTCCGGATTTCATATAATATAAACACCAAATCCCAGCATGCATTGCGGCTAAAACATCCAATCAGCGTAGCTGAGGATCCTGGGTAATCGCTCGAAATGCCTACGTCTGTTTCCGGTTATTTTTATTTTGAAATTCAGTTCCTGACGAACGCCCAAAAAGCCCAAGATTATGGAATTAAACCAATAAATAAAAGCAAGGATAATTGTGTGTTATTTGTGAGTAAATAACAGTGTGCTATTTTGAAAATAATAACAAATTAGAAGGAAGAAAAGATTTTAAAAATACGAGGCTCTGAGCCCCATTTATTTTCCTCACAGACGGCAACACTAAAGGTCTAAAATAAAGACCTAAATGAATATTTGGGATGTTCTTGCCTTTAGATTCTCCCAATAAGTCCAAGTACAGAGGGTGACTTTGCTGTGAAAAAAAGGGCTGTCAGTCGATTAAAATATTTAATCGCATGATTGTTCATAGTTAATCGCACATTTTTGATTTGTTCTAAATGTACCTTAGAGGAATATTTTTCAAGTTTTTAATACTCTTATCAACATATGAGTGGACAAATATGCTTTATGCAAATGTTTATTATCATTTGAACAATGACAAATATTCTCATGAATATTAAACACAACAACCTCTGAACATTACAAATATTCGCCTCAATTCAACCTGGAACCTCTCTCATACAATACAAATGGTGTGTGTGTGTGTGTGTGTGTGTGTGTGTGTGTGTGTGTCTGATGGATCGTTGGAGCTATGTGCAACCATAGACTGTATATATAAAGTGTGCAACTCAAGGCATATGCTCGAACGGGAGCTGCCTGGACGCTACAATCATGTTGCGCACTATCCGTGCTGAGTGTGCTGACTTCTCGTACAATGTCGCACTGTCTGGCTTCCTCCATAAAGTCAAGTGCTCCGCGCAGTTGTGGCGAAATGTCGCTCCTCTGTTTTCATTTAAACAGCTCCTTATATCCGTTAGCGCAGCTAGCTAGCACCAGATGCTAACAACAACAATGCACGTAAGGTCTCTCTCTCGCTTGCTCGGGCCACACATACACACACCCTCCCGGTGCCTGCCGGTGAGCGTGGAAGTGTGGTCTGCCACAAGCGGGCAGCAGGAGCAGTGTTGTCAGCATCAGCTTGTAGATGGTATTTTAAACTCGATGCGCTCTGAAACTACGGGGCGGCCGAGGACAAAAAATACACATGCGTTAATCGCGTTAAAATAATTAGTGCCGTTAATTTTTTTTTTCCGTTAACGCGTTATTAACGTGTTAACTTGACAGCCCTAGAAAAACACATTTCCACCAAAAAAACGTTAGCAAGCATGAATTCATTCATGAAGTAATCTTCGTCATAACTAGCAAACTAAACATCATGTACATGTACTGCACAAATAAAAACTCATTACTCGCATAAAATGACATCAAAACGCATTTTAATGGCCAAATGAACCTTAAAATAGGCATTTTCCACCGAGAATAACACGAAGGTCGGCCATTGTTGTTGATCACGTGGTCTGGGAGCTGTTGCAGCGTCCATAGCAACCACCTTAGCAACCATGAATGTGTACACATTCATGAAGTAATCTTCGTCATAACTAGCAAACTAAACATCATGTACATGTACTGCACAAATAATCAGAAATAACAACTCATATTAATCGCATAAAATGACATCAAAACGCATTTTATTGGCCAAATGAACCTTAAAATAGGCATTTTCCACCGAGAATAACACGAAGGTCGGCCATTGTTGTTGATCACGTGGTCTATGAAGGTCTATGGGACGCCCTGCCCGTAGAAGCCTGACAGTCAAGGGGTCCGCTGTCCGCAATGAAGGTCTATGGGACGTCCTGCCCATAGAAGCCTGACGGGCAAGGGGTACCCTATACGTAATATAGCGACGGGAAGGGGCCCTGACCGTCCGTCAATATGTGACGGGATGGGAGTGAGAACGTGTTGGTGTGTGTGTGTGTGTGTGCGTGGCCTCTAAAGCTTGGCTTCTTCGATGATAGGCGATGCAGCCACGCTCCCATTGGGATAGTCGGAAGGTCCCTATCAATCAAAACAACAAGTCAACAGAGTTATGGACTCAACACAGAAGTTGTTGTTTTTCTCTGTAGATTTTAGGTAGGTAAGGGAAGTTCACCCCTAAACAAAGAAAACTGTTATTTATTTAGATTGTCTTGATGTGAGTTTGATTTTTGGAGACATTTTATCTAGAATGTAATGGCACTGAGCGTTGGTTCTCCAAGCACCAAAATACATTTAATATATTTCTGCTGAACTACACCTCCAAATGAATCACTGTGAAGAAGGCGTGAATCTGCTCACGGGAAAAACCATGTGACAGAGCGAAATGTAAACATTAATGGCGTCCTTCTCTGCTGAAATGTAATCTTAGCTCTCAGAAAGAATCTCATATATTCGAGTTCCTTCTGTACGGTGATATCGTAGAATAAACTACTCACAACAAGTTCTGCACATTATCCTAAGTAACTAGGTCAGGAGATACAACAATTACTAAAGTTAGAAAATAATAACTTGTTTTGTTTTATTTAGGGGGGACTATCCCTTTAGGTCGGAATGGGTGCAAAATGACTTACATTTTAAAGATACACTCTTAACAAAGAACAAAACAATGTAAACTGCTTCGTTAGCTTCAGAAATAGGATTGCTTCTGTGTAGTTATTTGAACTATGTTTTAATTGAAAGATCTTGATGAAAAACAGCGCAAGTTACAGAAAACATGCCAGATGAAAAACACACAAATGGACAAACAAAAGCACATAAATTGGCCCTTGTCACATTAGACAATTTGGCATGTCGTAGCAAGCACGGGATATTAACATTAATGTAATAACATTGCATTGTCTTCATGGAATGGCTTTACACACACAGTAAAAGTGCATTGTTTCCTGTAGTTTCAGTGAAAGCCGTCCATACACTTTATAAAATCTATCACTCTGACTGGAGTTAATCCTGCAAATCTGAGCTAGCCGAGAGATTTCCTTCTCAGAGAGTTTTAAAGGCACAAAAGCAACTTCACTTGTTGATTTTCTCATAAGCTTTTAATCCCTACCATTTGTCTTCTACCCCCTGCATGAGAACACATCTCACTCTGTCTGTACCAGAAACCCCAGCTGAAGCAGCCAAGTGGAATTCAGCCACTAATAATTAAATAATTAAAACCTGTGCTTTACATGCCAACATGTCTTTCAGAAGAACGCCTGTATATGAATACATAATAAACTCACACATAAATAAATAAGGCCATAGTTTCATTAACAAAGCTATCATAAATTAGCTCAAATTGTTTTGTATGGACATGCATGACTCCTTGGTATCATCAAATATAATAATCTAGAAAAGGATTAGTGAGAAAATAAAAGGTTTCATATTTACATGATATTGTTAATTTGATTTAGAGTAGTTGGAAACAAAAGGACAGAACGAGCAGAGTGAACAGGTGAAGGGTGTGCAGTAGGATTGTGATTTCCAGCAGTTTGTGTTAATTGCTGAGCTCCTACCTTAGTGCATCTGCATGTTGAGCTAAGATTTGAGAAGATATTTTTGTGGAAGCAGAAAGGTACATTGATCAGGCTTGTGAAGGGGGGGTCTGTGGATTGGAGATTAGCGTTGTGGTTCCGTAGTCTTGTCCTGACATCTGCTTCGCCGCCTAAAACAACAGCTACTAATCACTTCTTATTCAGAGTTTATAGAGGAGTGAGTCTTCAGTCCAGGATGAAGTTTCTGCGACACGATCTGATCCATCAGGCAGTTTTGTCATTAACCCCAGTCAATTCTTGCTTGTCCCCAACTACTGATTGAGTTTGTAACACTCTTTAAGGTTTTAATGCTTCCATTTTTGTATAGCTGAAGCCTGAGAAGTATTGAAAATGCTAAAGTATTAGTACAAAGTAATTGTTCACTAACTTTTAAGTCAGGAGATATCACGTTCACATATCTGTCTATTAACTGTAAGACACTTAGCTTAACTTAGCTTTAGCTTTGATTAGCTTAAATTTGCTTAGTCTAATTTAGCTTAGTTCAGCTTCTAGACAGAACATATTTTTGGCATGTAAACCAACATAAAATGTTGAATTGTTGTACTGATTTAACAAACTAGCTATAATTGGTTACGTAGTTGTTTAGTAGGTTTTGTTCCAAGATCAGACTGTTTCCTGTCTTTGTGCATTGCTAAGCTAATCGTCCCCTGGCTTCAGCCTTGTATTTAAAAGTTATGAGCGTTGTATCGATTGTCTCATGTGGCTCTCCACCATCAATTGAATTTCCAATAAAATGTTTAGCTTTTTCTGTTCATTACATGTTTGCATCATTTGTGAGGAATTTGACTTATTTCCTGTCACCAGTAACTTCACCTTGGAGCTTATCGACTCACTCACATCAACAATGATTTTCTCTGTAGTCCTGTCACCTCCTTAGAGTAGCATTGCTTTGGTTGAATTCAAACATTCTCAAAATGTTGCTCTTGTTTTATTGGAGGTAATCTGTCGTTTTTTTAACCTTGTTTGTCTTTTTTTAAATCAGGTTATTTCCCAAACAACATACTCAAAGCAATGCTACCAGAGGTTGGCAGGTAACATCAAGGTTAAACAGAAGAAAGACATGATTTATGACAGACATAGTGCCGTAGAGAGACAATAATCACGTATCAAAATATTGTACAGACACAAACATGCAGGCCAAGACAAAGGTAGACAGATACAATAGGTTAGTTATTTCTGGAGCAACACAAGACACACATGTGACTTTTGACCGCATGCCTTCCATGCAAACCTATGACAAGCAAACAAATAACACATAGGTCTTTTTTTCACGGCAGATATGTTTGACTTCATTTTGTTCTCTACGTCTGTGCTTCTACTGTCAAAACATCTTCCATGAAAAAAAGGATTATACCAAACAATATTACAACCACCATTGCTCCACTACATTATATCCCCAACACCTTTTCTTATATCTTTAACACTTACTGCTGCTTTGGCCAACATGTTTGCCTTTTGTCTCCGCAGATCAGACTTGATTAGGCCTGCAGAGAAAAAGACACAGAGCAAGTCAAGCCTGTATGAGGTCATTATTGCCAGGGCTGCACATAACTGGTGCGCAGGTGCGCATGCGCACCTCCGCCAAAAAAAGAGCACCGGGTCATTTGAAACAAAGCGCATTTGCGTACCAACATTGAGAGAGGGAGAGAGGGAGAGAGAGATAGGCCATAAGGTGAACCCTGTTATCGTTTCATCCCGCTCCACAGAAGTGGAACTACACAATCCTTAGTTCATAAAAAAGAACGAGTCATGCCTATCCACCAAAAAAAAGTTTGTCGCTAAAATTCCTGTCAATTCTTCTAGGCACGTAATTATTGGCTGAACTAGTCCCTTCAAAGCGTAATAATATCTTGGTCAAAAGTAGTGCCACGGTCCGTCACGTGATCGTGCTACACCAATTGGGTAGCTGCATATACCGGTATCAACCATAGACATGTCTATCTATGGTATCAACAAACAGATTTGGAAAAAATGGCGACCGCCATGGTTTCATCGAGTAGCGGGGACGAGGAAAACGCACCAGAAAGTCTCAAAAAGTCAAAATTATCAACACACAAACATTGTGACATGCATATTACGTCTGTGAAGCACGAAAAGGTTGATTATTTTACCAATACAAGATGGAATACATTGATTTTTAAGTTACAAATACAATATTATCATATTACAATAATAATAATAATTATAATAATATAATTAGGGCCGGGACTCGATTAAAAAAATTAATCTAATTAATTAGAGGCTTTGTAATTAATTAATCGAAATTAATCGCATTTTTAATCACATATAAATATTTGACCTGAGAACAGTGAGAAGCAATTTTTTTCACATGGATTTTAGTATACCATTAGGCGCATTCACACCGCAATACTTTTCCCACAAAGGTTCATGAGAACTTGGTTCATGAGAACTCTTTGAACCTGGGGGTGGATTAGGCCAGAGCCGTATAATAGAAGAGTTATGACATCTCCGTTCACTCCAATGGACCACTTTTTTACAGCAATGGCGGATCGTGGAGCCTCTCATTCGTTCCCCGGAAGTTAGCGCCAAGGCTAGCAGAGCGGTAGAGTTGTAGCATAATAACCGTTCGTGACGGACTTTTAAAGGTAAGAAGAAGTTTAAAGATTTATATTGCGGATATTATCAGTACATCTGATTCAAATTAACATGTGTATTAAAGGATGTCAGTGGATTATCCCTAAATTAGTAGATTTAGGGAACGTTTACAGATAACAGATCAAGCTAGGATACCGAAGCAAGTTAGCAACACACGTTGAACAACCTTTTAATTGTAAATTCCATTCTCTTAATGTCATTTGGTCCAACGTTGTTGAATTAGAGAAGAGGGGCTTCTAAACGGGATTGTATGCGGGGGTGGAGGTTGTTAAATATTAGATAAATATAACTTTGGTGCGTGTAAGAGCGAGTGTTTTTAGCAGAGCCATATTGTGTCCTTGTGATTATGTTGATTATTACCTGCCTGTATAATGTTGCAGCTCAGCTGATTTTGGATTGATGGCAAAGGGAGAGGAACTTAAGTGAGAGTGAACACATAAGGTAAGTTTAATACTACTGTTTTATATAAGTAAGCATACTAAACATGTATTCTATCACTGTATTATATAAGTAATCTTGTTAGTAACCTACTGTATGGCAGGTGGAGGGGCAGTGATGTTACAGGTGGAGGAGCAAAACTGCAAACTCACAAGACAGAGAAATCAAAGTTTGTTCTCCAGAGATGAGGTTGATTTCACTTACATTTTTTCATATTTTCTAAAGATGTGGAAATGGCACAAAAAAAAACTTGAGAGCTGTAACCAAGACAACTGTAACAACATGAGTAGACAGCCACCAAGGTTTTTCAAGTCCCTCTCTTACTCCATTTTGCCAACCCAAACTTCCAGGTACATGACGGGACACCTTGCTTGTTTTTGTTGTTTGCGCTCCTCTGGCAGGTGGAGGGCAGTGATCCCTTCCCTTCTTCCCTCAATCTTTGAGACTAATGTAAGTAGAAGACATGGCACTGTAAATGTTCAAACATTTAAAATATTATACCACTTAAAAATAAGAAATATTACTTTTGTTACTAAGAGTTCATACTTATTATACCTGTGTCACCTTTCACACTATCGCTGTGATCATGAGCTATGGGCTTTGTAGATACAGGTCCCGGGGTGAATCGTGGTGCAGGGGCCCTTCTCTTTTTGACCACAGGGCGATGCACGAAGATGGTGGGTATAGCCTCTGCTCTCTCTCAGCCTAGTCTTGCCCTTTTTTGTCTTGACAAACTGGTCTGCATCAAAATGTGCCTGTGGAGTGACTTGAGGTTACTTCACACACACAGAACAACTCAGTTTTGTCTGCCCACATACATATTCCATAGTGGTTGAATACACAGTATTAGGAAACACTTTAAACTTACTGGACATGTTATACTCATTACATACTGTATATACAATATGACCAAGAATGTGAGACAACTTTATAGAAATTCATATCACATATGTTACTGATGCCATTTGTCATACTTTGTTAAACTCACAAATAATAAAGTTCCATAACTTCAGTTGGGAACAAAGACCACACCTTATCTCCCCAAGGCAATTTCCCATCCAATAGGTGTGCTATATAGGTGTGTATAACCCTTTCTCCTGTCTGTTACTCCCTCTTTCAGCACAAGAACCAGAGGGGGATTCAATGGAGCCTGAATACCTGCACTGAGACCCTCACCCTGAGTCTCAACTCTGTGTTTTTCAAGCCTTTCCCTGTTTTTTGTATTAAACAAAACATTAAGCTTTCCCAATGGTGTGGTTTTCGTTTTGTGAAAAAGTGCAAATGCAGTGTTTGTATATAAATCACATATTTTTTTGCTGTTGGTTGTGAAATTGCTCCTGCTTCCTCCGCTCTGTGTCAGTGGGGAAGCCGTACATTCGTACTCCTTTCTCTGAGCGATTGGAGCATCCCCAGGCAGCACAGCAAACCATGGTGGCGACTAGGAGGCAGCACAGCAAACCAGGACAACACGGAGGAAAAGGCACAGACAAACTGCATGATATGCTATTCAATGTTTATTGAATTCCATGTATTTGCAATGGATGTTCCTAAAACAACACATTTAACATCATCATCATCATGCTGCTGCTGCTAGTCCTTTGATAGTCACCTGTCGGTCTCCTGTCCTTTCTGAAAGCCATAAAGATGACATTAGTCATTTAGATAACTTGTGTCCTCAATTACCATGGGATTACTGAAACTACCATGAATTTAAGAAAATGGTAGACATTAATCTAATCTGAATTTTAAAGCATGACTTTAGATCCCCTCCCTCTAAATATATCAATAAACATTAGAAAGTGATGCTCCTGACTACCATACAAGTTTAAGAAGATAATATTGGTTTTAAAGAATTCAAAGCTATAAATAAACAGCAACAGGCTCTTTAACCAAGGCACTGTTAGCCTACCATGTAAACTAGTTGTTCACACTAATCCTAATATTATCACTTAATATTAGCAAATTCTATTTTATTTTTTAAAACATATTGATGTAAATACATACACATATCGATTCGTTGTATACATTTTGCAAATCAAAACCTTTATTCACTAATAATTACCAACAATCGTAGTTCTATCTCCTGTTATCAGTGCATTCACATTGCCCGCCATGAACTTCCGGGGAACGATCCTCTTCTACATGAACCACGTGACGATAACCGTTTTTGGACTTCCGTTGTCGTAACTCTTCTATTATATGGCTCTGGATTAGGCAAATGAAGCCGCTGACGTCACTTCTTCTTCTTCTGCTTTGGGTTTACTGTAGGGTGGCCATTTCCATAACACCAAAAAGGAGGACACTTTGGGATTATCTTTTAGTTTTTATCCTGGCTTCACAGAATCCTTCACACTCAAAACACAATGAGACTAGTGTACTAACCACAAGTTGAATGTCTATTTTCGATACTTTTGCCCTTTCCTGGCTGCTTCCAAGAGTTTTTTGTTTGTAAGGAGTCTCTGGTACATGTCTGTGCACTCAAATGTTTAGTTGACACACATTTGCAGCTCTGCCTTGACGCTGTCCACATCCAGACGATTTCTCTCATTTCTCCATGCTGAGGTCATCATTGAGAACACACGTTCTGTATGGGCATTGCTACATGGGATGGAGAAGATATATGCGCTGACCTTCCTCAGATTCACAAGTGGGACTTCTGCTTTGGAAAACAGTTTGAGATACCGCTCCTCACTGTGGCATCCTTCCATTGCTGAAGAGCTGAGAATAGCTTCCACCATGCCATATTCCTCATAGAGTCCATCCATGTCAATGTCTTTCAGGCTGCAGGCTTGGACTGCATCACTGTATTCTCCATAGGACACAGCGGTTGTGAGGCCAATCTTTGACACTTTACTATGAAAGCTGTTCTCAGAGAAGTCATACCTTTCACTCACGTATTTCTTGGCTCTTTCATAGAAAACAAGAAAATCAGCCTCACATTTCTTTGCGAGATCAGGGGTTAGCTGCTTGAGTTTGTTGTTCACAGCAAAGCCAAAAAATGTGTCCTTTAACCTTCTCTCAAGTTTCCCTTTCAGTTCAGTCATTACCTTAAACACAGAGGTTATGCTGAATGATTAGGCCTCAAGTGCTTCAATGCAGTCTGAAAACACTTTCAGAATGTGACTGAGGAAGAGAAAATACATCTCAGATACTTCGTTACCATCCTCTCCAAAGCATTTCCACAACATCTTGGAGCATTCCTCCTCACCTAGACTCTGAAAGTAGCTGGTCAGGGGTCTCCAACACTTCAGAATTATGTCAATAGATGGCAGCAGAGACAACCATCTCGTGACAACGTGCCGCAGCAGATTGCATTCCTCCACTTCCACAAACTCGCAGAATTCCTTCAACTGCGCCGTTCTGCTAGCTGAGATGCTAAAATGGCTATACACCTTAAGCACAACATTTTCAATGTCAATATCCAAGTTGCTTGCTGCATATCTTGTTGCATTGTGCAGAATATGGGCTAAACAGTTTGCAGCGAGCACGTCTTTTTGAGCCAGTTTCAGTTTCTGATAAACACTGTTGTGTTTTCCATAGTTAACGCTGGCGTTGCCTGCTGCATATGCTGACATTTTTTTCACATCTAGTCCAGACATCTCCAGTTTAGATAGCAGCTGATTTGTTATAGCTTCTGACTTTTCGTTGCTATCACTGTAAAAATCCAACAGTGCATGTTTCACGCCCTCCTCAAAGTGAAAATATCTCAGTACAATGGGGAAACACTTGATCGTACCTTTGTTTGATGCATCACTTGCCACTGAATAATGCAGTTCATTTTCTTTTATATAATCCACATGCGTCTGGACAGAGTAGGGTGCTAGGACATTTTCGCACAAAGCTTTGGCCTTTGTTTTTCCACAGGTCATCCCTTTTGCTATTGATGAGTCGTTGTAGATTGTGCGATCAACTTTTATTCCACAGTCTACACTCCTGTATGACTGACTGGTGATGCTTGACGGCATGATACACTTTACAAAGTTCTGCAGCAGAGATGTTGTCATCTTGAGGCGATGAAGCTTCACGGAAAAACGATCAAAGTGAAGAGGCACAGCGCTTTGATCGTTGCTTTTGTGCTTATCTGTGTTAGCATGTCTGTCGACAGCACCTTTTCCTTTGCTGCTTACGTCCACATCGCAACGACACAACGTGCATGGAAGTCGTCCTTTCGGCTTTTTGTGAGGAATCCATGTTCTTTCGACCATTCAGGATTAAATGAAGTCTTTCGTTTCGGCATTTCTGCGGTGTAACCCTACCGCTAACTAGGTGGAGTTGGCTCATGAGCTAGTCGGCTAGCGCTAACGTCACTCTGTGCCACAGTGCCCTGCCGTGAACGTGACGTCAAGAAGCACATGCTAATTGTTTACGTTTATGAACCAATGAAATACAAGATATGTATTTGACATCGCATTCAGCCAATAATTTGTAAGACCACAAGTCTTACGGGGGTATATACTTACACATAACTTATTATTTGTATTTCTTTGTATAATTGTCTATTTTTTTTAATACCTTAAAAGTATAAAATAGGGATGACCTCAAAAGGAGGACAAATGAGCGTCCGGCTCAAGGCTGCGCCGGCAGACGGACACAGACATTGAAAACCGGACTGTCCGACCTAAAACCGGACGTATGGCCACCCTAGTTTACTGGCAGGCCGCAAACCACCCAAAGTCCCCGGCCGGAAGTCCCCGGAGTTGGGGACTGGCTTCAGTAGAAGCTGCTGGGACTCCCAGCAGCTTCTACTGAAGCCTTCCGAGTAAATTGCCAGAACGCCGACACCTCCTCATCTCCACCGCTCCCATGTTTTATTTTGTGTTGCCATAAGTTAGTCTCTCTGCGTTTCTGCGCTGGGCTAATGCTAATGCTAATACGAGGATAATAAAATGGCAGCTTCACAAAACTTTTTGGGAGTTTTACGGGGCGTGGTTTGCAATCCGCCCAGCCAATCAGAAATATAGCTCTTTTCTCACAAGAGCCGTACGAAAGTCCCTGCTCTCTAGCAGGGACTTTCGTGGGGGTAAAAAGGTTCTCATGAACACATTTTAGTACCGGCTCTTTTTGGTGTGAACGCGATAAAAGAGGCTAACGTCCACGCTAGCTGCTATATGTTTTGCATTGAGGTGATACTTGAGGCTTGATGTGCTGCGGTGATATGCGAATTTCTTTTTGCATAATTTGCACACAACCGTGCTCTTATCGACGCTTCCATCCGTCCGTTTTTTAAAACAACATTTCCCACTGTTGTTCACTGTGGTTTGTTGTTGTCTGAAGTCATGAACGTTAGTTGGTGCTCCAGTATAATCGGTACGCCTGAAACTCATCCAGTGAGAAACGTTCCGCGGTGCAAAAATAAATGCGATTAAAATGCGTTAATTTTTTTAACGCGTTCATTTTTGTGTAATTAATTAATCTTAATTAACGCGTTAAAGTCCCGGCCCTAAATATAATATATTATATATATCTATAATAATAATCTATATATATCTATAATAATAATAATAATAATGTAATTCATCAAATTATTATATGATGAATGAGTAAATAAATGAATCAATGGTCATTGGTATAAGTACTGCATTTTATTGATCTAAATTACTTAACGTAACAAGTTAACCTTCTTCTTGGACGCAGCTATGTATGAAATGAAGTCATGTTTATTTTAAGAGTGCATTTAACGTGTACAGGGTAACAATAACAACAGACAGACAGACAACAAGTCCTCAGTCTAATGGAATAATCCACAAGCTCAGCCAATGAACCTAGCGATGCGAACATGGTAGTCCAGGAATGTTGTTGTAGCTGGAGTTGGCTGATAAACGCTGCTAGCCAATGTTGATTCGATGGTCAACTGTTCCCAGATAGTAAAACCTCTCACAAATACCGCGTATATAACGCAAATACCTCGGACTTAGTGATGTATTAAGACATATGACAAAACATGACATAAAACAAGCATACAGCACTGTTTAGAATCCATTTGGTCTGGTTTAGCGTAACCATGTAGGCGGTCATCTTTCACTTCTGTTGACAATATGCAGCTACCCAATTGGTGTAGCATGATCACGTGACGAACCGTGGCACTACTTTTGACCAAGATATTATTACGCTTTGAAGGGACTAGTTCAGCCAATAATTACGTGCATAGAAGAATTGACAGGTATTTTAGCGACGAACTTTTTTTTGGTGGATAAGCATGACTCGTTCTTTTTTATGAACTAAAGATTATGTAGTTCCACTTCTGTGGAGCGGGATTTCTTTTCTAAAGGACTTTTCGAGGTTCACCTTGCGGCCTAAGAAGGGAAAAGAGAAAATAGAGGATAGATGAGAGAGAGAGAAGAGAGAGAGAGAGAAAGATATTTGCGAGTTGCATATGAACCATGATATGAACTCAGGGCCGGCCCGTAGCGCTGGCTAGATGTTCGCCTAAGGCGCCATACCTGGGGAGGTGCTGCGCTGGCAGATCTGGGAGGGAAAAAAACATTTTGACCGTTGGGGCTCATCCTAATTTTCGGCCTTGATGTAACAATATTCATAATTAAGTAAATGTAACACCCTTTTCACCCCGGTTACACGTTTCATTTGCCCTGTACGCAGGGGCGGATCTAGACAAATATTCATGGGGTGGCAAGAGGGTGGCAGGAGATTTTGAGGGGTGGCATCCCCTGGCAGAAGTATATGCCGATTTAAATCGCAGTGTAACGGTACACGTACTGACATTATTCGGTACGGGCCCTTCGGTTCGGTACACGTGTGAACCGAAGGGTACCGAACGAATATAACATTAAATGTAAAAAATTGAGAACATGAACAACTTTCTGGAAGTAATCTTAGGTATATATCATAGAGCGACCAAGTCATTTCATTGGACGAGAGGCATACTATGAGAGCTGGTCACAGGGATGCGTTCAAATGTAGTCAGTAATTTGAGGAACTATCGAAATGGTGAACGCAGATAAAGTTGAGCTCAAAAATCCTCCAGCATCATTGAAGTCTCCGGTTTGGGAACATTTTGGTTTCGCAGTTACGAACAAGGGTGACGGACAAAGACAGCTGGACCGAACCAAAGCTGTTTGTCGGCATTGTTCAATTAACATTGGTTACGCGGCTGGCAATACATCAAACTTGCACACTCATTTGAAAAGGCATCACCCGAACGTGAATATCACCGGTACCAAAAGAAAAAAGACTGAAGTGCAAACCCAACTCCCGCTAGCATGTAAGCCTCCACCACTCGCAGAGAGTTCAGACCGAGCCAACGCTATTACAAACGCCAAATATCCTTATGTTGCCATGTTAGCAAAGCGCTACCTGGCTGTGTCTGCTACCTCTGTCCCTAGAGAGGGTGTTCTCCACAGCAGGAGACATTGTTGGTGCCAGCAGATCTGCCCTTTCAGCAGCAATGTGGACAAGTTCATCTTTCTTTAAACAACATGAAAATACAATGAAAAGCAAGTCCTAATGTCAACCTGGCTGCTTAGGTACAGTACAGTTCAAATACAGATCATTTCAGTTCATCGACATGCTGCACCTTAATGTTTATTTTATTATATTTTGTATTTATTTGAGTGAATATTCAGTTTAATAATAATTTAAAAAAAAAAAAAAAATGTTTAATGTTGTGAGAATTTGTTCTGCTGTACCGAAAACGTGACCTAAAAACCGAGGTACGAACCAAACCGAAATGTTTGTGAACCGTTACACCCCTACAATCAATGTTAACTTGGAAAGCCACAATATTAATATTTTAACTCAATGACATTAGGTGATATTATTGTAGCACATCAGTAAAGCCTTACATATGTAAGGTGGCAGACGTAATTTAATGAATTTTAACTGAACGAGTTTGTTTCAATCTTAGACCAGCAGGGGAACCAAATCTATGCACTGCTGCAATAAGTACATTAATTAACTGTCTCATCGATGTTTGTCTGAATGAATATGATACTATTAACAATCATATTATTCCTATCAGCTGTCAATCACTGTTATGATTCACATATTCATTTATTATTGAATAAACTATATTTTTTGGAGGAGTTAATGATGAATGTTCATCAAGATGCTTGCTCACCCTCCTTCAAATTTGAAAAACAAGTAATTATATCATTATTGATATACAGTTACAACCTTGACTTTACATCAGAAAGAACAAACATTAAAGAAGTGACTAACTGCCTCAGTTAGGGTTAGAAAACGTGTATTCAGCTAAAACATCGCTGCAGTTATGATCCAGTGGAAGGTCCTTACCTACTGGCCTAGTTAAATCAAAGTGGTTACTTTCTGTTGGCTGGGCAGTGTAGTTTTACACACCGTCTGATTTTACTTCCTCAGGACTTAAAACTGTTTTTTGGGGGCAGATCCCCACAAAGAAAAACAATATATACACGCATACAAGGTCATCATCTTAACAGTTTGTTATGCTCATCGAGTCATCCGTGAGCAGAGCATCAAGTTGACATGCCTATTACAGCTGAATGCGGCGATTACCATTTTGTTCAGCAAAACGCCTCACAAACGTATTAAGATCCAAAGCTTTAGTGCGTTTTGATTCAATGCTGAGTACAGCCAAACTTGACATTCTCTTCTCTGTAATTGTAGATCGCAACTACCTCATTCCTTCCGTCTACTTGGGTCCGAAATGCTTCTCGTTTTGCGCCGTCCACCGTTCAACTGAATTCGCCATCAATCATATTTCCAGTCTAGCGCCAGGGCCGGGGGAGGGGTTACAAGACTCGCGTCTTGTGCTGCATTCACTTGCACTCGGACATTAGAAATTTTCTCTCATAAATGTCCGATGAGCCACAACTTTTCTTTCAAAACAAAGATGCCAACTGGGGTGGCAGCTGGGGTGGCAAGGCTATTGTTTAGGGTGGCAGTTGCCACCCCATGCCACCCCGGTAGATCCGCCCCTGCATGTACGATGGGCGCTGTAAGTGATGAAAATGGGGGATGTTGGCTTATCTGGCGCCCGCAGCTCACAGCCAAAATGCGAGGGAGAGAGGGAGGGTGCACCGGTACCAGCGCTGTTGTTATTAGAATCTGGTGCTAGCTGCTCTAACGGATATAAGAAGAAGATGTTTCTACAATAATGTGGAGGGAGAGTCCTATCCAGTCAGACTGAGAGGCTGATACGTTAACTCATAGCCGCGGGAAGTCATTTTGCTCAGGGGATGCTGCCAAAAGTGAGGAGGGAGCCGCTTTAAAAAAAAAAAAAAAGGCGGTGCCGGGCCGCGTCTATCGTTATTCCAACCCAGTTTAGATTTTGCTTCCGCATTACGCAAGAACGTAGCTCTACGCGATAGCCTTCTTCTTCGGCTGTTATTCTTCGGCTGTTATAGCGGTCGCGGTAAAGCAGGATGAATAGTTGTTTTTTGTCTTTCCAAAGGATTTGTTGACTGAAAGTAAACGATCCTGTTTGTTTGTTGACTGAAAGTAAACGATCCTGTAATCAAAGCCATATCGAAGATTCCTGAGATTGTATTACTGGTGTTTTATCATCTATAAATAGCCTGTGTGTATTCTCAAATGTCGTTTTCAGGACAAACAAAAGACGTTTTAAATATCTTATCTTATCAGCAGAATATTGAATATAACCTTGACTATTACTGTGCACTTCATTTATTTGACAGCATTATTTTATATATATATATATATATATATATTTAATGATACTATTTTATATATACATTTATTCATATACACACACACTTATATGTACTCACACATGTATTTATTCATAAATATACACAGATGTATTCATTCATTTATTTATACACACACAGCATTATTTAATGATACTGTTTTATATATATATATATACACACATTTATTCATTTATAAACATATAAACACACACTTATATGTACTCACACATGTATACACACAGATGTATTCATTCATTTATACACACACTCACATACACTTTATATTAATTCATTTGTACACACACACACATACATATATATAAACAACACAATATAATAAAAGTATTGAGTATTTCTACACTCTGGTACTTGTACCTTTACTCAAGTACAGTACAAGATCTTATCACTTCTTACACCTCTGGAAAGCACTTTTATGTAAAGGAATACATTTTTATAAATGTCCCAACATTTCATTTTTATATTTTACAAACGTTTATATGTTATTAATGTCAAATGTTGTATTATAACAAAATAGACATTAAATAAAATATTAAATAGATACCTTTACATCCTAAACAGAAGGTCAAAACGTTAATATGTTACATGACAAACAAAACAACGAAACATTATATAGGCTATATATACAGATGTTTGCTAATGTATCCCTCTTATATCCATCAGGAATTAATATTAAATGATGAATTAACATTACCTCAGCACTGCATAAGTGTGGTCGTCAGTCATATTGACAAAGAAGCACTATTTTATTATTATAATTATAATTATAATTATGGGCGTTTAAAAGGACGGTATTTCGCTTGTCAGATCATATTTGTCAGATCATATTTGCCGCCCATAGAGATGTAACGCCAGATTGCTATAACAGCCGAAGAAGAAGGCTATGACGCTATCGCGTAGAGCTACGTTCTTGCGTAATGCGGAAGCAAAATCTAAACTGGGTTGGAATAACGATAGACGCTGCCGGGCCCAGCTGTCAGCGATACGAGCCGCATACATTGTTTGTTAAAGCCGAGACACGGCAGGCAAAAAACATCGTTTTTCATGCACTGGTCAATTTTGAGATGTTGTACTATTTTGATTCCATAACATGTTTTCTTTAAGGCTTTTGGAAGTAAAACGTACAAAATACACATTTAAGTGTTCATTTTACTATAGTTGGTCTATTTGCGTCTGTATATTTCTCCTAAATTCACCAAAAGTTAGCATTCTAACGTAACATAAAGTACCGCGACCGCTGTTTGCACCATGTCATCGCTGGAAAGCTCCGTCTCTCCTGCACAATCTCATCGGATCCAAATATGGTCATTTATCAGCAACCAATCGTGAAAGTACAAAGGGGTCTTAAACCAAGAAACGAAATCTCATTGGCTCGTGTCAACTTCTGACAACGTGATTCGTTCAGATGCGTCACGTGATGTGCTAAAACACTTCCTGGTTAGCTTTCCGCTAGAAATTTAAATCTCAAAATGGCAAAGGAACGGCGAAAAAAACGTTCACAGAGAAGACAACAACAATTGTCACTTGCACGAAGCAAGGTTATACAAAACACAAATGACCCCGAACATGAAATACCTTCACGGAGTGCGTCGATGCGCAAGCTGTCATCCAAAGAACAGGAGGGTTTAGCTAGCGCCTCACTGCAATCTTTAAAGGTCCTTTTCTCAAAATGAGTTTTTTCTCCTACTCTGAGTTCGAAATGTCCACTTCAGTTGCACGTACATACACCAAACCTTCCAGTTATATTCCTATCAATATTATGAAGGCTTTTACAGAAGGGTTTGTTCATAGATCATTCATAGCCTGAATTATATAATTTGTTATACCTAGAAACATGGCGAAAATTGATATTTTAGGGCTGTTGACAGTATTTTCTGATTTATGGAGTGATAAAAAGAGATATCCAAAATCCCTTCTGTAAAAGCCTTAGATGCTAATATGACTACAAAATGAAACGAGCATTTTGAACCTGGCTTTATCCAAAGTTCAGATTTCGGTTCCTGAAATGTGTTAAAATATGCGCAAATGTAATGAGATAATGGATCATTTGCATATTCAGAAAACTTGTAATATAAGAAATAATTGCCTTATTGTAGGTAATTAACTGGAGAAATTACCCTATTCACCTGGGGTGTCTCGCCTTAACTTTAATAAACCATTATAGACCTTAGCAACAGCTGCACATGCCCACATGCTAACTATGGGTCTTACAAACCTACATAACATTACAAATAGTCAGAAAATATTATTTACAATATTAATAAAACTATAAATTCAATTTTAACTGATTGACAAGGCAAAACACTGCACAGCGGCAGCAGCATTAAAGGGAACATCGTCTTACCTTGTGTTGGGGCTTCACAAAACTCCAAATGTAGCCTGGGGTGGCACTAATGAAGACCCTCATTAGAGCAGATACATCCACATTGTCCAAAATGTTACTATGGACATGCATTAAAGTCAGTGTCAGTCTTTTCTGTGTCATATTACTCTAGTTGTAGAGGTGGTGGGCTGAGGAGTAGCTGGTGGTCCACTCTTTTTATTGGGTTGTTTGTTGGAGAAAAAAAATCCAAAATCCTTTTTTGCGCCATTCTATAAAGTTGTCACTCTGCAGTGTGTGTGTCGCGTCAATTACGTCACTCTCCCACGACCTATGACCTAGATGACTCGGATTTTATTTATTTGGAAAATAAATTCAAGCCACCTGATGCATACAAATATATACTATGACTATTATATGCTACTGTATACAGCTAATTTTATTTAAAGTAAAATCATAACTATTTTATGTAGTTTAATCATTTTTATTTAGGTGGTCACTCAGATTTTTAAATGTACACCACTCGCCAACAGGGGGTGCTGCAGTACCCCTACTTCCCGCGGCTATGCGTTAACTACAGCTCAGTGAGGTAAAGTACTCTGAGTGTTTAGATAGTTCACTTTAGTCTAAATTCAAACGGTTTGGTCACAATTTATGTAAACACATATTTCCAAGGCACTCCTTTATAATTATTGGGATAAACAGGTTTGAAATCATTCCAATGTATACTATGGCCAGTAACCAAAAATATCATTTAAAACTGGAGATAAAAAAAAATGCATAAATAAATAAATGTTAAGGTAAAATAAGATATGAATGAACAACACAAATAAAACAAGTTACATTCATTTGTTATTGGCTATGGTAGGTTATTGGTTATGTTCACATACGTATTTGATTACATCCACTTGTCTAAGATGACAACAGAGACTTTCGACCCAAAACCAGCTGTTGACTTGTGGATGCAAGCAGCTAATCGCAGACTCAACCAGAGAGAAAGAAGTAGGCCTACATCATCAGCTACCATGTCTGACAGTCAGGAGGGTAGTGATGACAGCTTGTAGGATTACTGGTCGTGCTAATGTTGTGTTGTGTTCACCTCTGCATGTGTGTTTAGTGCCGTGTGTCTGGCAAATAAAGTCCAGCCCCCCTAAAAAGTTACGGTTTATTTCATTTTAAGGATGAGCACCAAGCAACATCTCCAGGTGCTCCTTTGAGAACCAGGGCAAAAAAGTTATGTGCACCCCTGATTATAGCACAACAAGTGTAGTTGAAGGACATGATGTAATACAAGTAAGCATCCCGTAGGGGGCTCTTGTGCACATAAATGTTTTACTGGCTCTTTTCAGGTTTATATTTTGCAAGAATAAAAATGCAGTATGACTAACTCTAAGTCATGCATCCTAACTTAGCCTCACACTTTGCATTGCAAAACGATGGCAAAGGTTGCAACATAATCATCATCCTGAATTTTTACTTAAGGAGAATGTTTCCCAAATTGTGAACCATAGTCAGCTATAAAGCTCTTAATAACATTAAATGTCGCTTCGTTTAAGAGTCTACTCTACAGTACATCACAAAATGGGATTTCAGTTCATAAATATGTTCCTTTTCTTGTGTGATGAGCTGATGACACAACATGAAGTCTACTCATGTCTGAAATGCTGGGAAAATTACAATGAGTAACTCGGATGACCTTTGATAGCAGAAAGGTCTCATTAAATAGTCTTGCAGTATTTTTCTAGTGTCCAACATTTTAAGGGCTTCAGTAGCCTTCGCATTGAGCAAAAGTTATACATTGGTCCTCAATTAGCCCTTCAAAAAAATGGCTTTGTTTTCACTGAAGCATGAAGTCTCACATTTAACACCTGAAAATAAGCTGCAACCGTTTGTATGTATTTCAGTGTGCATGTGCAGCGTTTCACACAGTATGTTAATGACCTTCAGAGTAAGAGTTTTCCATTACTTAGTCAATGAACAACATGTTTACGGTTCCATCCTCTGACTTTAGTATCTGCTCTGGGCTTTACTTAATTAAAAACATATACTTTGAGTATAGGACTGAGCGAAAAACAAAATACCAGTGGTAACACACTCGCTCTGCCGAAGTATTTACCCTCTGTTTTATGTAACTCGTTTTAAGTAAAGGAAAAGGTACTATACACCAGGAGGAGCTTCAACTAACATTCTTGCAAGTAATATTTTGTTGTAAGTATAAGCAATAATAAAAACACATTTGCTTTTCTGTTCTACTGTATGTGGATATTAACTTTTAACCCTTAAACAGATCTTCCAAAAAACCCAGTAACCATAATTTACATTCTTAGGATTCAACAAAAACAGTAACAAACAAATACATTCCTAGCATTGCTGTGCGTGACGTAAAATATGTACTTTGCTTTGACTCCACACAGCATATGTTTCACAGTCAGAAAGGTCTTACCCGTCATTACTGTGCCGATTAGAAGAAAAACACAGAGGAAGATGTTTCCTGCCAGAGTGCCGAATCTGTCGATGATCTTCCCCTGGCTGATGGTGAAGATAATGCCGAACACCTGGGCGTGCAAAACATGCAGGAGTAAGAAATAACATGGGTGCTAACATGCACACAAGCACCCTCACAACCATAACAGATGCTGAACAAATGCTTAGTGGTAAACAAAGGTCTAGTGGTATTGATATCTGTTACGGCTGCTGTTTCTGCCTGCTTGGTAACCTGTCTGGGATTGTCTGCAGCTGTGTGTGTGATTATGTAATTGAGCTGAACGTTCTCCAATCCCTGTGCAAGCCCAGCGCACACCTGCTGGAGAGGACTACAAAGCCTCGGAACAATTATGACTCAGGAGGCTCTGCTGCGATCAGACGCCTCATACCTTTTGCTCTTGTGTCATGGAAACTACAGACTGTGTTTGGTGTGACATATGTGTTTAGTGACGGGTGTCAACATATGTGCTTAGTGTCGAGTGACGATATATGTGTTCAGTGTCGAGTGACAATTTATGTGCTTAGTGTCGAGTGACGATATATGTGTTCAGTGTCGAGTGACAACTTATGTGCTGTTGAGATCTTCATATGAGGTGAATACTTAAAACGAAAGTTAATTGAGATCATGGTATGAAGTGAATACTTAAAAAACGAAAGTTAATTATAAATCATACATGATCAATCATATTCTTGTATAAACCCATAATGAGAATGCTTCTTGACGGTTTTTGAATATGTATCTATGCTTACAATTTTTTCTGTTGCTATTTGAGAACTTTGCGTTTTGAAAAGAGGGTGTTGAGAGTTTTTCATAATATGTTTAATACTTAAAAACGAAAGTTAGTTATAATCAAATATAATCAATTATATTCTTGTATAACCCACAATGAAAATGCTTCATATTTTAGGTTTTCTATAGTTACAGTATAAACAAAACAAAGTGGTTTGTTTAGGTGGAGTTTTCTTCCTCTCCTCTGGCAGCAGTCCACAGAGAGAGGGGGGGGCTTCACACTAAGGGGAGAAACATTAGAGGCCAAAGAGAGTTCATGTCCTTTTTACCTCATATGAAAGGGTGTCTTATCCCATAACAGCTGTGGAACATGTTGAGGCATGTTCAGCCTTGTACATTATAGGACATGTGCAGTTCTTCACAAATTAGGTATAGAGGAGGAGTTTGTTTTTTGGGTTAGGATCCAGTTTTTTTTTAGCATAAAGAGACTGGTTTTTTGAGAGAGCGCGAGAGAGGGGGGGAGACCCCTGGTAGACTCTCTCCGGGTAGGCTGTGTGCTTCAGAGCTGGGTAACTAGCTCTCGGTATTGGTTCTCTCACACTTGGTAAATATCTCTCGAATTTCTTGGTTGTTGGCTGAGTAGAATGATTTGATGAAAAAAGTGTTTGAATATTATAACCCGCAACCTGTAAGGACCTTCCTTCGAACTCTTGGCGGATGGGAATGTGTTTTTGACAGGTTAATCCGCCGTCTGTGTCGGAAGATGTGTTTGTGAATATTATAACCGCGACCTGTAAGGACCTTCCTTCGAACTCTTGGCGGATGGGAATGTGTTTTTGACAGGTTAATCCGCCGTCTGTGTCGGAAAAAACGGTATGAAACTGATGTGAATTGAGTTGGTGAAATGAAAAAGTTGAATGCGCTTTTTATTGTCACCGGTGTTTTTACGAGGAAATACCTCTAAATTCTATCGGGAGAATTTTAAAATGTCACAACTGAAATGGGCAGTTGAAATTAAAACATTTTGGTAATAAATGTAAGACTGTGAATTAAAGTTTCATTTGAACATGATCACAACACCAGGTTTTTAGTATGATTATAATGTTGTAAAGAGAGAAGGTAAAAACCCTGTATTAGTTTGGACCTATTTTTCTTCAAATAAACTGATCCCACCTTTTGGACTGGGATAATTTAAAAGACACCTGTGCCCTCCTCTCCTGCGTCAAAGGTAAGATTGCACCCTGCCACACACACTTAGGTAGGAGCACACTCCATTTACTGATATCAAAATCCTTCGGGATCGCTTAAACAGATTAAAAAAGAGTTGTCTGAATTGAAACAGCAGTTAATTGAACCTGGTTCTTCGGAGGGGTTAGGAAGAGGTGAGATCTTGCTGACGTTGGTGGATCTGAGCCAAGCAGCAAACTTACATAGACTCAATAACTTCGGAAAGGTCAATTAGTAGGTCAGAATAATTTACCGGAATAAATTATCAGGACCACCAAAACTCTAAACAGTGCTTAGTGTCGAGTGACGATATATGTGTTCAGTGTCGAGTGACAACTTATGTGCTTAGTGACGAGTGTCGAGAGATGTGCTTATGCCCCGGACACACGAGGACGAAAACGGTCGTTTGCGTTACTGTTTAGTGTCATATAGACCGTTCGGCCACACGAGGACGACCGAATACGGCACTAAACGACTGCGGAAACGATAACGGGTCCCAAGGTGGATAGAACGGCATACGCAACGCTCTGGGGGGTCCAACGGCTCTTTGTGTACGCCCTATACGATCATTTTCTGATCATGATGAGGCAATAGCCCTGCCTCTCCCCACCTCTGCTGCTCACTGAATTCAGATTATTTATTTCTCTCGATATGGACATAAACTCGAGTGAAGTCTAATCTGACAGGAAAGAGACACCTCTCAAACTACCTAAACTAGTTATAAATATGTTTATTTTTACTGTCGGCCGGGTCACTCATTACTGGACCAGCAGCTGCATGAAACATACACTGGCGCTGTCCAAAGAGAGGGAGGAAAAAGAGAGGCTCCGTGTATTTATATTATTATATTATATAGATTCGTTATTCATTTGTTTTAAAGCTCAATAAATAACAAAGAAGTCCTTTGACCGGCACTTTTATAATTTTGTCGGAAGATTTAAACTGTAATACACGTTGACTGGCGAAAAACTCTGCCCGGTTCCCTCGGCCCCCACCGCGGAGAATAAACAGAAGGGCAACCATGACAACCATGCTTCTTCGCTGCTTTTGTGGAGGAAGTTACAGCACCACGTACAGGCTCCTGCATATGTACTGCAGCTTCTCCAGCGGTTGGAGCTAAACGGAGCTGTCTCGTGTGGACAGACACTATCCGGATGACTATTGCGTGTGGACGGAAGCTTTTTTCCGATTGCGTTAATCCTATGCGTTTAGCCGTTTTCGTCCTCGTGTGGCCGGGCAGTGTTGAGTGTGGATATATGTGTTTAGCGTAGGGTGCTTAGTTTCTCTCCTTCAGCTGTGTTTTTTACAGCTTCCTTTATTTAGTTGTACCACTTTTAAAGTGAGGTTTTGTTTCGTTCCCTATATTAGTATTTATTTCTTCTGTATGCCATTAGACTCCTTTTTTAGAGTCCTCCTTTTGTTAGGTTATTTGTCAACCTGTGCCCTTTTGGCCTTTTTGTTTGTTCAGGCTGCACGCCTTCCATTTTGTTATACCCTGTTCTGTAATAAAACTACTTATAATTATTACCAATTACCAGAGGTGGGACCAAGTCATTGTTTTGCAAGTCCGAGTCAAGTCTCAAGTCTTTGCGCTCAAGTCCGAGTCAAGTCTCAAGTCATTGTTTTGCAAGTCCAAGTCAAGTCTCAAGTCAGGATGGGCCAGTTCAAGTCAAGTCAAGTCCTAAACTTTGACAAAACGAGTCATAAACAAGTCATTATGTGTTTTTCACCAAATGTAATGACATCGATCAACAGAATAATACTTAATAATCAAATTGCTCTTTATTAGTCACATTAATAATTTAATAATCCATTTTCTCTCTGCTGGTAAAGTAACGTGTGTTTTTCTAATTTAAGAGGGATCAGTAAGGTAAGGCTACCGTGACGGTTTGATTCAGAAGGAGTTTAATGGATAAGATCCCTGATGTTGAGGTAACCAGAATGTTTATTTCTACTGTGTACAACATGTTATAAGGGACCCACAATCTATCTTTATGCAAGGGATAATGTGCAGCGAGGCGGTCTCTATGGGGAAAAGAACACCTGAATCTAGATCCCTCTGCAGGTGGTACTTTAAGTATATTTTGATGCTAATACTTTTGTACTTTTACTTGTAACATTTTGAATGCAGGACTTTTTATTGTACAGGGTTCCTGCAGGTTTCGCCAACTCAAATGTAAGACTTTTTAACACCTTTTTAAGACCACTTTGAATAGAATTTAAGACCTATTTCACGGCAATAAAGTATGAAGGAAAATGTATATAAAGAAGAAATACGTCCCATAATCACTTACAAAGTAAATGTATTCATGTTCAACATAAGAACAGTGACTGAACACAACAGCGTAACAGTACAGAACTGTGTTAGCGTGTTAGACAAAAAGTGTGTGTATGTGTGTGCGTCTGTGTGTGCTTGAGTGTGTGTTAGGGCTGTGCAATTAATCATATTTTAATCGCAATTACGATTTTGGCCTGCCACAATTACGAAAACAACATAATCGTAAAAAACGATTATTTTGCTTTGCTAGGTTGTGACAGAGCACTACAACATATTTGATCAAATTAATTTTTTAGTAATGTATCATTTATTTAATAAATTTTTGTATTGGTTTTTCAGTTGAATTATACGTTCAGGGTAATCAACAGTTAAAAATATACTGTTCAAATTATTATCTGTTTTAAAGTTCAATAAATGGATGTTTTCAAAGTCAATGAATAATCATATTTAATAATCGTGATATTAATTATTGACCAACATAATCTTGATTATTGCCATAATCGAGCAGCCCTAGTGTGTGTGTGTGTGTGTGTGTGTGTGTGTGTGTGTGTGTGTGTGTGTGTGTGTGTGTGTGTGTGTGTGTGTGTGTGTGTGTGTGTGTGTGTCTCTGAGAGAGAGTGACAAGAGCTATATTCAGAGCTCTGCTGCCTTGGCTACACTATTTCATCGTTGCTGTTGTATGATTGGTGTTTAGCTACGGTATTTAGCGTCTACAGCACCTCCGCTTTTAGGGTTGACGTAGACCCAAACTTAGCCCGGAGGTCCCCCGGTGTTGTTGCGGGAGCTGCTGCATTAGCTGCTGCTGCACTAGCTAACGCTGCATTAGCTGCTGCTGCACTAGCTAACGCTGCACTAGCTAACGCTGCACTAGCTAACGCTCCACTAGCAAAACAAACACTAATTTCTTTTGCAAAAGATGCAGCGGGCTTCAAACACGTTCCCCCACTGGTTTCAACCAAGCACTAAATTAGATGTTTTCCAACCAAATACGGTTGAACTTACACTTCCCCATATTTATTTGTAAGTAGATTCGAAGATAGGCTACATGAGCTGAAGCTTGGTTGCTAGGTTACTAGTTGGGTGTTCTCCAACAAGGGGCCGGGGGAAACAAAGTTAGTGATTACTGGTTCCATGTTGATTTAATTCAATACAAATTGTTGGGGGGAACTGAAAGGCTATTACCGTACTGGTTACTTTGCAGCCCGGACATTTCCCCCAAAACACATTTAGACGCTATCGCAACATAGAAGTACCTTTCAAATCCGATAATTTTGAAGACCTTCTGAATCATATTTAAGACCTTTTTAAGGCCTTCAATTCTGATTATCAAATGTAAGACTTTTTAAGACTTGTTAAGACCCCGCGGGAACCCTGATTGTAACTTTTTTTAATTGTCTGAACTTCTCCCACCTCTGACAATAAATCCTGAGTGTTTACCCTGCTCTGAAGGTTATTCTCATTTTAGAAATCCTGCACTCAGCTTTGCTTTCTCCAATATCATTGAAAAGCAGCCAGATGCTGCTTCTTTTTTCGGTTTTCGCTCATTTCTTGACTTTTTCCGACGCGCTTGCGTTTAAATCCGGCTCCCCGTCTCCCCGTCGCTCTGCACATGCTGTGCCCCCACCCTTCTTTCACATAATGGTATGATCCTAGTGTGTCCTCGCATATGATTGGCCGCATGGTGGCCCAGCTAAATAAAGACCCGCCCCTGCCTGCAAGGATTCTCAGCAAGAGTAGGAGCGGCTGAAGATTCTGCTTTCCCCGACGGGAGTCTGCTCTTCTAGCGGTAGCTCGCGATCGGCGTGTTGGAGACCTCTGAATTAAAGTAGCAAGTCACCTCAAGTCAGAAGGCTCAAGTCCAAGTCAAGTCCCGAGTCATTGGTGTTCAAGTCCAAGTCGAGTCGCAAGTATTTTGTGATGTTGTCAAGTCGAGTCTCAAGTCATAAAATGTGTGACTCGAGTCTGACTCGAGTCCAAGTCATGTGACTCGAGTCCACACCTCTGCCAATTACATACTGGTGTGTGTTGCTTTCCTCATCCCTAGTGAGTTTGTAACAATATCAAATGGCAAAAAAAAAACAATCAAGGAAGCCAGAACAAAACTAGCACACAGCAACATTTTTGTAAGTTTTTCACAGTACATTTGCAAGCATGTTGTTTGTTGCACATATGCAGGGGCGGACTGGGAGGAAAAAGTGGCCCGGGGATGAATTGACAGACAGCCCCACTTAATGCGGGGCATGTATCGGCCGGCCGGCGACGAAAGTATGTTACTTAATAAAAAACTTTTATGTTATTTTGGACCATTATTCATATAGTAATCACATTACCTGAGCCCTTGAGTTGCCTAGAGCAAAATAGTTACATTCATTCATTTTAATGTTAACAGATCATTGATGCTATAATATTTGGACCCAATTTGCCTGACTTGACGCATGGATGAGACAATGTGGGTGAGATAATTTAACAGGGGGTGTGGGCAGGTGGTGGACCTCACCTCCTTTAGGGCATGCTCCCCCGGGACGATTTTTTTTTTAAATGTTGAAGTTAAATGCATCAATCTGGTGCACTTTGAGAGCAAAATTAGGGACTAAATCTATGGATACATCTCTCAACACCCATATGAAACAGAACTATAAACAGATTTACTTTTTCTTTCAACATTTATTTGAACAGCAAGTGGAGGCAAAAGTGACTGCACCCAAAACAATAAACCTGCTAGCTAACTAGCCTAAATTCAGTAACAGAATGTGGGCAACGCGTTCTTCTCCACAGCCGCGCAACCTCTGAGTCAGACGTCACTTCCCCCTTTTCTATCCTACGGGTACAGCCACTCCCCCTGAACCCCGTTTCCCTGCCAACCCCCCCGCCCCCTCCCCTATGCAAGCCCCTCCCTCTGAACCCAGGGCTTGCTACAATACTGTATACTGTAAACACAAACTATACAAAAACGCCTTTACGTTTTGGAGCTTGTTTATCCTACTGTAAGCAACTGCCAGCTAGGTCTCTCAGTCACTCACTCCTGATCGTTCACTGCGCAGTGACAGCTGCTACGGGCCTGATCTGTGAAAGTGAAACTATCTGATAGATAGAACATAGGTAGCCTATCAAAACGCCTCTCAAACACCCCTCCAGGGTGTGGTCGGAACACTTACAAATGTGGGCCGGTAGGATTTAGGTAAGCAAAAAAACCATTTTAGGTACATTTTCTTTTTGGCCCTCCGGCCCACGCACAGCACCGGCCCACCGGGAAAACTCCCGGTATTCCCAATGGCCAGTCCGCCCCTGCACATATGATAGAACAGTTCCAAGGTCTGCAAAGACCTAACTCCTCTGCATACTTTCGAATGCAAGGTCAAATCAGGATAGTAGAAAATTCCAAGAGGGTATGTTGTTTTCAGTTTGGTTTGTTTTTCTGTTTGTCAGCAGAATACTGAAAAAATACTGGCTAGTTTTCATGAAACCTGGGGGACATGTGTAGCATGGGCCAAGGAAGAAATCATATCATTTAGGAGCGGATCTGATTTTTCACTTATGGAAAAGAAGCAACTTACTCACTTTCTTTTTGTACAACTAGGAACAACATAAGCAGATGTTCTCACGCTATCTCTTTGGGCTTTGCTGATCTATTATTTATTCTATTCTAAACCACACCTGGACTGAAGCATTCTTTTGTGCACCAGTCATTCCTTCAATTAAATACAGAGTTAAATCCCTGATCAAATGTGATCTTCAGTGATCGTGATGTTATATGAAATGTCTGTTTCCTTGTTTCTTGTCCTTAATATTTGACCTTGCTGATGTTGTGAAAGGAGCTGCTGTGATGCGAGAAAATGTTACACTTGATCTGACAATAAAGTTTTATCGTACCTGTGCTGAACAGTTGAGCAGTCCGGATGAGGTTCCTTCAGACTCTGGGTACGTCAGCTCGACCGCAAACTCAAAGCCCAGCGGCAGGTAGCCTGTCATGAAGAACCTGGACACACACACACACACACACACACACACACACACACACACACACACACACACACACACACACACACACACACACACACACACACACACACACACACACACACACACACACACACACACACACACACACACACACACACACACACACACACACATACACACACACACACATACACACACACACACACACAGAGAGAAGCATAGATACATACAGTTAACAAAGAGAATCACAAGTTGATTTGATTGTAGCTTAAATATGAATAATTCTGCCATTTATTTGACCTTAATTCCAATTATACAGCTTGGATAATGTATTTATGGGTAATGCAGAAACACACCTTCCACATGGTGTTTTTTCCTCTACTTCTTTATTAAGAAATGCAAACACCCTTGTTTTTTACTTAGACGTGGTGATGTTTTACAGGTTGTGACAGGTACTAGAACCATGTTGTTCTTCCCCTGAGATTGAAACTAGTATGAGATTGAAACTATTGAAACTAGTATGTTTAGGGAAAGGCTTAAAGTACATACAAGTCTGTAGTACATTTTCAATTCTTAGATGGGTTAAAATATTAGGGACAATGGTTGTACACACTAGGTAAAAGAAAAGTTAATTTAATCAATAGAATACCAGGAATTCAAGCAGGAATTTAAAGCTAGCTTGAGCTAATGTAATCTCCATTGACGAATTAAGCTCTCTGAGTTATTTGACCAGTCAGCCTGAGTCACATTAATCATGTCCACTGGCTGGCATGTACACTATGTGCGCACGTATGGTATGTATATGATGTACGTGTGCCTCCACAGAGAGGGCGAGCCCAAGCTGGAGGGTCAATCTGTGCTGCTGAAGAGGTGTGATGTTTTCACACCATACACAGAAAGGTCAAAACTGGATGTAAAAGTACTGCTGGCTACGATATCTGGTATTATTTACAAAAACAAGACATATATTGTGAAGATATAATTCATGGTGGCTCTAAAAGCTTTATTTTAAAACACTGTTACTGTGATATTTAAAATATGAGACCATCTTGAATACCACCTGAGTATTTGTACCTACTTTGCAACTTCTTTTTTTAGATTGTTTATGTTCGCACCACCAGATACCAAAGCAAATTCCTTGTATGTGTTGCAATAAACTTGATTCTGATTCTATTAGTAGCCTATTGTTTGAAATGTTTTGGTCCCATTTTTGTTAGTTTTGGATATTAACCATGTTCTAGGACTCCCTATAATGCAGTTTTAACACAAATGGAATTATCATGATGCAGTAAAGTAATATAATCTAACTGTTCAGGATCATTCAGCTCAACTGTAGCCTGTATCAATACGTTTGCATTTTCCTAGAAACAGGATCACCTCTGCTCTACAGTATGTCCTGATTTAGAGTACAGTGTCTGTTAGAGGAACATTTGAACCTAGATCCTACTGTGGGTGGATTTGCAAATCATTATCAATCCAAAGTTGACTTCTGAATAAACACGGCTGTAAATTATTGTTGCAAATGTCAACAGAAAATAGTAGTTGCCACAAATTGTGCAAGAGGGTTGAACAAGTTCAGATATTTTGATTTATATAATTATTTTTTCATATATGGGAGGCGTGTGGTGCAGTGGGTTGTGCGTTTGTGTTCGGGTCAGGGGGTCACAGGTTCAAACCCCACTGCAGTCAGCATATCGTTGTGTCCCTGGGCAAGACACTTCACCCCAAATTGCTCCTGTGGGGATTGCCCACAGTATTGAGTATGTAAGTCGCTTTGGATAAAAGCGTCTAACAAGTGACATGTAATGCAGTGGTTCTCAAACTTTTTCTGTCAGACAAAAAAAAGTCGGGCCCCCCCAACACAAATAGTCAGGCTCAGTGGCGGCGCCAGAGATTTCTTTTGGGGGTGCTGTGGGGTAGCTTGACGTTTCATAGAGGGTGCTCAAACATTTAGGGTTTCCCATTAATGTACCGGTCGCAACAGAGGAATGTTTTACTGCAACACTCCCCATGCAAATACACAGTGTGACTGTTACAATGAAGGCTCGATAATCAGCTCACGGCATATAGGTGTAAGCAGGGGTCAAGTGATATTTTTATAGGTGGTGTGTGGACCTCACATAGGGGGGTCCGGGGGCAAGCTCGTCCGGGAAGATTTATTCTTAAATATTGAAGTTAAAAGCATCAATCTGGTGCACTTTGAGAGCAAAATGAAGAGATCTATGGATACATCTCTCAACACCCATATTAAACAGAACTGTAAACAGATTTACCTTTTCTTTATGGATATTTTACAAATCACCCTTTTAAACTTTATTCTTGTTTTACTGTCATATAGTATTTCATAGCTGTTTTTAATTTATTCTCTTATTTTTTTATAACTATAATGATCATATAAATGTGTGCCTCGGAAATAATTGTTTTCATTAATGGTGACCAAAACGTTTTAGACCCACTGAGATAACACTGAAAGAGTCCTTTAACTCACTGAGTCTCTCAGTCTGACAGGAGAGAACTCTCCTCCACGTTGTTGTTGAAAAAACTCCTTATATCCGTTAGCGTAGCTCGCTAGCACCAGAAGCTAACAACAACGATCTCCGGTACCGGTGCGCTCTCTCTCACGCACACAAAATGGCTCGTTCCACACACACACAGAGCCAAGCTTTAATGAAACACAGAGACCCAGACGTAATAGTACTGTACTGTATCATATTATTTTCGAATCAATAATTTATCAAATTACTATTATTATTTTTTTTAATCTTTTTTTTTTTTTTTATATAACCATTTTTCCTCCTGGTCTCTCGCGCCCCCCTGGCATGCCCCACTTTGAGAACCACTGATGTAATTTCAAGTTGTTTTAACCTTTGACTTAACCAATTAAGTGTTTAGCAAAAACATAACTGTACTCAAAAACAAAAGAATACCCGAGCGCTCCAGCAGTGATGAAGACCACCCAGAGGTGTCCCAGACTGAGTGTGGCAGCAAAGACGATCATCCCCACCAGAGACATGAAGTACACAGCAAGGGTTGTCTGTCTGGAAAAACACAGAAACAAATAAACAACCTTGAACACTATAATCATCATTATAATTATACATTTTAGTAGTGCTGCTGCATTATTTATGTGTTTGTGTGAACTCGTTAAAGTGGGTGTAGTAGTAGACCATTGTAGCTTCTCAAGGGATGAAAACAATTATTCAGATTTTAAAAAGCAGTGTAATGTAACATCAAAGTTAAGAGTTTTTGACCGCTAGTAGAGCTTTGGAGCAGTTTTGAATGGGTTGTTTTGTTTGTTTTTGGTGCATGTGCCCCAGGATCCATAGGGAATCTTAAAAATGCATGCGATTATTACTACTTAATGTTGAACTATGACACATGCATAGAAAGAAATACGAATAAATGTGCAACTGTCACCAAAATATAAGTAGATAAACCTTCAAAGACGTATTGGTCACAGTGAGGAAAAGATTAACAAAACTGCAGTCAAATGTAATCAAATATATACAAATATAATGGTTAATTAAAGAAACAACAACATACATTTATAAAAAAAAACTGCCTTTGATAGAAAAGACTATCTTATTAATATCAAATATTTAACAACTCAATAAGAGGTGCGTTTTAGGATCCCAAAATATATATTATATTAGTAAAATGTGCAAATTAACAGATGAACTGCAACAAAGAATGGGCAACTAAATTATAATCAAAATATGTATGAGAGATAAGGCATGGGAAGACAGTTGTGACTGAAAGAGAGCCTGTGTGTGTGACGCAAACACACTAACATTTCCCCCATATGCAAAACAAATCTCTCAAACAGCGGGGGGCCGACTGTAACCCCCCACAGGGAGGACACTGCTGTCATTACACAGCCAAAAAGCCCATGGGGTCATTAATATGACTGTGAGAGCAGCATGCAGCACCTGGATAAATAGACACAGAGCAACACATAAACACTAAACAAGAACTACAGCGAGATGAGAAGCGGAATGACAATAAACAGAACAGAAAAAAGGCTGGCTAATGTTCTATTTCATTCCTAGCACTTGGAACAAACTGTCATTTAACTTTCTTTTTTTTCGCCTTACTTGTAGGTTTTGGTTTTGTCCAACCAAATGCCACAAATCAGGGAGCCAACCATCCCTGCAATGATAATGGTGAGGCCAATTCTCCCAGCATTCACCTCTTCTCCCTACAAGGTCAAGCAAGATAGGACATAGATTAGTGACCTTACATCCCAAAGGAAAAGTGAGGCAGACATCATTACAAGGGAGTTAAGGGGACTTGGAGTTTCTTTCTACATTCATCTGGTGTCGCTTCAATCCTTCATCTACATCTCTTACTGACTGAATAAAACAGGTCAGCAGGCAACATCCTTCCAGTCTATGAATATCTTATAACAGCAGCCTGTTGATATACTTTAAATAGAGAAAAGCCTACTTCCTCTTTATGAAAGTGAAATGTAATTAAGGACATTACAACAACCTCTACAGGAAATTATATATTCAAACTTAAGAGTAACACTTTTGCAATCATGCTGTGCTGCTTTATTTCTGGGAATTAAATGTTATAGTTGATGCCAATGTGTGAAGAGTACTTTCAATACAAAATGATTCAGCTTTTCATATCCTGACATATCACACTATGGGAAGTGTAAAAATAGTTTGGGGGAAGACCAGACACAGCAGGCGGGACTTACAGGGTAATGCTCGATGATAATGCGGTTCAGCAGGGTGCCGACAGCATAGAAACATCCCACATTCAAACCTGTTTTAGAGAAATAATGTCAAAAAATGAAACAACATTTTTTTTTATGAAACCTAAAAAGGTGAACATTGAGCTAACTTCCTTAAGCAACTATAAAGGAATTGAATGTGACCAGTCGAAGGGTTGGCAGTTGTGTCCAATGAACCTGATCAGGCTGGTTTCCAAAACAGAGAGCAGAAAAAAGGATTTCTATAAATGGACAAGTCTGCGTGTCGAGTGTTTTTTCATGAACAAAAGTTTTAGTAGTGGTTCTGACATGCTCAGGAAGAACATAAACCCAAACAAAACCACTTCAGTAATTAACAATTTTGGATGCAAATTGTTGAGGGAATGATTATAAACTCTAATAACATTTAAAAAAGGAAACAGTGATTATATCTATTTCTATACTATTTGCAAATAGATCTGTGTAAATAAGCCTTTCATGTAAATATAACTATGTATTTAGGATCACAGCTCAGTGTAACAGACAGGGACAGGTGGCCCGCAGAACAGAGTGTGACAATCTCAGGTAAATCTGAGACCATGTGACTAAAGTTCATATGCAAAGAGTCAAAAGGACAACAGAGACACTAATAATAGTCGCATGAACTGTGGAAATAACACGGTGAGGGTCAAGGGTTCCCATAAAATGCGAGTCTCCCGCTTCAAGTATCTTGGAGTCATATTGGACTCGAACTTGACTTTTAAGAAACATAACAAGAAAGTAGCCAATACCATTAAATTCAACTTGCTACATTTTAAACAAATTAGACCCTTCTTAACTGTCAATGCTGCAAAGTCATACCTCCATATGATTCTATCCCACATTGAATACTGTTTTACAAACGGGTCGTTTGCTTGTGCCATAAACCTTAAACCCATAGAACAACTATACAAGAGAGCTACAGTATCAAGGTGTTTGACAGAAAGCCAAATTCATACCACCACTGTATCATTCTTGAAAATCACAATTTCTTGAGTTTTGACAATTTTAACTCTTTTAAAAGTAAGTGATTTTTTTAATAAATGTTTACATGGACTGGCGGGGGGCCCCACCCTTAGGGGAATTCATCCACAAAAAACACACTGGACGCTGCACTCGGTCAAAAACCAGAGGAGACTGTGAAGTCCACCGTAGACGGACAACTTTTGGACAAAATGTCCTCTCCATCAAAGGCAGCTCATTGTGGAATAGCTGAAATCCGGCTCATTTACACTTGTAAGCATTATTTGGTTTTAAAGTGTTCATCAGTGTGCACTGTCCCGGTTAAAAAAAAAAAAAGGACAACAGAGACACTAATAATAGTCGCATGAACTGTGGAAATAACATGGTGAGGTCAAAGGTTCCCATAGATTGCTCACAGCTGTTGGACGTTCTTGCTGTGACTAGACGAGATTTACTTATTTGACGGACAGGAAATATTTTTAGTTTTATTTTAGGTTAAACATTGTCAGACTTAAACCAAACTTTGAACTTCTATAGGGCACAATAAATATCATGTCTGTGATTATCTGAGGAGGATGTGTTCATTTTTATGACACACGAAAAGATAAACCTGGTTTAAAAGTATATAATATCAGGGCTTGTTTTACAATCAGGGAGTGGTTTCCGACCAATTATAAGCAGATTTAGGAACCCACGTGGGGCAGGGTAGGTATGGTGATGTGTCCGGGGAATACCTGAATCTGGTAGCAGATTTCAGTTGGATTGGTCAATTGAACTGGACATGTTTATAAAAGTAACTTATTAGCAGCTGAAGATACAGATATTTCCAATTGAAGATGGTGGAGACCAAAACAGATCTAAAAGGGAGTAGAAATTGGACTGACAGTCATCAGATGAACTTTACTCCAATGACATGATTATGTTTATCTTTAATTGCTGGGTATGTAATGTGTTTGCTAACAACTTTGCTATATTGATTCAAAAGGTTATTATATGTCGAGGTACTGTTGTTAAATGATTACAGTGAGAGATTGTACTGACAAAATCAAGGACTCATTTTTCAGTTAAACAAATACAAAGAAAAACCAAAGCCCTGCCTGTGGTTGTTTTTCTTGTTTTACACTGACCATAAGTGATGATGAGGAGGATGAAGGGCCGGTTGCGGAGCAGCCTGAGGACCGAGGCTGTGTACGAGTACTGCTCAGGGGGAATGCTGCGAGCTGTGGCCTGGGCCTGAGTCGGAGGAAGTGTAGGTCCCTCCTGGAAGACTGACACATGGAGAGACCAACATATCAATCAATATTAATCACAGTGAACACAGAGAAGAGCAGCTGACTCTCAGACACACAGATTACAATGCAGGTCACAGGTGAACTGGGAGAGTCAGTCAAGAACACATACTGTAATTCATAGATGTGATATAACATATATTCTATGTTCTGGTGTATTAATGTCAAACATGATTCATATATTAAAATGTAAGGTTTTTTCAGTGTGTTGGCCATTTCTTACTGCCATGTTGACCTAATTAATTTCTCAAACCTACAGAGCATATCATTATATGGTACCCACAACAAGGAGTATCCACAGAAACACATTATGATGTTTATGATAGGGCTGTGCAATTAATCGTATTTTAATCGCGATTACGATTATGGCTTGCGACGATTATGAAAACAGCATAATTGACAAAATTATTAAGATTATTTTGCTGGGTGCGCTTTCGCCTCTCCCTAAAAGCCCACTCGGCCACGTGGGAGTGACATGTGTTGTGAGTGTTCAGCGAGAGCGAAGATGTCAGAACAAGAGCAGCAACTCGTTAAAAAGAAGGGTAAAACTATTTCCACTATTTGCAAGTACTTTGCCATTACATTTCACATCGCTAAAGATATGTCCACTGTTAGCAACCAGGGCTTTAAGCAACTTGTCAACACGTTGGACAAGCGTTACGCGATGCCGTCTCGGTATTATTTCAGCAGGTCTGCGCTGCCTGCACTATATGACAAATGCCGTGGGGAAGTTGAGAGAGATGTGGCTTCAGCTGACTACTTTGCTACCACAACAGACCTATGGTCTAGCCCAGGGGTGCCCAACCAGTCGATCGCGAGATGTGTCTACAAATAGAACAACAATATTCTGTTTTATCGTTAATGTCCTGTAACATAATCTTCCTGTGCCAAAATAATGCACTTGAACGCATCAAAGCTTTGTGATTGGCCGGCGTCACATGTGTCGGAGCGTGGCTGAGGGTCTTCAGTACAGGTGGCAATATCGTCACCTGCCTGCGCTCATCTCTGAAACCAGACCATGTAAACAGGCTGTTGTTTCTTGCAACAAATCTTTAAGAGATGACATGAGCAGCCCTACCAGCATTTGCCATGGTGGCCTACATTTTTTTTATTTGGTCTTAAGGAGTTCAACATTTATTTCCTGTTACTTCTGGACCATGACGGTTGGCCAGCCTGAGTGGAATATGTTGAATATGTTTTACCAAAATGTTGGCTATATGTTAAGGAGTTTTCAGTAGGTTGTGACAGTGCACTGCATCATGTTTGATTTAATTTATTTTGGTCCAATTTATTTTTATTTATCATATTAATAATATATGTTTAGTATGGTTTTGGAAGTGCGGTCCAACATATTTGTTCTTGTTTATTGGTAAAATATTATTTGTTTTAAAGTTCAATAAATGGTCAATGAATAATCGTCAAAATAATCGTGATATCAATTATTGACCCAAATAATCGTGATTATGATTTTTGCCATAATCGCACAGCCCTAGTTTATGATACATTATGATACAGCAACAATTAAAACCTTTCCTATGGCTGTGAATGTTGTATAGTTTAGGAATGTTTGGGAGTACACAGCCAATTTATCTGAATCTGTGCGAACAACTCTGTCCATTGGAAATGTACAATGTTTCAAATTTCCCTCGGAAAATCTCTCTCACTATATTTGTACTACTCTAAAGCTGCTAAAGTGGGAACTCTCTCACGTGATTGTTTACGTGCTTTAAGCCAACGAAAGGTTACTATTGGACAGTATTATAAGCTCTTTATATGAGGCAAGAGGGCTACTCACTTCCTAAATGTGAGGGGGCATGCACATTCAGAAACAGCTGGACAGGTCCACACACGCACTCTAAGCTCAACACACCCCCACACTTTCTTCCTCTGAGCATTCTAAAGAAACAGTCAGCAAGTCTCTGACCTCGTGAGGGCCGACGCTTTAAGGGCGACAACTGTGATAAGACCTGGTTCAGTGTTCAGTAACCTGCTCTAACTAATCCTGTGAAACCAACCTTGTCTTTGAAACAGCCGCTACAACAGTGTCATTGTAATTCATAGAAATTGAAAGTTTCTTTAAAAACGGCATATGAAATGATTTGCACATGCCTATTTCCACTTTCACTGTGGTGACCTTTGGCCGTCGATTCGGTCAGAGGACGGCAGCAGCCAAACTCCTTCATCCACCTCTCTTTTTATCAGTTTATGCAAATCTCTAAATCCTGGGCCGCTGTCTGCCCTGCTGACTCACAGGCCTGTTGCCGGGCTACAGATGGCCCTGCCAGCAGGACAGCCCTCACACATGGCATCTTGCATGTATGTGTGAGGGTGTGCTATGTGTGTGTGAGTTTATGTGTCATATTATGAAACTACTGTAGCCAACTAGCTGTGACTTATCTTGCTGGAATGACCAAGAGTCACATCCACTGCCCAAATGAATCAATCCCATGGAGGAAAGCCTGTACGTCCTATACAGAATCACTGGTTATTCTTAAGACAGTAAAACGTTGTCCTCAGCATTTCTCCTGGTCCTCTATATCTTTCTTCATATTTATACCAACAACACTGACCGTCAGTCTGAATGTTGTACATGGTGCCACTATGGAATGCCTTCACAAGCATTCTTTTGTGTTTCTGAATGCAGAATGCTTACGAGCACCCCCGCCCTCCCCCATCCTCACAGGACAACAGCTTTTTCATGCAACTTTTGCCTCCTCTCTTACTTAACCTAATGTTCTCTATAGAAGGGTAATACATATTTACACCCTCGTGTGTTATTCTGACTAATCCCTTCAGGTTATAAACTCCCTTCTGTTGAGATCTTCATATGAAGTGAATACTTAAAACGAAAGTTAATTGAGATCATGGTATGAAGTGAATACTTAAAAACGAAAGTTAATTATAAATCATACATGATCAATCATATTCTTGTATAAACCCATAATGAGAATGCTTCTTGACGGTTTTTGAATATGTATCTATGCTTACAATTTTTTCTGTTGCTATTTTGATAACTTTGCGTTTTGAAAAGAGGGTGTTGTGAGTTTTCATAGTATGTTTAATACTTAAAAACGAAAAGTTAGTTATAATCAAATATAATCAATTATATTCTTGTATAACCCACAATGAAAATGCTTCATATTTTAGGTTTTCTATAGTTACAGTATAAACAAAACAAAGTGGTATGTTTAGGTTGAGTTTTCTTCCTCTCCTCTGGCAGCAGTCCACAGAGGGGGGGGGGGCTTCACACTAAGGGGAGAAACATTAGAGGCCAAAGAGAGTTCATGTCCTTTTTACCTCATATGAAAGGGTGTCTTATCCCATAACAGCTGTGGAACATGTTGAGGCATGTTCAGCCTTGTACATTATAGGACATGCGCAGTTCTTCACAAATTACGTGAAGAGGAGGAGTTTGTTTTTTTGGGTTTAGGATCCAGTTTTTTTAGCATAATGAGACTGGTTTTTTGAGAGAGCGCGAGAGAGGGGGGGGAGACCCCTGGTAGACTCTCTCCGGGTAGGCTGTGTGCTTCAGAGCTGGGTTAATAGCTCTCGGTAAGGTCCTTCCAGACGGGGGTAAATATCTCTCGAATTTATTGGTTGTTGGCTGAGTGGAATGATTTGATTGAGAGATGTGTGTATGAACCTTTATAAATACCGCGACCTGTGGGGAAATCTTGTCCCCCGAATTTTGCGGACAAGTATGGGTTTTTGAGTGTTAATCCGCCATCTGTGTCGGAAAAAGTGTATGCACATTATAAATACCGCGACCTGTGGGGAAATGTTGTCCCCCGAATTTTGCGGACAGGTATGGGTTTTTGAGTGTTAATCCGCCGTCTGTGTCGGAAAAAAAACGGTATGAAACTGATGTGAATTAATTGATGAATGGAAAGTTGAATGCGCTTTTTATTGTCACCGGTCTTTTTACGAGGAAATACCTCTAAATTCTATCGGGAGAATTTTAAAATGTCACAACTGAAATGGGCAGTTGAAATTAAAACATTTTGGTAATAAATGTAAGACTGTGAATTAAAGTTTCATTTGAACATGATCACAGCACGGTTTTTTTGTTAGTATGATTATAATGTTGTGAGAAAGAAGGTAAAAACCCTGTATTAGTTTGGACCTATTTTTCTTCAAATAAACTGATCCCACCTTTTGGATTGGAATCCTTTAAAAGACACCTGTGCTCTCCTCTCCTGCGTCAAAGGTAAGATTGCACCCTGCCACACACACTTAGGTAGGAGCACACTCCATTTACTGATATCAAAATCCTTCGGGATCGCTTAAACAGATTAAAAAAGAGTTGTCTGAATTGAAACAGCAGTTAATTGAACCTGGTTCTTCGGGGGGGTTAGGAAGAGGTGAGATCTTGCTGACGTTGGTGGATCTGAGCCAAGCAGCAAACTTACATAGACTCAATAACTTCGGAAAGGTCAATTAGGAGGTCAGAGTAATTTACTGGAATAAATTATCAGGACCTCTCTCATACTCTAAACACTTCTTATGATTCTAGTCATTAGAATACATCCTGTCCATATCCTGTATGTCACATGAAGTCACGCCACTTCCCTTTATGAGAAAGTGTCATTTTGTGATGATACATCCTCTAGTTCTCTATGACAAATATAGCTTTAAACAAACTATACTGTTCAGTTTGTTCAAGTACTTCTCTGCCTGTTCAACATTTCTCCTGACCTTTCCTGACTTGTAACACAAAGGCTCTTTTTTATGAATCTCCCCTTAAGGCAGTGGTTCTCAAACTTTTTCTTTGGAGAAAAAAAAAAGTCAGGCCCCCCCCAACACAAATAGTCAGGCTCAGTGGCGGCGCCAGAGATTTATTTTGGGGGTGCTGTGGGGTAGCTTGACGTTTCATAGAGGGTGCTCAAACATTTAGGGTTTCCCATTAATGTACCGGGCGCTCCAGAGGAATGTTCTACTGCAACACTCCCCACGCAAATACACAGTGTGACTGTTACAATGAAGGCTCGATAATCAGCTCACGGCATATAGGTGTAAGCAGGGGTCAAGTGTTATTTTATAGGTGGTGTGTGGACCTCACATAGGGGGGTCCGGGGGAAAGCTCGTCCGGGAAGATTTATTTTTAAATATTGAAGTTAAATGCATCAATCTGGTGCACTTTGAGAGCAAAATGAAGAGATCTATGGATACATCAATCAACACCCATTTGAAACAGAACTGTAAACAGATTTACTATTTCTTTATGGATATTTTACAAATCACCCTTTTAAACGTTATTCTTGTTTTACTGTCATATAGTATTTCATACCTGTTTTTCATTTATTCTCTTATTTTTTTATAACTATAATGATCATATAAATGTGTGCCTCGGAAATAATTGTTTACATTAATGGTGACCAAAACATTTGAGACCCACTGAGATAACACTGAGAGAGTCCTTTAACTCACTGAGTCTCTCAGTCTGACAGGAGAGAACTCTCCTCCACGTTGTTGTTGAAAAAACTCCTTATATCCGTTAGCGTAGCTGGCTAGCACCAGAAGCTAACAACAACGATCTCCGGTACCGGTGCACTATCTCTCTCTCTCTCTCTCGCGCACACAAAATGGCTCGTTCCACACACACACACACACACACACACACACACACACACACACACACACACACACACACACACACACACACACACACACACAACACACACACACACACACACACACACACACACACACACACACACACACACACACACACAGAGCCGAGCTTTAATGAAACACAGAGACCCAGACGTAATAGTACTGTACTGCATCATATTATTTTCGAATCAATAATTTGTTCAATTTTTATTAATTTTTTTAATCTTTTTTTTAAATTAATTTTTGTATAACCATTTTTCCTCCTGGTCTCTCGCGCCCCCCCCTGGCATGCTTCTGAGCCCCCCAGGGGGGGCGCGCCCCCCACTTTGAGAACCACTGCCTTAAGGGATGGTTTTGTGCTGGTTTGAACATGCATGTCAGCACATTTCTTGTCTACTGAATGATGCTTCTTTTCAGAGTAGAAGTCCGCTGTAAATTAAAACCATCATCACGTGGAGCCACTGAATGAGAAAATCCCACCGGCCTGAGCGAGAAATGGCCCGAACAAAACATATGTGTGAAACGTGTGTTTCTGAGGGAAAAGGACAAGATGAGTGACGGGGGTGATGTCACCTTAGACCATTTAGACTTTCTATTTATTCACCAACAAAATCATTATTTACACGGTAAGACATATGGTTTTAAAATAGCATTTTAGTCTACATTCCATTTTGTGTATATTTGCTAACAGAAATGGATAAACCTCCGGAATGTCTAGTCATGCAGAAAGTTTCCGTTATATCTGGAGATGTTTAAAGATAACTGACTGTCTGCATGGCGAGATAACACTAGATAGGACGTTTTTTTAAAAACACTACTTTTGTTATGCAGACTGACCCTTGATGTGCTACAGTACATGACAACTCTTACCACAGACCACGAGGATGAAGAGTAAGGTGGCCACTGCTGCTGTGATGTAGAACATAATGCTGATGTGGTGAGCCAGCTCGTCCATGTCGTCCACATTCGGCACCAGGATGGGAGGCACAAGGAACCCGATGGCAATACCCAGCTATAAGACAGTGCATAAAAGTCAACACACATTATTGTTTGTTTGGTAATATCAAACAACAGTTTTTCTTTCTTTTCTTTGCCATTGTTGCTACTTCATTTCTTTATCTCATACATACTTAATGGTACCACAACATGTGTATTTAGAGGTTACTTTTGCTTGTTTGACACCACTTAAAATGTATATTTCTGTTATTTGAATTATTGGTAAAAATATATATATATATATAATGGTAAATGTAAATTCATAACCTTAAGCCAATTGATCTTTAAGAGTAGATAGGGTCCGTATTATCAACGGTTAAACACTTTCTTTTGAGTTATCAATGCTGCTCATGTTTAAGGCAACTGAAACATACCCCTTCAAACTAGCAGAAAACAATATGAGACAACCATGATATTTTTTTTAGTACCACCTAGTCTGGAAGGAACATTTATGTCGTCTAACTAATTCCGCCAAGAATATTGTTTAAACGTTACAAAAGCTAAGAAGACTGAGTACAATGTGGAGGTTTCAGCAAACAGTTAACTCAATTTTCTCTGGACTCTCGCACCAAGACACTAGAAGACCTATGTGTCACTGGAATGCAGTGCAGCTGCATTATCTATAGACAGCTGCCTCACTATGTGGTCTCTGACTTTAGATCATATATTCAGACAAACCTGGTATCCCACGACTCCTATGGAACAAGCAATGGAAACCTCTTTCTCTCCGAACCACACTGAGGCGAGGTAAGAGGGAATACCAATGATGAACACAGTGCCTACCGAGCACATAAACTGGCCTAGAAATGTGAGTAGGAACATATTGGGACTGGCACTACCAATTTTTATCCAAGCACCAATGCAGTTAAAAGCTGACCCAATCAGGATGACATCCCGGATTCCCCTGTTTTTCAGGAGCCACAGGACGGGCAGAATGAGAGGAATGTAAGTGAGCAGGTAGATCATGCCCAACCAGTCAATGGCAAAAGAGTCAATGTTGTAGAAACGCATGAAAATGTTGCTTATAATGCCGTACTGAAGCCACATGAAGGCATTGCTGGCTGAGACGCCACTGAAGAGAAAAAGCATGATCCAGCGACGGTGATACAGTTTAATCTCAGTCTTTGGGACCAGCTCTGCGCGTTCAATCTGTGAAGCCTGGATGTCTAACCGTGACCCACTGGAGATGGCTCTGCCCAAAGGTCCTGGATTCCACTGCGAAGTAGCGAGGCCCAAAGCGCTGTCTATTCCAGCCTTGGAACACGGCCATTCTTCAAGACCGAGTTCAGAATTTGCATGGTTGTCTTTCGAAGTAATGTTTTGTGGCATTTTAAATGTCTCAAAGTGGGCCCCTGGAGCGTGAGAGGTATTCAGGCTTCGGAGCTTCTATGCTAACAGCTTGCTGTCCAGTGTGCAAACTGGCTGTAGTAGAAAGATGGCGTCCTCAAATAGTCCAGAGAGCAGTGTTGGGCAAGTTACTTCCAAAATGTAATACATTACATATTGTAAGTAATAAATTAAACACCAGGTTTACTAATCTACCGGCACAATTTTTTATGTTAACGATGTTAGTGAATTCTAAAAAAACAAAACACCATTTCATTTCGGGTTAAAATGAGTTGTAACTGCGCTACTGAGAATTGTAACGGGTAGTATATTACTCAAATGTAATTAGTAATGCGTTACATTACTTCGTTAAAGCAAAAAGTAATACATTACTGTAACTCCGTTACTTTTGTAACGCATTACACCCAACACTGCCAGAGAGTGACCCTACAGGGACTATTGTCTTTACTAGTGTCCTGATTTTCCACTCAATGCATTGAGCCTCTATACCACATGCCTGCATTTTTATTACCATTAGGTCATGTGATGTTAGTATAGGAAATCTCCCAAATCTTCTTAAACCACTCCTCCTGCAGAACCTGGATTCTGTAAGGAGGAGTACAGGTTTTACTTTCCTTTATTTTACTCAGATGAAGAATTCAGAAGATTTATATATTTTGGTTTGTAGTCGTTGTTATTGATTACCTATGGATCCCTGTACTATTAAGCATAAGGCCAAGAAAACTATTTTCCTCCAATCATTTTGTTATACAATGGGGCACGATGCTGATCTTTTCACTTCTCTTTGGTTATTTGGCTGTTGATTTTAAAATGTTCCTGCTGCCACCAATTTCGACAAACAAAATACTAGTAGCACATAAAGTCAAATGAGCATCACGAGTGGGTTTTGTTTATGTGAGTTACAACCCAGTAAAAAGATTAAGAAAACTATTTCCATGGATATTGTCATACTGTACCGCAGTTTCAAAAGGTAATAAAGTGCTTTTCATTTTTAAAACAATGTCTTTCCGTATGTATTTGTATGTAAATAACTACTGTATTGCCCTTTTCAATTTACATGAATGTGACCTTCTGTGACCTTACTGTTTACAGTTCATATAATCCACATTAATTAATGTCATAAAAGAAAGAACCTCTGCAGTGTGGCATGCTGTTTAAACAGTGTTTGAAACAGTAAAAGCCTGTGCATGGGTATGATGTCAGCTTCATGCCTTCCTGATGCAATCAAAAACTATTCTGTTGCATCTTTCTTCTTGTCAGAACTTAAGTGTAAAATAATAAAAGTAGCATTCAATTCACAACTGCGAACTCATTTGTTAGAATGAAGTGAGTTATACAGTATATGATTGCAGAGAGTGCTACAGTTATGCCATCATCACAGCTGGATTTTGTTTTAATGGATGGTATTTTCACTGATCCACGTACAAATGAAGCTGTAGTACCAGAAAAAGTCATGACAGAACTTTACAACAACCAATCTATGCCAAGGATCGGTCATCAGTGGAGACAATGAGATCATCAGAGAATCAGACAAATGGGAGCTGCTCTCAGAATACTGGCCAAAGTCAGGATGATCTCATATCAGGGCTGCTCAGAGGCCACTGTATCTCTGTGCCAATAGGAAGCTTAATGTAGTCATGTATTCTAACCGGCACTTATTAGCAGGTACTGATTCTAAGGTTGGTTGAGACCACAAATGATATTAACAATGGAATTTGATTATGATTTGTGCCTCCTTTGCCCCTCCTCCTGATTCATGCTGTGCCTTATTGATTATAATAGAAGTAAATTATGTTATGTAGAACAATGCTACCACCTTTGGCCAAAATAGGTATTTAAATTCCTGTAATTATTTATCCAATAGACTCTATTGCAGGGGTGGCCAACCAGTCAGAGGTTAAGAGCCACATTGTTCTATGTTACTGCAAAGAGCCACATCAAACACACAGTCACTGATGCCGCTTGTTTCAGTTTTTTGTTTCTGGAGACAAGATTTCAACCACGTCACTGATGCATTTTTGTGGCATTGGGATATATATTTTTTTAAATTATCTAGGAGCAGAGAGAGGAGCTGTGGATTATTATTATTGATTAATGCATCAGTGTTTCTTAGGGTCAAAAACACTAAACTCACATACTCAATGAAAGCGTTATAGTTTATTTAATAAAAGAGCACATGTTCAATGTGAAAAGTGACAGTAGTTATAGATTATTTGCAATTTGGTGCGATATATATATTTAAAAAAAATTATATATATTTTTTAAACACCTTGAATTTCAGGGGGGGGGGCGCGGGGCTCCGTTGGCGGGGTGCAGCGCCCCTCCAAAAACAATGGTAGGGGAACACTGTGATAGTAGTGTTTAATCAACGATAGGTTTCCCCCCCCTCAAAAGGTGATTGGTTCACTGCATCGCAGGTATTATTGTGATTGGCTCTTGGCCACATCAAAATTAGACTTGCTGTCATCCTCTCATACTGACACTGACACCACACATACACACGTAGGGAGAGCCGGGACGAAAGTAACACAGGACGAAAGTAACACGGGACGAAAGTAACACCGAAAAGTAACGGAGCAATTTTATCCGAGCCCAAACAACTTTGACCGGCCAAATTACGTCAGAATGATCAGCATTCAATACTTAACAGACCTACTAAATATCAGGTTTAACTGTCAGGAGTAGTGTTATCACGATACCAACATTTTGGTTTCGATACCAAGTCAAGAATTGCGATTCCGATTATTTTTCGATACTTTTCTTAAAAAAAAGGGAAACAGTCTTAAATGTAATTATTGTGCTTTATTTCACACCAGAACCATAACCATAACACAAACTTTTAAACAATGAGAACAATAAATAAAAATAAATGACAAGAATTCGTATTAAATCAAATTAATACATTTCTTACAGACAGGCCTCGTGGTGTCCGTAGGCTTGCCCTCACTGTCAGAGATATAGCTAAAATACTTCCACATTTCGCTTCTGGCGTCTTTTTTGTCAACAAGCCGAGGCGCAGCGGCAGTTGCACTCCCACTTGCAGACATGCCTCTCGTTTTCTCACATAGATACAGTCGGCAAGCGAGGGAACGCCCACAAAACGTCACATCCGGTTCGCGCCGAGGGGGAAAACAAACCGGCTTCCACAATGCCCAGGAGCTGCAGTGTGCCCTTTTGTACAACTAACAAGCTTAAAAATCCAAATCTAAAATGTTATATTTTGCCCAACGGGAGCACAGAGCCCAGGAGAAGAACCCGGTGGCTTCAAGCGATCCGTCGGGAGGATGAGTTTGGCCACCTGTGGGATCCAAAATCCAAACATGTGTACGTCTGTAGTCAGCACTTCATTACAGGTATGACAACGTTATTCACACAATAACAGTGTTAAATTGTTTCGTAGTTAACATGAATGTTCAATTACTAGTTTTAAGAGAAGTTAACTAACTACTACGTTATGCAGGCTACCTTGCTTGAGTATACAAAAACACAGCTATGCTAACAACACTGGTGGTAGCTTCCGAGCTTTCTGCAGTTAAAATGTATTTCACCCCCTTCTATCCCCTTCTCATTTCGTTTGTGAACTGTCTTGCCCTAGGCTTAAAAAACGAGGACATAGCCCACCCAGACTACACACCCTCGCTGTTCCCACATAAAAAGACAAAGTCTCCCAGGTCAGTACTTCAGAGGCTGGAGAGAAGGAGGAAGCGTGAGGGTGTTCAGTCTGCCCAACCAGAATCCCCAACATCAGAGGGCCCAGCACCAGAATCCCCAACATCAGAAGCTCCCATACCTCTTCAGGAGTTAGAGAGAAAACAACTTTATGAAGAATTGTATAATTTAAGAAGAGAAAGAGATGAGGCCATGAAGGAGCGAGCTGAAGCCATCAGAGAATTGGAGACGTTGAAAATGTCGGTAAACAGAGAGAAAATGACACTAAATGTAAAGTCATGACAGGCCTGTCATGGACAGTATTTGACACTCTTCATCAGTACCTGGTACAGTTTGTTAAGTCACAGAAAACATCCAAGATGTCAACACAAGACCAGCTCTTTATTACTCTGGTGAAACTGCGGCAGAACCCCTCAACCGATATGATGTGTGGAATATTTGACCTGGCACATAGCACTTTCCTGGATGTATTCTCCCGATGGTTGGATTTGATGTACGCCAACATTTCTTTTTTGATTAAATGGCCTGATAGAGTGTATCAGAAGCACAGTACCAGCAGAGGTTCTCTTCCAGTACCCTAGAGTGACTGCAATTATCGACTGCTTTGAGATCAGAATTGAACACTCAAAGAAGCTGAAAACAAGGTGAGATATTTTTCTTTTTGATAGCATGCATAAAGTGTCGGGTTTTTGTAATACTTACCTGGCTGTCTGTGTATATGTACACAATTTATAGATAAGTATTACTAACGACTGTCTCTTCTCACAGAGCTATCACCTACTCAAAATACAAAAACTGGACAACAGTGAAGTATTTCATTGCATGTCACCCATCTGGCTCAATCACATATCTCTCCAAAGGCTGGGGAGGGAGGGCTTCAGATGTGCATATTGTAAGGAACTCAGACTTCTTATCTCAGAAGTTCCACCATGCAGGAGATCAGGTAACAATTGAACTGTTTTTTTGTTTCTAATTTAAGTCTTATTTGTGAATTTATTATTTACCCATAGTTACCATTTTTGAGTTGCTGTTGAAGTAAAGTAGTGTTTTTAAGTATTTGTGATGTTTATTTCAGATTTTAGCCGACAGGGGCTTCACTTTGAAGGATGACTTTGCTGTTCTGGGTGCACAGCTCATCACACCGTCTTTCACGAGGGGCCGAAAACAACTGTCAGCCGAAGATGTTGCGATGTGTGGTCTGCAGAGAGAGTCATTGGGGCCCTGAAGAGCCGGTACCACATTCTGGATGGCCCACTTCCTCTGCGCCTGGTGAAGAGACTGCAGGGTGAGAGACAGAAGAGAGAAGAGGCCATGATGGATAGGATTGTGCATGTCTGTGCAGCACTAATGAACCTGTCTGGCAGTGTCATGTACAACCGTTACAGAATCTGAGAGTAAGAACAAAATCAATGTGCAGTCATTTAATAATGAGCATCAGAGAACAATATTTTATGCAACTTTTTTATACAACAAAGAAGTCATTATTGTTCCAATTGTGCCATTTAACAGGTTTCAGTTGAGACATAATGGATCTTTCTAATCAAAACCACCTGTTGTTTGTCTTTCCACAGGTCCCTGAACTGATCTCAGTGCTGCTCTGCTGCTGCACACCCTGTCACTCTGCCTCTGATGCCTGTCGCCTGCCTCTGATGCCTGACGCCCTGCCTCTGATGCCTGACGCTCTGCCTCTGATGCCTGACGCTCTGCCTCTGATGCCTGACGCTCTGCCTCTGATGCCTGACGCTCTGCCTCTGTTGCCTGATGTTCTGCTGCCACTTGTGTTGCCTGATGGGTCATTCCCTGTGCTGCTTTCGACTGGACTGTGTTCTTCGTACTTAGCAGAAACATATACAGTGCTTATCATAAATGAGTACACCCCCTTTGAAAATAACACAAGAACAATTTGATCAACATCACAATATCAACAATTATTATCTGATTAGTATCAAAGTCACAAGTATAGACAATATTGTCCAGCCCATTATTCATTCTATTTGTAGCCTATGTATTTTCATGTTGTAAATAAATGTATAGGCTTTGTGATATTTGATTTTGTACATATAGTCTAGTAGTCTATGTTGATACTAAATGAAATAGCTATATGCTTCAAAATGAATTGGTATAAATAAATACGTAACTGTCACAGTGACTTATTTGTTGCCATTTTTACACTGATAGGAAATTCAACCACCTACCTGTGCATCTTTCAGCTCCCGAAGTTTGTGTAGTATGTGTTGTGACCAAAATGTTTGCATCACATTAATGGCACCACTGATGAAGTCCTCATCTCTTTGTACTCTGAATATCAGGCAGGTCTGAGGAGCCCAAGTGATGAAGTCTGCATACATCCGTTTGGTAACAAACATCTGCATTTGGACCTGTCAAATGCAATCAAATGCAATGCAATCATCATAACACTAATATGTACATTATAGACAGTATGCCATCTGTGGATAATTATCTTGGATAATTGCACAAAATGCTCCAGACTTATTAGAGGTGTGCAGGTATATGCAGGTGAAATATTGAAATACCTGAGTGAAATATGCATGACTTCTCTTTAAGCTTGTCAGACTTTCCAGATGTCCTCTTTTGTCCTCAAGCCACTGTTGATACCCAGTAGAGGTGTCTTGCCCCCACCTGTAAGGACACTTAGCCTCTATAACACCCTCACCACAGCAGTCACAGGAAACATAGCCATCACATGAAACCCCCAGGTATGGCATAGTTTGGCAGATGCGGAAGCCAGCCTTTGCGGCTTCTCTGTCACCCTCCAGGATGGCTTTACATCACATCGAAACAGGTAGGTATCCGATGAAGGTAGTTTATGATGGAGCACAACTCCAACAAAGCCACTTGTAAAACAGTTGTGTGCCTCCAGGGACCGATAGTTCTTTAGGCGTGTGTGTGTAAATCCCTACGTGATAACGTACCGAGTCGTCAATAACCAATATGTATATGCAGCTCATGATGGCTATTGTGCAATAACAACCATTGTGTGATGAACAAATTCACTAAAACGTGCTAATTTCCTTGTTAGACATATACATTATGTGAGGTTTAATTCATCAGTTAACGTGATTTGGCCTCTTACCGGGTGATTCAACCAGGTAGCAGAAGATATCAAGGAATGAAACTTCAGGCCATTCAGTCGGATCATTCGTCCACTCTTTAATAAGATATGGACAAGAATCCGATCCTATTAAATACAACATGTTAAGGTATCTATCCCTGGAAATGGGCTGCAATGAATCAATGTATGACATGTTTGTTTAACATTTAAAATCCGCGCGCTTACAGTGCTCCGGGCGAGGGGGAAATGATTGTTTTCCCCCTCGAAATGCCCCGCCCCCAACTGTGACGCGACGCCGACTGTATGTATGCTCTGGCAGCTAGCGCGTGCACGAGAGCGGGGAGGCACTTGAGCGTGCTTTAGAGGGGCGGGACTGCAAGCACGGCTGCAGAGCAGGGAGTGGAAGCAGAGCGCTGAACACACACAGCTCTTATTTAAACGGCGCTTTCTCACCGGAGTACTTTCCGCCGTCATTCTTAAACGGAGGAATCGTAACGTTTTTAACGGCAGGGTATCGCGGTATACCTTTCAAGTATCGGTACACCGTGCACCACTAGTCAGGAGTCAGTGTCTCTCCCCCAAACTCACACATATAAAATTCAATATGAACTGAAGAGCCGCATGAAACTAGGCAAAGAGCCAGGTTGGCCACCCCTGCTCTATTGGATAGTGCTTTCCTCACTAGCTAAAATAGCTCAATAGCCTCAATAGCTAAAGCAGGAAAAAATAAACAAACACACAGATAACTCGTGTGTTGTCCTCACCTCGTAATACAGCATCTTGATCTTCATGCACCAATACGTCCTCCCCCCCCAATCCGCTCCAGATTTGAGTTTCTCTGATGATTCATCTTTAAATAATGTAATCCGTCCACATGGCCTCTCTGTTCCACCTTTAGTTTTAAAAATATGTTGAGTTTATGAGGCTTAGCAACAGCAGACACACACTGAAGGTAAAAGTTCCTGATTAACTGTGGACCCCATCACGTTGATAATTAGCATTTTAGCATATAACCACACCCAGAATGCTGTTTGTCACAACGTCGTAGTGCGTTTGATTTGCGTCACTTAGCGTGCTCGTCGGGCGGGGCATTAAGTGATAAATATAGGTAAATGCCACTTGTTTTACTTTTTAAACTATGGAGGAACAAAAATGATTAACCTTAATCCGTAATTATTTCTTTTAAAGGGGACCTGTCATGTAAAATGCACTTGTGTATGTTTTATACATAATATGTGTCACCGGTGTGTCAGGGAACTCACGCAGCGTCAGAAAATAAAACCTTTTCTCTTTTCCTCCGTACCCAAATATTTTAAAAACGGAGGTACAACGAGCGGATACAGATTTGCTGCAGATATGACGTAACATCGGCGGCGGACCCACAGAAAGTTGCTATCAGAAACAATGCCTGACGTGTTTTGAACGTAATCTCGTCTTCGTTTACATTGGCAAGCCTTGCATGCTAACACTCAAGAACTAACCTGTACTGTGAGGGCCGTCCCTGGCCAACATGAGGCCCCAAGCAAAGTCATATGATGAGGCCCTCTGTTTCGCGAGCGTCAACGGGGACTAGGGTGCTAGTGGAGCCAAGCCCCGGAATTATTTCTTTAGCCCCGGACAATTCTCCCTCAATAATATAATACAATTAACTGTGCTTTACCTGAACCTCATCATTGACTCTAACTATAGAGAGGGACGGGAGGAATGTAATTTCCCGTGGTCAGTGAATGCAACAGAGGCAAGACACCAGCCAGACAACCATCCTGTGACATGTTTAAAACTGTCATAAGAAAACATTTTCTTAAAAAATACGTCAATTCTCAAGTGGTGGCTCACACAACAACCCCCAGAGCCACCACTTGAGCCAGGGTAAAACAAGGTATGTAAATGTCAGTAAACTTCCAAGTTTATGCGAACATGTAAGCAAAGCATAAATTACAGCTACGTTGTTGATGTTACTTTGAATCGTGCGGGTAAGCTAACCCGTTAGCAAATAGCTAGCCAGGAGATATTAAATTAACACTTTGTCATACAATATAAATATTGTGTTTTTAGCGTTGATGATGATGGTGATGATTTCTAAAAATATGGTGTAATTTGTAAAATATCCATAAAGAAAAAGAAAATCTGTTTACAGTTCTGTTTCATATGGGTGTTGAAAGATGTATCCATATCTCTTCATTTTGCTCTCAAAGTGCACCAGATTGATTTTAACTTCAATATTAAAAAAAATCTTCTCGGGGGAGCATGCCCCCGGACCCCCCCTAGAGGAGGTGAGGACCCGCCTATAGGACCCAAAATCCGTGTTTCTCTAACAGGGCTGCAAAAGAGGGGTACTGTATGAGCAGTGTGAGGCATGGCTACATTGGGTGATCTGTTTGGTATTTTAAGCAAAAAACTTCATAGGTATGGCCCTACAATATATTTGTTCCGATATAGCATAAATAGGTCCCACTTTAATAGCTATATATTGCATGAGCTAAACAATTGCCTATAGTCTCTACAAGGTCTCCTACAATGCTTGCCTTACCATAGCCTAGTTTAAACATAAATAAACACAAGCCGACCTTCCTAGAAAAACATATTTGTATACTTAAGTAAAGGAAATGTGCTATTCAACCCTCATAAATACTTTACTGTATCAAATGTAGGTCAGAGGTTGCAAAACTGGGTCAGGCCATAGACTGTATAAGGGTTGGGACCCTCCCTCCCAAGTTGAAAAGATAATTTCAGAGGGGTCACAACATAATAAGTGGGGGAAGAAAGAAGAACACTTAGAGGGACATTTCAGCCTTTAATTGTAACTCCCAAGAACGTATACACATCTAAATTGTAAGGGATGTTGTATTGAATCCTGTGTTCTTTTACACTTTAACATCCTATTTCAATGGGTGAATGGTAAATGCAGCTGTCAAGAAAGTTAATGACAACATTATTTTCCTTTGAGATGAAGTTGATTAGAAGTATTTGCTAAAACATAACTACAAGTCAATTACCTCAATTACTTAAATAAATATTTATGTGAATGTACTTTGGTACCAGCATTCACCGTTATTTACAGATACAGTACCTATATCCTTTATCATAATAGCCTTTTATTTTTGTAATATCAACACTGTTAAAGAGTAAAATGTTCCTCCTAAACAACTCATTTGTAACACCGAATATATTAGAGAAGAATGCTGCTGTGTGTGTTTCTGTGTTTTCAGTCAGGTTGTCTCACCTTGACATGTATACAATGTGACACAAAGCATGACACCAAATGACAAAAAATGTTTTTTTTATAATATAATAGTTTTTATTTTACATGAAATATGTAAACATGCATGGTTTTACAAATAATATCACCCAACTGTCATGAATTGTATCCCTTACTTTGGACTGTGTGAATTATTTAATCACAAATACATTCTATCAAAATCACTAATGAATACCTGGACACTGTATTTACATGATTAATTGTTTATGCAATAATGAATTAGTCACTTCTTTATTAGAACATTTACCTATACAAACCTATACACAATCAAGTGTTATACCTTTTAAAATACTGACAGGTAAAATTGTCAAGGCACAAACAAACAAGTCACAGATTTGTCTTGCAGATGTAGTGAGAGAATTCAAGTAACAATAACAGTGGATTTTATATGCTGAAATTGAGCATTAAATGTCCAATATAATTCAGCATTTTTTTAATTTATAAATAGTTAATACAACATTGTACAATGTACATCTAACTCTTCTTAGAAGGGAAGTGGGATTCAATACTTCCTAATTGGGTTGATATATCTCAGTATGTTACACTGTAACAGGAAAGGAGATCATGGTCATTTTCAAGGCTTTTACTTGTTGTGTGGGTGTGTGCGCGCGCGTGCGTGTGTGTGTGTGTGTGTGTGTGTGCATGTGTGTGCATGCCCCCTCCCCGTCGCTAATTACGTACAGGGTACCCCTTGACCGTCCGGCTTCTACGGGCAGGGCATCCCATAGACCTTCATAGACCACGTGTGATCAACAACAATGGCCGACCTTTCGTGTTATTCTCGGTGGAATGAATGCCTATTTAAGGTTCATTTGGCCATTAAAATGCGTATTTTTGATGTCCATTTTATGCGAGTAATGAGTTTTTATTTCTGATTATTTGTGCAGTACATGTACATGATGTTTAGTTTGCTAGTTATGGACGAAGATTACTTCATGAATGTGTACACATTCATGGTTGGCTAAGGTGGGTTGCTATGGACGCTGCAACAGCTCCCAGACCACGTGATCAAACGACAATGGCCGACCTTCGTGTTATTCTCGGTGGAAAATGCCTATTTTAAGGTTAATTTGGCCATTAAAAATGCGTTTTTGGATGTCATGTTATGCGAGTAATGAGTTTTTATTTCTGATTATTTGTGCAGTACATGTACATGATGTTTAGTTTTGCTAGTTATGACGAAGATTACGTCATGAATGTGTACACATTCATGGTTGCTAACGTTTTTTTTTTTTGGTGGAAATGTGTTTTTTCACAGCAAAGTCACCCTCTGTACTTGGATTTATTGGGAGAATTCTAAAGGCAAGAACCATCCCGAATATTCATTTCGGTCTTTATTTTAGACCTTTAGTGTTGCCGTCTGTGAGGAAAATAAATGGGGCTCAGAGCCTCGTATTTTTTAAATATTTTTTTCCTTCTAATTTATTATTCTTTTCAAAATAGCACACTGTTATTTACTCACCAATACACACAATTATCCTTGCTTTTATTTATTGGTTTAATTCCATAATCTCGGGCTTTTTTGGCGTTCGTCAGGAACTCAATTTCAAAATAAAAATAACCGGAAACAAAATAAAAATAACCGGAAACAGACGTAGGCCTATAAGGGACATTTCGAGCATCATTGCGATTGTCAACATTTTTGAGTTTAGGATGGCCGAAGACACTACACTGCCCATAATCCCCAGCTATCGTTTAGGACTACAGTCCCCGTGATTAATCTTCAAGGTCTGGGATTGGATGTTGGAGTGGCAGTGGGCCAAGGTTACGCCGAGCGTCAAACAGCTGTTTGAAATGGAACGAAACCACGCCAGACTATCCAAAACTGGAATCGAACGCCCCCCCAGAACTACATGCTACACTATTGTGTTTCGCAAAATGTTCTATGGGACGTCTCTACTGAACGTTTTCGTTTTTCCCACAATTAGAAGTTGCCAGTATTAAACACATTGGTGTTATCAAATGTAAAACATATAATTAAAAATGGGTGAAAATCGCTGTCCATAATGCGCAGCATTAATATAAGCATTAATATATACCCACATGACAGCTCATTGATACTTTGTAATTCTACTCCACTACAATTCAGAGGTTAACCTGGTATTTTTACTCCACTACACTTATTTGAGTTACTTTGCAGATTCTGATTAATGATGTGAAATATAAACAACCCTTAAATCAGACTTTAGTTACACCTGAGTAAAATGCAGGTAAGGTGATTGTCAAGTGCCAACAATCAGGAGAGATATAGTTGGTGCTTGAGAAGACTAAACATGTATCTGCAATTGACATGAATGGAAACGAGTAATAAAGTATATTAATTACTCGTTATTCTCTACTAATAGTTAATTAAAGACTGTATATTATGGCTATTTTGCACATCCCTTTCAAGATTTCAAGATTTTCAAAGGTTTATTGACATATATATACACAACTACGTGTAGTGTAATTATGCAATGAATGAAAAACTTGGGTCACAGGTTCCTCAACAGTGCATTACAAGACATCTATCAATATGTGTGTCCCTCCACCATTAAACTGTCATATTCTGCACATTTCTTATTCTATCTATCTACATAAGAGTATAATCCATATGTATAATATCAGTTAAAATAAGTGCTTCAACATACATTGCAGGAAAGCAATATATTAGACGTTAAGTACTTTGTCAGGCTTAATATTTATCTGTAGATAGATACCCCAAAGTTTTTTCTTATTTAAAAGAAGACCTTAATCTGTTATTTAATGTTTAATTAAAAAAAGGTTAATTTGTTTTTCTGTTTTGCACCTCCTCCTATTAATATCTTTGTACATCCCGCACTAAACTGTTTTATTGTAGAGATCACTTATAGTATCTTCTTGATTTTTTATATTCTATATTTCTATCACAGACCTTCTACTTTCCCCCTATGAAAGTATGTACTCTTAATATTTATATTAATCAAATATAACACATAACAACAAAAATTCAATAACGTGCTTTAACCACTAGGCGGTGCACACAAGGTACACACAGCCATAATAACTTTGTATTATTAGTGTTGGACACTTGTATGTACAACATCTGAAGATGTGTAGTTTTATTCATGCTTTCACATAATTTTACAGCATATTGCTATACTATTTCAGTCTCAGTATTTACATTCAAAATTCAATCCAATTCAAATTAGTAATATCTTTAAAAACTACAAGTCCTTTTATATCAGCTGTGCACCGTTATGGTGTAAATATAACCTATCTATGAATTATATCAAATGTAAAAGTCGGCCGAATTAGTGTTGATACTGCAAGGACACGTATTGTGTGAAGAGAAATTGAAGATGTTGTTTAATTGTTGAAATATTTATGATCCACGTCAAGTATTCAGTTTCGGCGGCATTTCTTCAGTTTTTCCAAAGGTCTTCTCATCAGGGCTCTATAAATAAAGAACTACGGCAGATCTGTAATATGTAATGCAGCCGAACCGTGTATTACAATGCCGTTATGTGATGACTTTCAAAGAGAAAAGCAAGAGCACTCGGAATTAAGTATTCTTTTATTCTTTTAAAATGTTTTCCGGATTTCATAATATAAACACCAAATCCCAGCATGCATTGCGGCTAAAACATCCAATCAGCGTAGCTGAGGATCCTGGGTAATCGCTCGAAATGCCTACGTCTGTTTCCGGTTATTTTTATTTTGAAATTCAGTTCCTGACGAACGCCAAAAAAGACCAAGATTATGGAATTAAATCAATAATAAAAGCAAGGATAATTGTGTGTTATTTGTGAGTAAATAACAGTGTGCTATTTTGAAAAGAATAACAAATTAGAAGGAAAAAAATATTTAAAAAATACGAGGCTCTGAGCCCCATTTATTTTCCTCACAGACGGCAACACTAAAGGTAAAATAAAGACCTAAATGAATATTGGGATGTTCTTGCCTTTAGATTCTCCCAATAAGTCCAAGTACAGAGGGTGACTTTGCTGTGAAAAAAAGGGCTGTCAGTCGATTAAAATATTAATCGCATGATTGTTCATAGTTAATCGCACATTTTTGATTTGTTCTAAATGTACCTTAGAGGAATATTTTTCAAGTTTTTAATACTCTTATCAACATATGAGTGGACAAATATGCTTTATGCAAATGTTTATTATCATTTGAACAATGACAAATATTCTCATGAATATTAAACACAACAACCTCTGAACATTACAAATATTCGCCTCAATTCAACCTGGAACATCTCTCATATAATACAAATGGTGTGTGTGTGTGTGTGTGTGTGTCTGATGGATCGTTGGAGCTATGTGCAACCATAGACTGTATATATATAAAGTGTGCAACTCAAGGCATATGCTCGAACGGGAGCTGCCTGGACGCTACAATCATGTTGCGCACTATCCGTGCTGAGTGTGCTGACTTCTCGTACAATGTCGCACTGTCTGGCTTCCTGCATAAAGTCAAGTGCTCCGCGCAGTTGTGGCGAAATGTCGCTCCTCTATTTTCATTTAAACAGCTCCTTATATCCGTTAGCGCAGCTAGCTAGCACCAGATGCTAACAACAACAATGCACGTAAGGTCTCTCTCTCGCTTGCTCGGGCCACACATACACACACCCTCCCGGTGCCTGCCGGTGAGCGTGGAAGTGTGGTCTGCCACAAGCGGGCAGCAGGAGCGGTGCTGTCAGCATCAGCTTGTAGATGGTATTTTAAACTCGATGCGCTCTGAAACTACGGGGCGGCCGAGGACAAAAAATACACATGCGTTAATCGCGTTAAAATAATTAGTGCCGTTAATTTTTTTCTTCCGTTAACGCGTTATTAACGTGTTAACTTGACAGCCCTAGAAAAACACATTTCCACCAAAAAAACGTTAGCAAGCATGAATTCATTCATGAAGTAATCTTCGTCATAACTAGCAAACTAAACATCATGTACATGTACTGCACAACTAAAAACTCATTACTCGCATAAAATGACATCAAAACGCATTTTAATGGTCAAATGAACCTTAAAATAGGCATTTTCCACCGAGAATAACACGAAGGTCGGCCATTGTTGTTGATCACGTGGTCTGGGAGCTGTTGCAGCGTCCATAGCAACCACCTTAGCAACCATGAATGTGTACACATTCATGAAGTAATCTTCGTCATAACTAGCAAACTAAACATCATGTACTGCACAAATAATCAGAAATAACAACTCATATTAATCGCATAAAATGACATCAACACGCATTTTATTGGCCAAATGAACCTTAAAATAGGCATTTTCCACCGAGAATAACACGAAGGTCGGCCATTGTTGTTGATCACGTGGTCTATGAAGGTCTATGGGACGCCCTGCCCGTAGAAGCCTGACGGTCAAGGGGTCCGCTGTCCGCAATGAAGGTCTATGGGACGCCCTGCCCATAGAAGCCTGACGGGCAAGGGGTACCCTGTACGTAATATAGCGACGGGAAGGGGCCCTGACCGTCCGTCAATATGTGACGGGATGGGAGTGAGAACGTGTTGGTGTGTGTGTGTGTGTGTGTGTGTGTGTGTGTGTGGTGTGTGTGTGTGTGTGCGTGGCCTCTAAAGCTTGGCTTCTTCGATGATAGGCGATGCAGCCACGCTCCCATTGGGATAGTCGGAAGGTCCCTATCAATCAAAACAACAAGTCAACAGAGTTATGGACTCAACACAGAAGTTGTTGTTTTTCTCTGTAGATTTTAGGTAGGTAAGGGAAGTTCACCCCTAAACAAAGAAAACTGTTATTTATTTAGATTGTCTTGATGTGAGTTTGATTTTTGGAGACATTTTATCTAGAATGTAATGGCACTGAGCGTTGGTTCTCCAAGCACCAAAATACATTTAATATATTTCTGCTGAACTACACCTCCAAATGAATCACTGTGAAGAAGGCGTGAATCTGCTCACGGGAAAAACCATGTGACAGAGCGAAATGTAAACATTAATGGCGTCCTTCTCTGCTGAAATGTAATCTTAGCTCTCAGAAAGAATCTCATATATTCGAGTTCCTTCTGTACGGTGATATCGTAGAATAAACTACTCACAACAAGTTCTGCACATTATCCTAAGTAACTGGGTCAGGAGATACAACAATTACTAAAGTTAGAAAATAATAACTTGTTTTGTTTTATTTAGGGGTGAACTATCCCTTTAGGTCGGAATGGGTGCAAAATGACTTACATTTTAAAGATACACTCTTAACAAAGAACAAAACAATGTAAACTGCTTCGTTAGCTTCAGAAATAGGATTGCTTCTGTGTAGTTATTTGAACTATGTTTTAATTGAAAGATCTTGATGAAAACAGCGCAAGTTACAGAAAACATGCCAGATGAAAAACACACAAATGGACAAACAAAAGCACATAAATTGGCCCTTGTCACATTAGACATTTTGGCATGTCGTAGCAAGCACGGGATATTAACATTAATGTAATAACATTGCATTGTCTTCATGGAATGGCTTTACACACACAGTAAAAGTGCATTGTTTCCTGTAGTTTCAGTGAAAGCCGTCCATACACTTTATAAAATCTATCACTCTGACTGGAGTTAATCCTGCAAATCTGAGCTAGCCGAGAGATTTCCTTCTCAGAGAGTTTTAAAGGCACAAAAGCAACTTCACTTGTTGATTTTCTCATAAGCTTTTAATCCCTACCATTTGTCTTCTACCCCCTGCATGAGAACACATCTCACTCTGTCTGTACCAGAAACCCCAGCTGAAGCAGCCAAGTGGAATTCAGCCACTAATAATTAAATAATTAAAACCTGTGCTTTACATGCCAACATGTCTTTCAGAAGAACGCCTGTATATTAGAGATGTTAAGATTCACCGATTCGCATCGGTGCACCGGCATAAACGTTCAAGATGCGAGTGCACTGGTTGAAAGAGTGCACATCGGCTACAGTTTGGGTTGAACCGGGTTGAACTCGCGATGCATCGATTGCGTAGCGTCTTTGCATCGGTAAAAAACCGATTCATTCATATAAAATCCCCTAATCTTGTCAACGCTCAGCAGATACGATCTTTGATATCTTCGCCACTACGGAGGCCGAGAGTCTCAGTTATCAACACACACGGAAGTCGAGGAGAAAGAGAAACACAGCGCACCGAAAAATACCTACAAATCAAACGTTTGGCAACACTTCGGATTGTTCAAGAAAGACGTATGTAGTGTGTAATAGTCCTTTATGCTAGGCTATATAGTTGACCGCAGGTCATGAGAGAGTAATAAGGTATCCGTAGACCTTTGTATGAGGTATCTTTATTACTTAACAGGTCTACAGCCATGATACATAGATCCGTCCTAGATGCGGGCTTGCATACACACAGTATCACTCCGCAGCCGCACCCCATCAGTAACGTCCTGATGGTATATGTGCACGGCACAGACGGTCAACTTGAAAAATCGCTCGCAAATTGTTAACGATGCCGAGCCGATTTAAAGTACACAAGTAGTACGAGGAACTTAGCGACACACATAAAGAGTCGACATGGGGTCTGCGGCTGAAAAGAGAAACCTCAAAGTTAGACATATGAGTTAAATCACTCAGTGAGGTGTTCTGTCAGAGAGAGTGGTGTTTAGTTTACAGCAGCCTGTGACGGCCAATAATAATTTAAATGTATTCCTCACTGTAAGCAGTTATGAAATACCTGTTTGTGAAAGGTTATTTGTATTATTTATTGTTCATATAGAACCCACCGCTTTCTGCTCACTGGTGAGTTAGCCTATGAATGAGTGTTAAGCACATCAGGCTGGCAGCTGTATGGGCATTGCTCTATGGTAGCTGTTATTTGCACATTGTTAATCATGAGCAATGCATCCTTACATTGTTTAACTGTGAGGTGTTATACAATTGTACTCTGGAGGCTTTTAAAGGTAAAAAAATAAACGGCATGATGGGATGTGCAGTACCAAATATGTAAAGCACTTTTTTGTTAATGTATGATTTGCTGCATATAAGGAATAAAACAAAAATCCTCTGTCGTACCAAATTGAAGTATCATTATTTTTGCATCGTGTTGAATCGCATCGTATCGCACCGAATCGCATAATGTTGAATCAAATCGTATCGAACTGTATCGCAACAGGGGTGAATCGTATCGTATCGCATCGCCTGGTGTTTCAAATGTATCGTTAATGTATCGTATCGTGGCAACGTATCGAGATGCGCATCGCATCGGCCTCAGTGATGGAGATGCACATCCCTACTGTATATGAATACATAATAAAATCACACATAAATAAATAAGGCCATAGTTTCATTAACAAAGCTATCATAAATTAGCTCAAATTGTTTTGTATGGACATGCATGACTCCTTGGTATCATCAAATATAATAATCTAGAAAAGGATTAGTGAGAAAATAAAAGGTTTCATATTTACATGATATTGTTAATTTGATTTAGAGTAGTTGGAAACAAAAGGACAGAACGAGCAGAGTGAACAGGTGAAGGGTGTGCAGTAGGATTGTGATTTCCAGCAGTGTGTGTTAATTGCTGAGCTCCTACCTTAGTGCATCTGCATGTTGAGCTAAGATTTGAGAAGATATTTTTGTGGAAGCAGAAAGGTACATTGATCAGGCTTGTGAAGGGGGGGTCTGTGGATTGGAGATTAGCGTTGTGGTTCCGTAGTCTTGTCCTGACATCTGCTTCGCCGCCTAAAACACAGCTACTAATCACTTCTTATTCAGAGTTTATAGAGGAGTGAGTCTTCAGTCCAGGATGAAGTTTCTGCGACACGATCTGATCCATCAGGCAGTTTTGTCATTAACCCCAGTCAATTCTTGCTTGTCCCCAACTACTGATTGAGTTTGTAACACTCTTTAAGGTTTTAATGCTTCCATTTTTGTATAGCTGAAGCCTGAGAAGTATTGAAAATGCTAAAGTATTAGTACAAAGTAATTGTTCACTAACTTTTAAGTCAGGAGATATCACGTTCACATATCTGTCTATTAACTGTAAGACACTTAGCTTAACTTAGCTTTAGCTTTGATTAGCTTAACTTTGCTTAGTCTAATTTAGCTTAGTTCAGCTTCTAGACAGAACATATTTTTGGCATGTAAACCAACATAAAATGTTGAATTGTTGTACTGATTTAACAAACTAGCTATAATTGGTTACGTAGTTGTTTAGTAGGTTTTGTTCCAAGATCAGACTGTTTCCTGTCTTTGTGCTTTGCTAAGCTAATCGTCCCCTGGCTTCAGCCTTGTATTTCAAAGTTATGAGCGTTGTATCGATTGTCTCATGTGGCTCTCCACCATCAATTGAATTTCCAATAAAATGTTTAGCTTTTTCTGTTCATTACATGTTTGCATCATTTGTGAGGAATTTGACTTATTTCCTGTCACCAGTAACTTCACCTTGGAGCTTATCGACCACTCAGACATCAACAATGATTTTCTCTGTAGTCCTGTCACCTCCTTAGAGTAGCATTGCTTTGGTTGAATTCAAACATTCTCAAAATGTTGCTCTTGTTTTATTGGAGGTAATCTGTCGTTTTTTTAACCTTGTTTGTCTTTTTTTAAATCAGGTTATTTCCCAAAAAACATACTCAAAGCAATGCTACCAGAGGTTGGCAGGTAACATCAAGGTTAACAAAGAAGAAAGACATGATTTATGACAGACATAGTGCCGTAGAGAGACAATAATCACGTATCAAATATTTGTACAGACACAAACATGCAGTTCAAGACAAAGGTAGACAGATACAATAGGTTAGTTATTTCTGGAGCAACACAAGACACACATGTGACTTTTGACCGCATGCCTTCCATGCAAACCTATGACAAGCAAACAAATAACACATAGGTATTTTTTTCACGGCAGATATGTTGACTTCATTTTGTTCTCTACGTCTGTGCTTCTACTGTCAAAACATCTTCCATGAAAAAAGGATTATACCAAACAATATTACAACCACCATTGCTCCACTACATTATATCCCCAACACCTTTTCTTATATCTTTAACACTTACTGCTGCTTTGGCCAACATGTTTGCCTTTTGTCTCCGCAGATCAGACTTGATTAGGCCTGCAGAGAAAAAGACACAGAGCAAGTCAAGCCTGTATGAGGTCATTATAGCACAACAAGTGTAGTTGAAGGACATGATGTAATACAAGTAAGCATCCCGTAGGGGGCTCTTGTGCACATAAATGTTTTACTGGCTCTTTTCAGGTTTATATTTTGCAAGAATAAAAATGCAGTATGACTAACTCTAATCATGCATCCTAACTTAGCCTCACACTTTGCATTGCAAAACGATGGCAAAGGTTGCAACATAATCATCATCCTCAATTTTTACTTAAGGAGAATGTTTCCCAAATTGTGAACCTTAGTCAGCTATAAAGCTCTTAATAACATTAAATGTCGCTTCGTTTAAGAGTCTACTCTACAGTACATCACAAAATGGGATTTCAGTTCATAAATATGTTCCTTTTCTTGTGTGATGAGCTGATGACACAACATGAAGTCTACTCATGTCTGAAATGCTGGGAAAATTACAATGAGTAACTCGGATGACCTTTGATAGCAGAAAGGTCTCATTAAATAGTCTTGCAGTATTTTTCTAGTGTCCAACATTTTAAGGGCTTCAGTAGCCTTCGCATTGAGCAAAAGTTATACATTGGTCCTCAATTAGCCCTTCAAAAAAATGGCTTTGTTTTCACTGAAGCATGAAGTCTCACATTTAACACCTGAAAATAAGCTGCAACCGTTTGTATGTATTTCAGTGTGCATGTGCAGCGTTTCACACAGTATGTTAATGACCTTCAGAGTAAGAGTTTTCCATTACTTAGTCAATGAACAACATGTTTACGGTTCCATCCTCTGACTTTTGTATCTGCTCTGGGCTTTACTTAATTAAAAACATATACTTTGAGTATAGGACTGAGCGAAAAACAAAATACCAGTGGTAACACACTCGCTCTGCCGAAGTAGTATTTACCCTCTGTTTTATGTAACTCGTTTTAAGTAAAGGAAAAGGTACTATAAACCAGGAGGAGCTTCAACTAACATTCTTGCAAGTAATATTTTGTTGTAAGTGTAAGCAATAATAAAAAACACATTTGCTTTTCTGTTCTACTGTATGTGGATATTAACTTTTAACCCTTAAACAGATCTTCCAAAAAACCCAGTAACCATAATTTACATTCTTAGGATTCAACAAAAACAGTAACAAACAAATACATTCCTAGCATTGCTGTGCGTGACGTAAAATATGTACTTTGCTTTGACTCCACACAGCATATGTTTCACAGTCAGAAAGGTCTTACCCGTCATTACTGTGCCGATTAGAAGAAAAACACAGAGGAAGATGTTTCCTGCCAGAGTGCCGAATCTGTCGATGATCTTCCCCTGGCTGATGGTGAAGATAATGCCGAACACCTGGGCGTGCAAAACATGCAGGAGTAAGAAATAACATGGGTGCTAACATGCACACAAGCACCCTCACAACCATAACAGATGCTGAACAAATGCTTAGTGGTAAACAAAGGTCTAGTGGTATTGATATGTTACGGCTGCTGTTTCTGCCTGCTTGGTAACCTGTCTGGGATTGTCTGCAGCTGTGTGTGTGATTATGTAATTGAGCTGAACTTTCTCCAATCCCTGTGCAAGCCCAGCGCACACCTGCTGGAGAGGACTACAAAGCCTGGGAACAATTATCAGTCAGGAGGCTCTGCTGCGATCAGACGCCTCATACCTTTTACCTGTGTTTGGTGTGACATATGTGCTTAGTGACGAGTGTCAACATATGTGCTTAGTGTCGAGTGACGATGTATGTGCTTAGTGTCGAGTGACGATGTATGTGCTTAGTGTCGAGTGATGATATATGTGTTCAGTGTCGAGTGACAACTTATGTGCTTAGTGACGAGTGTCGAGAGATGTTTTTATGCCCCGGCCACACGAGGACGAAAACGGTCGTTTGCGTTACTGTTTAGTGTCATATAGGACGT